>NC_092172.1:21566720-21894451 GCF_045791955.1 Oncorhynchus clarkii lewisi | reverse complement strand
AAATCAGCCTCTTCCTCATTGACTCTCCTGTGTTTCCTGTGGTATTAGGCCTTCCCTGGTTGCTCTGCATAACCCCACTATTTCCTGGCAACAGAGGGCTCTCACGGGGTGGTCGCGAGAGTGCTCAGGGAGGTGTGTAGGGGTTGCCGTTGGTGCTACCACGGCAGGGAAAGTCCAGACCAGGTCTCCACCGTGCACCCCCCCCCCCGAATATGCCGATTTGGCTCTCGCCTTCTGTCATAGGAAGGCGACTCAATTACCACCTCATCGACGGTGGGATTGTGTGATAAGTCTCCTGGCAGAAGCTGTGCTTCCCAGGAGTCACGTGTATCCCCTGTAGCAAGCGGAGACGGTGGCTATGGATACATATGTCTCTGAATCCCTGCTTCACCCGCCTCCTCAAGTTTATTTTTTGTGAAGAAGATGGATGGAGGTTTACGCCCATGCATTGACTATAGAGGACTCAATCAAATCACGGTGAGATACAGTTTGCCGCTACCTCTTATCGCCACGGCGATTGAGTCAATGCATGGGGCACGCTTCTTCACAAAACTGGATCACGGGAGTATGTATAACCTGGTGCGTATCCGGGAGGGAGACGAGTGGAAGACAGCGTTTAGTACCACCACAGGGCATTATGAGTACCTCGTCATGCCGTATTTGTTGATGAATGCTCCATCAGTTTTCCAATCCTTTGTAGACGAGATGTTCAGGGACCTGCACAGGGTGTAGTGATGTATATCGATGACATTCTGATATACTCTTCTACACGCACCGAGCATGTGTCCTTGGTGCGCAAGGTACTTGGACGACTGTTGGAGCATTACCTGTATGTCAAGGCTGAGAAGTGCCTGTTCTTTCAGCAGGCTGTCTCCTTCCAGGGGTATCGCATTTCCACATCAGGGGTGGAGATGGAGAGTGACCACATTGCAGCCATGCGTAATTGGCCGACTCCCACCACGGTAAAGGAGGGGCAGCGGTTTTTAGGGTTTGCCAATTACTACCGGAATTATCCGGGGTTTTGGCCTGGTTGCTGCTCCCATTACCTCATTGCTGAAGGGGGGTCCTGTATGGTTGCAGTGGTCGGCTGAGGCGGACAGGGCTTTTGGGCAGCTAAGAGCTCTGTTTACTTCGGCACCCGTGCTGGCCCATCCGGATCCCTCTTTGGCATTCATAGTGGAGGTGGACGCGTCCGAGGCTGGGGTAGGAGCCGTGCTCTCACAGCGCTCGGGTACGCCACCGAAACTCCGCCCCTGTGCTTTCTTCTCGAAGAAGCTCAGCCCAGCGGAGCTTAACTATGATGTGGGGGACCGCGAGTTGTTGGCTGCGGTTAAAGCGTTGAAGGTGTGGAGACATTGGCTTGAGGGGGCTAAACACCCTTTCCTCATCTGGACTGACCACCGCAACCTGGAGTACATCCAGGCAGCGAGGAGACTGAATCCCCATCAGGCAAGGTGGGCCATGTTCTTTACCCGTTTTGTGTTTACCCTATCCTACAGACCAGGTTCCCAGAATAAGACGGCAGACACACTGTTCCGGCTGTATGACACAGAGGAGCGGCCCATGGATCAGACTCCCATACCCCCGGCCTCCTTCCTGGTAGCGCTGGTCGTGTGGAAGCTGGATGTGGAAATTGAGCAGGCTTTACGTACATAGCCCGCCCCCCTCAAGTGCCCCGTTGGGCGTATGTACGTTCCGTCAGCTGTCCGTGACCAGTTGATCTATTGGGCCCACACATCTCTGACGGTGCTCTGTCTGACTGGAAAGAACTGGTGGCCCACCTTGGCAAAAGACGTGAGGGCTTATGTTTCCTCCTGCTCGGTGTGTGCCCAGTATAAGGCTCAAAGACACATGCCCAGAGGTAAGTTAATCCCTTACCCGTTCCACAATGACCTTGGTCACATCTGTCAGTGGATATCCTAACAGATCTTTCTCTTTCACAGGGAAACACTACGATCCTGGTCATTGTGGATCATTTTCTAAGTCCTGTCATCTCCTCCCTCCTCCCTCCCTCTGCCCGGTCATCCTATGGCCCTGCAGACTGAGGAAGCCCTGTTGACTCACATCTTCCGGCACTACGGGGTGCCTGAGGATATAGTGTCGGGTCGGGGTCCCCAGTTCACGTCAAGAGTTTGGAAGGCGTTCATGGAACGTCTGGGGTTCTCGATCAGCCTTACCTCAGGTTTTCACCTCGAGAGTAACGGGCAGGTAGAGAGAGTCAACCAGGATGTGGGCAGGTTTCTGCGGTCTTATTGCCAGGACCGGCTGGGTGAGTGGGCTGCGTTCGTGCACTGGGCTGAGATGGCACAGAACTTGCTTCGCCACTCCTCCACTAACCTCTCCCCCTTTCAGTGCGTATTGGGGTACCAGCTGGTTCTGGCGCAATGGCATCAGGGTTAGACCGAAGCTCCTGCGGTGGATGACTGGTTTAGGCGTGCGGAGGAGACATGGGAGGCCACCCGTGTACACCTCCAGCGAGCCGCGCTTCCAAATATCCAGAGCGGACCATCACTGCAGTGAGACCGGGTCTGGCTCTCGACCCGTAACCTGCCCGTCACGTTCTGACCTTAGTTCTTTTGTTATGTCTTTGTTTTATTATGGTCAGGGTGTGAATTGGGTGGGTTGTCTATGTTCCTTTTTCTATGATTTGGCATTTCTGTGTTTGGCCCGGTATGGTTCTCAATCAGAGGCAGCTGTCATTTGTTGTCCCGATTGAGAACCACACTTAGGTAGCCTGGTTTCACTTTTGAGTGGTGGGTGATTGTTTCCTGTGTCTGTGTTTGTACCATACGGGACTGTTTTGATTTTCGTTTGTTCATTCACGTTGTTATTTTGTATTTTTGTAGTGTTCAGTTTTATATATTAAAATGGACCGTTACCACGCTGCACATTGGTCCGACATCTCTTACTCCTCGTCAGAAGAAGAGGAGAGTCGTTACACTGCCTCTCCGACTGCCCTGCCGGAAGCTGGGTCCGCGGTTTGTGGGGCCCTTTAAAGTCCTGAGGAGGGTGAATGAGGTATGTTACAGATTACAGCTTGCCTCTTATTATCGTATTAACCCCTCGTTCCATGTGTCTCTCCTCAGGCCGGTGGTGGCTGGTCCGCTCCAGGAATCTGAGGTGTGGGAGGTCCCTCCACCCCCTTTGGACATCGAGGGGGCCCCAGTGTACATCGTTCGTTCCATCCTAGATTCGAGGCGTCGGGCGGGGTGCCTTCAGTACCCCGTGGAATGGGAGGAGAGGTGCTGTGTTCCGGTTGCGGATGTTTTGGATCCTGAACTGCTGCGGGAGTTTCACCATCGCCGGATCGCCCTTCACTTCGCCCTCTGGGTCGTTCACTACACTCTGCTCTCCTGCACCTGACTTTGCCTCCCGTACACACCTTTGACAGTTATCTATGAACATTTGAATATCTTGGCTATGTTCTGTTACAATCTCCACCCGGCACAGCCAGAAGAGTACTGGCCACACCTCGTAGCCTGGTTCGTCTCTAGGTTTCTTCCTAGGTTCTGGCCTTTCTAGGGAGTTTTTCCTAGCCATCGTGCTTCTACACCTGCATTGCTTGCTGTTTGGGGGTTTAGGCTGGGTATCTGTACAGCACTTTGAGATATCAGCAGATGTACGAAGGGCTTCATAAATACATTTGATTTGATTTATAAATACATTTGATTTGACAGACAGGCTCTATTACGGTCTGTCAGCTGCTGTTTTTGCTGACCCTGTCTTTACCCTGCTCATAGGACATGATGGACAGTGTGTGTGTGTCCGGGTCTTCAGTAATGTGTGTGTGCATGCGTTCTTAGAAATGCATGCGTGGTTGCAAACACGTGTGTGTGTGTGTGTGTGTGTGCATGTGGTGTGTGTTTGTGCGTGCATACCTGCAAACCTATCGTTAGTGGTCTGAGTGAAATGGATAAACTACTGTGATACATCCAGGTGCCTCCAGAGGTGTTAGCCTATCATGTTCTGTGAGCTTTTATCACTAATCACCTCTGCTGATGACACACAGAGTAATTATCAGGCTGACATGTAGCACTTAAAAGCTGACACTAACAGGTGCTGAGCCAGGGAGGCTTGCTGTCTCTAATGCTACATGTGGCGGCGATCTGCTTTTAATAGTGCAAACATAGAGGAGGTATGAATAGACGTGTTGTCATGACTCTTGCCCATTGTGCTGCATGTATTCACTGAGTCGACTCTTGGACTACAACAACATTGTATTCTGATTGTCAACAGTAGTAGTCTGTTGAATGTGGCACTTGATAATCAACTGTATAATCATACTCATTGTGGAGTGATTGACCTGTGCTCAGCCAATCTCTCCTTGCAACATGATGCAGGCAAATGATGAGAAAATCAACTGCTGCAATAGGGTGAAGGCAGAGGTTGAATATGAGTACAGGCAGAGAGAGAGAGGTAGAGAGAAGGAAAGAGAGAGACAGACATACAGTGGTAGGATCTTAATTTGATCCAGCAGGAAAATACAGACATACAAGCAGACTAGGTCCATAGAAATAGGCCGTTCCAGTGTTCTGGGTGGATATGTGGATAGGTAACTAACTTGATGATCTCACAATGCCCCTTTACCAGGAATGGAGCACTAGTTGTTATTAGGAAAAGTCTAAACAGAATCCATGGAACGTCCCAACTCTGACCTTTGACATTGAAATGGTTAAGGTAAGGGTTAGGGTTAAGGTAGGGGTTAAGGTTAGGGTTTAGGGTAGGGACGTCCCAAGGATCACGGACAGCACTAACCCTAGTTATTATGGGGTTAACATTTTGACATGGAAACACACTTAGGAAATAACATTTGTTGCCAATCAAGCTAGAGCTCATTGGCTACGTATATTCAACATTAATATTGTAGTTTGAAATGTCAGTAGATTTCTAACTGATGTACTGATTGCGACACCGAGGTCTCCCCTGAGGAGCAAGCAAAGGAGACCCAGCAGAAAGAGAAGAAGAAGAGCATCCATCCAGCTGTGGCGGCCCTGCAGCTGTTCACTCTCTTCTGCTGTGGTGGGAAAGTCAAGCTGAGGAAGGACCAGGACAACGATAATGCATCTGATACTGGTGAGTGTTATGGGGTGTCTGCTGATTAGATATAGAATGAGATTGGCTTCACTTGGAAGAACGTGTCTTCAAAATCAAAATGTCTAATCTACACAGGTTCAGACTTGTCTGGAGGTGATGTTACAACCAAAAGGGTCAAGGACAATAGTAATGGAAAGGTGGGCAGGGAGAAAGACCGGACTGAAGTTCAGCTGTTGAAATCATCTCAGGACCACGAACCCGTAAGTACAACACCAGAAACAGACAAGGGAACTAATTCAGGACAAAGACCTAACTCTGTGAGACAACCAAACATGCTGTATCATATTTTATTGTGAGCAAAAGATCTTTCCCATAATGCTGTGTTATCATTGGGTGTTACAATTGTGTTGTGCAGGAAAATCGAAGGACACCCCGGCAAGTGAAGACCCCTGTGGAGGAAATGTACATAAGACCTGACTCTCCGACTCTACCACGTGCCCACGTAAGTTACTGAAACCTAAATTACTATACGGACAGACAGAGATTAAAGCATCTAGACAATTTCCCCTCTGACCTCAACCTAACCACCCTTTTCCTCCGGGTAGAGCTCCCTCTCTCAGTTTTCCCTGGCTCGGAACCTGGCCATCCTCCCGCTGGAGTGGCAGCTACCCGGAGTCCCTCTGCCCACCTCGTCTATGGCAACTAGGACAGAGAGAACCCCATCCTCTACCAACACTTCGACACATGCGCAGATGGAAACACAGACATCAGATATGAACACAGACACACAGACCACTTCTACCTCTCAGAGCCAGATCTCCATGGTCTCATCGGAGACCATGATAGATCTTCACACGTCAGACTCCATTACCCAGACCTCCACTCTTGACATGGCACTGACCCCTGAGAGCACTAAGGACATGATCACTACTGATGAGGATGTGAAGGATGACTCTGCTAAAGATTTGATCTCCACCCTAACAGACACCTCTATATAGAAATCCATCAGTGAGACCAGCCTGAAAGACCTCATCGCTGAGTATGAAGATGACAATGAGCTGAAGGATATGGCTGCCTCCGCTACCCCTGCTACTGATAATGACAATGAGGATGCAATGCTGCTGGAGATTGCAGCACTTTTTGACTGATTACATGTTGACAGTGGAGACCGAGCTGCCTCTGCATCTCTGAAGAGCCAATAGGCCTAATGAACATTTCAATGTAGCAAAAGCTATACTTTGATCAATTAATAAAACATTTTTTCTGCAGCAAATTTTCACTATGGTTGATATGTGACGCAGCATGTTTAGATTAGACCTATTTGTTTGAATTCACCAAAAATAATAAATATTACTGCCAAGGGAACAATCAAACTACTACAGGTAGGGGAGAGTGAATATATCAGCATAGAGTTCATTTGGACAATAATGATCCATAAGCATATTGCATTCTGTAATGTATGAAATAACATTCACCCACAGCGAATACAAATCAGACGTGTTCTATTTTCTCCCTCTGTCCTTCCCTCCCACATCCTGATGAGGTTTAGATCGTCATGTTATCCAGCCCTTAAACTGTTTAGCATTTTAATAACACCTCGCAAACTCAGGGCCTAATTACCTTTGTTACACATGCATCAAATAGAGTCCTCCTGTCACCACATATCTGAGCCACCTGAAGATGCTTTGTTACTGGTGGGTTTCCAACAGATTACAGGGAGATTGGTTAAGTAATTTAACCTAAATAAGGATGGTGGGAACATCCTCATACTACAGCACATCTTTTCCTATATTACAGGAGGGGAGGATATATTGGTGTCATCAGAGTAATTGATTAGCACACATACTGTATGTGTCGTTTTATCACCTTGAATGGTGAGAGAATAGAGAGCTTTGAAACTATTGAATTAAGTATTAAAATACCAGGTGAAAAATGCTCCGTTAGAAAATCACTTTGAGAATTTAGGTATTTTATGAATTCTCACAGGGAAGATATCGGTCAGAATGCACTTTTCGGGCTCTGTCATGCCTGTGGTCTGCATGGATAATGAGCTGAGAGAAGCAGTAGTAGCAGCACATCGTTTAGGGCTACAGCCAAGCTGTCCCTCACCTGAGAAACCCCCTAGTTGTACATGAGTGCACTCTCCACAATAAAGATCAACCTGACATCAACATACTGTTGACAAAGTAGACTTGGAACTAAATCAACATAACATGGATACTGTACATGTATGTAATTAAGCATGACGTTTTTGAGGATTGTTAATCTAGAAAAGATGCAGAACATATTAACTCTGAAAGGGGAGGGAGAGAAGAGAGGGGGATGACTGGGTGGATATAGAGGAGAGACAGTAGGAGGGATGGTGAGATGAATCCATCTATGAATTCAAATATTAATCTACCCAATAAGGAGATCAAAGTGTCTCTCACCCAGATGTACACACAGACATGCACGTACACACAGACATGCACGTATACACACCTACACACACAAAAACACACACACGCTCACACCCACTCCTCTATCCACATGAAGTGGTCAGGGCATCACAGTGATCTAGTTACAAGGACATTGAGAGAAGCCATTTCTTTCCTCTAGAGACTGTAACATTGATGAGGTCTCCAACAAGAAGTGACCAGTCTATCCTCAGGGGGATACTACTGACAACACATTGAAAATGGGTGTGATTATATCCTGCCTGTTTGGCCCTGTCCGGGGGTATGGGGCCACATTGTCTCCCGACCCCTCCTGTCTCAGCCTCCAGTATTTATGCTGCAGTAGAGTATGTGTCGGGGTCTTATCCGGCGCCCTGTGTGAATTTAAGTATGCTCTCTCTAATTCTCTCTCTCTTTTTCTTTCTTTCTTTCTCTCTTTCTTTCTTTCTTTCTTTCTCTTGGAGGACCTGAGCCCTAGGACCATGCCTCAGAACTACTTGGCCTGATGACTCCTTGCTGTCCCCAGTCCACCTGGCTGTGCTGCTGCTCCAGTTTAAACTTTTCTGCCTGCGGCTATGGAACCCTGACCTGTTCACCATACGTGCTACTTGTCCCAGACCTTCTGTTTTCAACTCTCTAGAGACAGCAGGAGCAGTAGAGATACTCTGAATGATCGGCTATGAAAAGCTAACTGACATTTACTCCTGAGGTTCTGACCTGTTGCACCCTCGACAACCACTGTGATTATTATTATTTGACCCTGCTGGTCATTGTCACGACTTCCGCCCAAGTCGGCTCCTCTCCTTGTTCGGCTGGCGTTCAGCGATGGACATCACCGGCTTTCTAGCCATCACCGCTCAGTTTTTCAGATATCCATTTGTTTTGTCTTGTCCCATACACACCTGGTTTTCATTCCATAATCATTCTGCATGTATTTAGCCCTCTGTTTCCTATCATGTCTTTGTGTGTAACTGTTTGTTTTGTATTGTGGATTATTGTCGGGCGCTTTACTTTTGTCATGTTCCGTGTTTTTGTCACGTTATTGTTTTTATGTGCTGTGTATTTTGGAACGGAATTAAAGTGTGCCTGTTCACTACACTCTGCTCTCCTGCACCTGACTTTGCCTCCCTTACACACCTTTGACAGAATTACACACCAAACCATGGAGTCAGCAGGAGCAGGTACCCCGGTTAGAGGAGTCGAGGAGCGCGTCCAGGAGAGCGACAAGGAACATTCGGCAATGTTAAGTCAACTTGGTGCCATGATGGATCGCGTTGTTCAAACCATGGACCGTCGGGAGAGACAGGGAGTCTCCTGACAGGGAGTCTCTCCAGCGCCTCGACCAGTACAACCGGGATTGCCTCCACCCGTCCCGTCCGGAGAGAATTCCAGTGGGATGCATCTCTGCCTTCCCAGGGAGTATGATGGGATGGCAGCAAAGTGCCAGGGATTCCTGTTTCAACTGGACCTCTATCTGGCCAGCGTGCACCCAGCTCCCTCAGGAAGGGAGAGAGTAGCTGCCCTCATTTCCTGTCTCACAGAAGGAGCGCTGGAGTGGGCAAACGCCGTGTGGAGAGAGGAGGACCCGGCGTTGGACCAGTTCGAGGAGTTCACCCGTCGCTTCCGGGCCATCTTCGACCATCCACCCGAAGGTAGAGCGGCGGGAGAAAGGCTCTTCCATTTGAGGCAGGGGACGACAAGCGCCCAGGGACCTTGGCCGGCGGAGCAGGCTGGAACTCAGGGCCCTCATCGACCACTATCGATGCAACCTACGAGAGGACGTCCGACGTGAGCTGGCCTGCAGGGACCATCTCCTTTGACCAACTGGTGGATTTGTCCATCTGGTGTGATAACCTGCTGGTCACCCGCGGACGTCCAGAGGAGGCTCTGTCGGTGCCATCTTCCAGCACCCCCGCTCGGTGCCCATGGAGATAGGAGGGGCTGCTCATAAGGAGACTGGGGGAGGAGCCATCACATGCACCATGTGTGGCCGCAGAGGACACACTCTGCGTGCCGTGTTGGTTCCTCTGGGAGTTGAGGCAACAGACAGGGCACTCTGGCGTCACCCCAGGTGAGTTCGCACACAAATTCAGAATCCTCTGTTGATCAACTGTTTGTGCCTGTTTGTTTCCCTGAATTTTCTCCACATTCCCAGCATAAGGCGCACGTCGATTCAGGCGCAGCTGGGAATTTTATCGACAGAGCGTTAGCCATTAGTTTAGGGATCCCCATTTTTCCTGTAGTTAGACCCTTCCCGGTTCACGCTCTTGAATTGTCGACCATTATGGTCCGGGATATTCTGGGAGGCCACCATCTCCTTGGCCATGGTTATGCAGGGGGATCACGAGGAGAAAATCAGCCTCTTCCTCATTGACTGTCCTGTGTTTCCTGTGGTATTAGGCCTTCCCTAGTTGGCTCTGCATAACCCCACTATATCCTGGCAACAGAGGGCTCTCATGGGGTGGTCGTGAGAGTGCTCAGGGAGGTGTGTAGGAGTTGCCGTTGGTGCTACCACGGCAGGGAAAGTCCCGACCAGGTCTCCACCGTGCACCCCCCCCCCCCCCCCCCAGAATATGCCGATTTGGCTCTCGCCTTCTGTCAAAGGAAGGCCACTCAATAACCACCTCATCGATGGTGGGATTGTGCGATAAGTCTCTTGGCAGATGCTGTGCTTCCCATGAGTCACGTGTATCCCCTGTAGCAAGCGGAGACGGTGGCTATGGATACATATGTCTCTGAATCCCTGCGTCACCTGCCTACTCAAGTTTATTTTTTGTGAAGAAGATGGATGGAGATTTACGCCCGTGCATTGACTATAGAAGACTCAATCAAATCACGGTGAGATACAGTTTGCCGCTACCTCTTATCGCCACGGCGATTGAGTCAATGCATGGGGCGCGCTTCTTCACGAAACTGGATCACGGGAGTACGTATAACCTGGTGGGTATCCGGGAGGGAGACGAGTGGAAGACAGCGTTTAGTACCACCACAGTGTATTATGAGTACCTCGTCATGCCGTATTTGTTGATGAATGCTCCATCAGTTTTCCAATCCTTTGTAGACGAGATATTCAGGGACCTGCACAGGGTGTAGTGGTGTATATCGATGACATTCTGATATACTCTGCTACACGCACCGAGCATGTGTCCTTGGTGGGCAAGGTACTTGGACGGCTGTTGGAGCATGACCTGTATGTCAAGGCTGAGAAGTGCCTGTTCTTTCAGCACGCTGTCTCCTTCCAAGGGTATCACATTTCCACATCAGGGGTGGAGATGGAGAGTGACCACATTGCAGCCATGCGTAATTGGCCGACTCCCACCACGGTAAAGGAGGGGCAGCGGTTTTTAGGGTTTGCCAATTACTACTAGAGAATTTTCCGGGGTTTTGGCCTGGTTGCTGCTCCCATTACCTCATTGCTGAAGGGGGTCCTGTATGGTTGCAATGGTCGGCTGAGGCGGACAGGGCTTTTGGGCAGCTAAGAGCTCTGTTTACTTCGGCACCCGTGCTGGCCCATCCGGATCCCTCTTTGGCATTCATAGTGGAGGTAGACGCGTCCGAGGCTGGGGTAGGAGCCGTGCTCTCACAGCGCTCGGGTACGCCACCGAAACTCTGCCCCTGTGCTTTCCTCTCGAAGAAGCTCAGCCCAGCGGAGCTTAACTATGATGTGGGGGACCGCAAGTTGTTGGCTACAGCTAAAGCGTTGAAGGTGTGGAGACATTGGCTTGAGGGGGCTAAACACCCTTTCCTCATCTGGACTGACCACCGCAACCTGGAGTTCATCCAGGCAGCGAGGAGACTGAATCCCCATCAGGCAAGGTGGGCCATATTCTTTACCCATTTTGTGTTTACCCTATACTACAGACCAGGTTCCCAGAATAAGACGGCAGACGCACTGTCCCAGCTGTATGACACAGAGGAGCGGCCCATGTATCAGACTCCCATACCCCCGACCTCCTTCCTGGTAGCGCTGGTCGTGTGGGAGCTGGATGTGGAAATTGAGCAGGCTTTACGTACATAGCCCGCCCCCCTCCAGTGCCCCGTTGGGCGTATGTACGTTCCGTCAGCTGTCAGGGACCAGTTGATCTATTGGGCCCACACATCTCTGACGGTGCTCTGTCTGACTGGAAAGTACTGGTGGCCCACCTTGGCAAAAGACGTGAGGGCTTATGTTTCCTCCTGATCGGTGTGTGCCCAGTATAAGGCTCAAAGACACATGCCCAGAGGTAAGTTAATCCCTTACCCGTTCCACAACGACCTTGGTCACATCTGTTAGTGGATATCCTAACAGATCTTTCTCTTTTACAGGGAAACACTACGATCCTGGTCGTTGTGGATCGTCCTGTCATCGCCTACCTCCTCCCTCCTCCCTCCTCCCTCCCTCTGCCCGGTCATCCTATGGCCCTGCAGACTGCGGAAGCCCTGTTGACTCACGTCTTCCGGCACTACGGGGTGCCTGAGGATATAGTGTCGGATCGGGGTTCCCAGTTCACGTCAAGAGTTTGGAAGGCGTTCATGGAACGTCTGGGGTTCTCGATCAGCCTTACCTCAGGTTTTCACCTCGAGAGTAATGGGCAGGTAGAGAGTTAACCAGGATGTGGGCAGGTTTCTGCGGTCTTATTGCCAGGACCGGCTGGGTGAGTGGGCTGCGTTCGTGCACTGTGCCGAGATGGCACAGAACTTGCTTCGCCACTCCTACACTAACCTCTCCCCCTTTCAGTGCGTATTGGAGTACCAGCTGGTTCTGGCGCAATGGCATCAGGGTTAGACCGAAGCTCCTGCGGTGGATGACTGGTTTAGGCGTGCGGAGGAGACATGGGAGGCCACCCGTGTACACCTCCAGCGAGCCGCGCGCTGCCAAATAACCAGAGCGGACCATCACTGCAGTGAGACCGGGTCTGGCTCTCGACCCGTAACCTGCCCGTCACGTTCTGACCTTAGTTCTTTTGTTATGTCTTTGTTTTAGTATGGTCAGGGCGTGAATTGGGTGGGTTGTCTATGTTCCTTTTTCTATGATTTGGCATTTCTGTGTTTGGCCCGGTATGGTTCTCAATCAGAGGCAGCTGTCATTCGTTGTCCCTGATTGAGAACCATACTTAGGTAGCCTGGTTTCACTTTTGAGTGGTGGGTGATTGTTTCCTGTGTCTGTGTTTGTACCATATGGGACTGTTTCGATTTTCGTTTGTTCATTCACGTTGTTATTTTGTATTTTTGTAGTGTTCAGTTTTATATATTAAAATGGACACTTACCAAGCTGAACATTGGTCCGACATCTCTTACTCCTCGTCAGAAGAAGAGGAGAGTCGTTACACTGCCCCTCCGACTGCCCTGCCGGAAGCTGGGTCCGCGGTTTGTGGGGCCCTTTAAAGTCCTGAGGAGGGTGAATGAGGTATGTAACAGATTACAGCTTGTCTCTGATAATCGTATTAACCCCTCGTTCCATGTGTCTCTCCTCAGGCCGGTGGTGGCTGGTCCGCTCCAGGAATCTGAGGTGTGGGAGGTCCCTCCACCCCCTTTGGACATCGAGGGGGCCCCAGTGTACATCGTTCGTTCCATCCTAGATTCGAGGCATCGGGCGGGGTGCCTTCAGTACCCCGTGGAATGGGAGGGGTAGGGTCCGGAGGAGAGGTGCTGTGTTCCGGTTGCGGATGTTTTGGATCCTGAACTGCTGCGGGAGTTTCACCATCGCCGGATCGCCCTTCACTTCGCCCTCCGGGTCGTCCCCGAAGCTGGTGTCGGCGTGCCACTGGAGCTTCGCGTCAAGGGCGGAGTCACAGGCTTTTTCGCCATCAACTCTCCATTTTTCATATATCCATTTGTTTTGTCTTGTCCCATACACACCTGGTTTTCATTCCCTAATCATTATACATGTATTTAGCCCTCTGTTTGCCATCATGTCTTTGTGTGTAATTGTTTGTTTGGTATTGTGGATTATTACTTATGTCATGTTCCGTGTCTTTGGCACGTTATTGTTTTTATGTGCTATGTATTTTGGAAAGGAATTAAAGTGTGCCTGTTCACTACACTCTGCTGTCCTGCACCTGACTTTGCCTCCAGTACACACCTTTGACAGTCATCTATGAACATTTGAACGTCTTGGCTATGTTCTGTTACAATCTCCACCCGGCACAGCCAGAAGAGTACTGGCCACCCCTCATAACCTGGTTTATCTCTAGGGTTCTTCCTAGGTTCTGACCTTTCTAGGGAGTTTTTCCTAGCCATCGTGCTTCTACACCTGCATTGCTTGCTGTTTGGGGGTTTAGGCTGGGTATCTGTACAGCACTTTGAGATATCAGCAGATGTACGAAGGGCTTCATAAATACATTTGATTTGATTTATAAATGCATTTGATTTGACAGACAGGCTCTATTACGGTCTGTCAGCTGCTGTTTTTGCTGGCCCTGTCTTTACCCTGCTCATAGGACATGATGGACAGTGTGTATGTGTCCGTGTCTTCAGTAATGTGTGTGTGCATGCGTTCTTAGAAATGCATGCGTGGTTGCGTGTGTGTGTGTGTGTGTGTGTGTGTGTGTGTGCATGTGGTGTGTGTTTGTGCGTGCATACCTGCAAACCTATCGTTAGTGGTCTGAGTGAAATGGATAAACTACTGTGATACATCCAGGTGCCTCCAGAGGTGTTAGCCTATCATGTTCTGTGAGCTTTTATCACTAATCACCTCTGCTGATGACACAGAGAGTAATTATCAGGCTGACATGTAGCACTTAAAAGCTGACACTAACAGGTGCTGAGCCAGGGAGGCTTGCTGTCTCTAATGCTACATGTGGCGGCGATCTGCTTTTAATAGTGCAAACATAGAGGAGGTATGAATAGACGTGTTGTCATGACTCTTGCCCATTGTGCTGCATGTATTCACTGAGTCGACTCTTGGACTACAACAACATTGTATTCTGATTGCCAACAGTAGTAGTCTGTTGAATGTGGCACTTGATAATCAACTGTATAATCATACTCATTGTGGAGTGATTGACCTGTGCTCAGCCAATCTCTCCTTGCAACATGATGCAGGCAAATTATGAGAAAATCAACTGCTGCAATAGGGTGAAGGCAGAGGTTGAATATGAGTACAGGCAGAGAGAGAGAGGTAGAGAGAAGGAAAGAGAGAGACAGACATACAGTGGTAGGATCTTAATTTGATCCAGCAGGAAAATACAGACATACAGGCAGACTAGGTCCATAGAAATAGGCTGTTCCAGTGTTCTGGGTGGATATGTGGATAGGTAACTAACTTGATGATGTCACAATGCCCCTTTACCAGGAATGGAGCACTAGTTGTTATAAGGGAACATTATGAGGTAACATGTTGCCACGGAAACACACTTATGTCATAATATCAGACCACATTAAAACGGTCAGACAAGCTCAGGTAGAGCGCATTAGCTACATTCGAACGATCTCTCAACCTATAACTGATTTGATTGATTACAACGGTACACTACCTTGTCGTGACATGGGTCAGAGACTAAGTGACCCTGTCCCTGAGGTATCCCATAGGGAGAAACCAAAGGAGACACAGGAACATAAAGATAAACCCAAGGAGAAGAGGATCCCTCAAGCCCTGACCTTTCTTCAGCTGTTTACACTGCTGAGCTGCGTCAAGGTGAAGAAAACACCCTTTGATCCCTCCCAGAGTGGTGATGGGAGAAAGGGAACAACGATAAACGATACAAACAACAATAATGACTCTGAAACTGGTGAGTGTTAGGAGGTGTATATTGATTAGTGCTGCTACATAGTACAATTATCTAGGCTTGACTTGGAAAAAAACAGGTCATGTGTCTTAGAAATGTTTCACTTACAGGCTTGGACTACTCTGCAGGTGACGTGAAAAGGATCAAGGACAAGAGTAAAGGAAAGGTTGGAGGAGAGAAACATAGCATTGAATCTCAGGACCACAAATGCAGAACGACACAGGAAAAAGAAAAAGACATTAAACAAAGACCTAACTCGGTAAGACATCCAAACTTGCTTATTAATGAGGATTAACCAATGCATTTGACAACTGATAATGACCACAATAAGGAAAACACAGCATATTGTGTTGAATCTGATTCTTTGACATGGCTTGACAAATGTGATAATGTCACAATGCCCCTTCGGATGGGGTAGGCCCTAATAGTTATTAGGAAAAGTCTAAACAGAATCCATGGAACGTCCCAACTCTGACCTTTGACGTTGAAATTGAAATGGTTAAGGTAAGTGTTAGGGTTAAGGTAGGGGTTAAGGTTAGGGTTTAGGGTAGGGATGTCCCAAGGATCACGGACAGCACTAACCCTAGTTTTTATGGGGTAACATTTTGACATGGAAACACACTTAGGAAATAATATTTGTTGCCAATCAAGCTAGAGCTCATTGGCTACGTATATTCAACATTGATATTGTAGTTTGAAATGTCAGTAGATTTCTAACTGATGTACTGATTGCGACACTGAGGTCTCCCCTGAGGAGCAAGCAAAGGAGACCCAGCAGAAAGAGAAGAAGAAGAGCATCCATCCAGCTGTGGCGGCCCTGCAGCTGTTCACTCTCTTCTGCTGTGGTGGGAAAGTCAAGTTGAGGAAGGACCAGGACAACGATAATGCATCTGATACTGGTGAGTGTTATGGGGTGTCTGCTGATTAGATATAGAATGAGATTGGCTTCACTTGGAAGAACGTGTCTTCAAAATCAAAATGTCTAATCTACACAGGTTCAGACTTGTCTGGAGGTGATGTTACAACCAAAAGGGTCAAGGACAATAGTAATGGAAAGGTGGGCAGGGAGAAAGACCGGACTGAAGTTCAGCTGTTGAAATCATCTCAGGACCACGAACCCGTAAGTACAACACCAGAAACAGACAAGGGAACTAATTCAGGACAAAGACCTAACTCTGTGAGACAACCAAACATGCTGTATCATATTTTATTGTGAGCAAAAGATCTTTCCCATAATGCTGTGTTATCATTGGGTGTTACAATTGTGTTGTGCAGGAAAATCGAAGGACACCCCGGCAAGTGAAGACCCCTGTGGAGGAAATTTACATAAGACCTGACTCTCCGACTCTACCACGTGCCCACGTAAGTTACTGAAACCTAAATTACTATACGGACAGACAGAGATTAAAGCATCTAGACAATTTCCCCTCTGACCTCAACCTAACCACCCTTTTCCTCCGGGTAGAGCTCCCTCTCTCAGTTTTCCCTGGCTCGGAACCTGGCCATCCTCCCGCTGGAGTGGCAGCTACCCGGAGTCCCTCTGCCCACCTCGTCTATGGCAACTAGGACAGAGAGAACCCCATCCTCTACCAACACTTCGACACATGCGCAGATGGAAACACAGACATCAGATATGAACACAGACACACAGACCACTTCTACCTCTCAGAGCCAGATCTCCATGGTCTCATCGGAGACCATGATAGATCTTCACACGTCAGACTCCATTACCCAGACCTCCACTCTTGACATGGCACTGACCCCTGAGAGCACTAAGGACATGATCACTACTGATGAGGATGTGAAGGATGACTCTGCTAAAGATTTGATCTCCACCCTAACAGACACCTCTATGGAGAAATCCATCAGTGAGACCAGCCTGAAAGACCTCATTGCTGAGTATGAAGATGACAATGAGCTGAAGGATATGGCTGCCTCCGCTACCCCTGCTACTGATAATGACAATGAGGATGCAATGCTGCTGGAGATTGCAGCACTTTTTGACTGATTACATGTTGACAGTGGAGACCGAGCTGCCTCTGCATCTCTGAAGAGCCAATAGACCTAATGAACATTTCAATGTAGCAAAAGCTATACTTTGATCAATTAATAAAACATTTTTTCTGCAGCAAATTTTCACTACGGTTGATATGTGACGCAGCATGTTTAGATTAGACCTATTTGTTTGAATTCACCAAAAATAATAAATATTACTGCCAAGGGAACAATCAAACTACTACAGGTAGGGGAGAGTGAATATATCAGCATAGAGTTCATTTGGACAATAATGATCCATAAGCATATTGCATTCTGTAATGTATGAAATAACATTCACCCACAGCGAATACAAATCAGACGTGTTCTATTTTCTCCCTCTGTCCTTCCCTCCCACATCCTGATGAGGTTTAGATCGTCATGTTATCCAGCCCTTAAACTGTTTAGCATTTTAATAACACCTCGCAAACTCAGGGCCTAATTACCTTTGTTACACATGCATCAAATAGAGTCCTCCTGTCACCACATATCTGAGCCACCTGAAGATGCTTTGTTACTGGTGGGTTTCCAACAGATTACAGGGAGATTGGTTAAGTAATTCAACCTAAATAAGGATGGTGGGAACATCCTCATACTACAGCACATCATTCTCTTTGCCTATATTACAGGAGGGGAGGATATATTGGTGTCATCAGAGTAATTGATTAGCACACATACTGTATGTGTCGTTTTATCACCTTGAATGGTGACAGAATAGAGAGCTTTGAAACTATTGAATTAAGTATTAAAATACCAGGTGAAAAATGCTCCGTTAGAAAATCACTTTGAGAATTTAGGTATTTTATGAATTCTCACAGGGAAGATTTCGGTCAAACTGCACTTTTCTGCCTATGTCATGCCTGTGGTCTGCATGGATAATGAGCTGAGAGAAGCAGTAGTAGCAGCACATCGTTTAGGGCTACAGCCAAGCTGTCCCTCACCTGAGAAACCCCCTAGTTGTACATGAGTGCACTCTCCACAATAAAGATCAGCCTGACATCAACATACTGTTGACAAAGTAGACTTGGAACTAAATCAACATAACATAGATACTGTACATGTATGTAATTAAGCATGACGTTTTTGAGGATTGTTAATCTAGAAAAGATGCAGAACATATTAACTCTGAAAGGGGAGGGAGAGAAGAGAGGGGGATGACTGGGTGGATATAGAGGAGAGACAGTAGGAGGGATGGTGAGATGTATCCATCTATGAATTCAAATATTAATCTACCCAATAAGGAGATCAAAGTGTCTCTCACCCAGATGTACACACAGACATGCACGTACACACACCTACACACACAAAAACACACACACGCTCACACCCACTCCTCTATCCACATGAAGTGCTCAGGGCATCACAGTGATCTAGTTACAAGGACATTGAGAGAAGCCATTTCTTTCCTCTAGAGACTGTAACATTGATGAGGTCTCCAACAAGAAGTGACCAGTCTATCCTCAGGGGGATACTACTGACAACACATTGAAAATGGGTGTGGTTATATCCTGCCTGTTTGGCCCTGTCCGGGGGTATCGTCGGATGGGGCCACATTGTCTCCCGACCCCTCCTGTCTCAGCCTCCAGTATTTATGCTGCAGTAGAGTATGTGTCGGGGGGCTTTGGTCAGTCTCTTATATCTGCATTATTTCTCCTGTCTTAACCGGCATCCTGTGTGAATTTAATTATGCTCTCTCTAATTCTCTCTCTCTCTTTTCTTTCTTTCTCTTTCTTTCTTTCATTCTTTTTCTCTCTTTCTTTTTCTTTCTTTCTTTCTTTCTTTCTTTCTTTCTTTCTTTCTTTCTTTCCCTCTTTCTCTTGGAAGACCTGAGCCCTAGGACCATGCCTCAGAACTACCTGGCCTGATGACTCCTTGCTGTCCCCAGTCCACCTGGCCGTGCTGGTGCTCCAGTTTAAACTTTTCTGCCTGCGGCTATGGAACCCTGACCTGTTCACCATACGTGCTACTTGTCCCAGACCTTCTGTTTTCAACTCTCTAGAGACAGCAGGAGCAGTAGAGATACTCTGAATGATCGGCTATGAAAAATTAACTGACATTTACTCCTGAGGTTCTGACCTGTTGCACCCTCGACAACCACTGTGATTATTATTATTTGACCCTGCTGGTCATTGTCACGACTTCCGCCGAAGTCGGCTCCTCTCCTTGTTCGGCCGGCGTTCAGCGATGGACATCACCGGCTTTCTAGCCATCACCGCTCAGTTTTTCAGATATCCATTTGTTTTGTCTTGTCCCATACACACCTGGTTTTCATTCCCTAATCATTCTATGTATTTAGCCATCTGTTTACTATCATGTCTTTGTGTGTAATTGTTTGTTTGGTATTGTGGATTATTGTCGGGCGCTTTACTTTTGTCATGTTCTGTGTTTTTGTCACGTTATTGTTTTTATGTGCTGTGTATTTTGGAACGGAATTAAAGTGCGCCTGTTCACTACACTCTGCTCTCATGCACCTGACTTTGCCTCCCTTACACACCTTTGACAGAATTACACACCAAACCATGGAGTCAGCAGGAGCAGGTACCCCGGTTAGAGGAGTCGAGGAGCGCGTCCAGGAGAGCGACAAGGAACATTCGGCAATGTTAAGTCAACTTGGTGCCATGATGGATCGCGTTGTTCAAACCATGGACCGTTGGGAGAGACAGGGAGTCTCTCCAGCGCCTCGACCAGTACAACCGGGATTGCCTCCACCCGTCCCGTCTGGAGAGAATTCCAGTGGGATGCATCTCTCCCTTCCCAGGGAGTATGATGGGATGGCAGCAAAGTGCCAGGGATTCCTGTTTCAACTGGACCTCTATCTGGCCAGCGTGCACCCAGCTCCCTCAGGAAGGGAGAGAGTAGCTGCCCTCATTTCCTGTCTCACAGGAGCAGCGCTGGAGTGGGCAAACGCCGTGTGGAAAGAGGAGGACTACCTGTGGACCAGTACGAGGAGTTCACCCGTCGCTTCCGGGCCGTCTTCGACCATCCACCCGAAGGTAGAGCGGCGGGAGAAAGGGACAAGGAGCGCCCAGGAATTCGCTCTGGAATCAATTCAGGCGCAGCTCGGGAATTTTATCGACAGCGTTATCCAATAGGATCCCCATTTTTCCTGTAGTTAGACCCTTCCCGGTTCACGCTTTGGATTGTCGACCATTATGGTCAAGGATAATCAGGGAGGCCACCATCCCCTTGGCCATGGTTATGCAGGAGGATCACGAGGAAAAAAATCAGCCTCTTCCTCATTGACTCTCCTGTGTTTCCTGTGGTATTAGGCCTTCCCTGGTTGCTCTGCATAACCCCACTATTTCCTGGCAACAGAGGGCTCTCACGGGGTGGTCGCGAGAGTGCTCAGGGAGGTGTGTAGGGGTTGCCGTTGGTGCTACCACGGCAGGGAAAGTCCAGACCAGGTCTCCACCGTGCACCCCCCCCCCCCCCCCCCCCCCCCCCGAATATGCCGATTTGGCTCTCGCCTTCTGTCATAGGAAGGCGACTCAATTACCACCTCATCGACGGTGGGATTGTGTGATAAGTCTCCTGGCAGAAGCTGTGCTTCCCAGGAGTCACGTGTATCCCCTGTAGCAAGCGGAGACGGTGGCTATGGATACATATGTCTCTGAATCCCTGCTTCACCCGCCTCCTCAAGTTTATTTTTTGTGAAGAAGATGGATGGAGGTTTACGCCCATGCATTGACTATAGAGGACTCAATCAAATCACGGTGAGATACAGTTTGCCGCTACCTCTTATCGCCACGGTGATTGAGTCAATGCATGGGGCACGCTTCTTCACAAAACTGGATCACGGGAGTACGTATAACCTGGTGCGTATCCGGGAGGGAGACGAGTGGAAGACAGCGTTTAGTACCACCACAGTGCATTATGAGTACCTCGTCATGCCATATTTGTTGATGAATGCTCCATCAGTTTTCCAATCCTTTGTAGACGAGATGTTCAGGGACCTGCACAGGGTGTAGTGATGTATATCGATGACATTCTGATATACTCTTCTACACGCACCGAGCATGTGTCCTTGGTGCGCAAGGTACTTGGACGACTGTTGGAGCATGACCTGTATGTCAAGGCTGAGAAGTGCCTGTTCTTTCAGCAGGCTGTCTCCTTCCAAGGGTATCGCATTTCCACATCAGGGGTGGAGATGGAGAGTGACCACATTGCAGCCATGCGTAATTGGCCGACTCCCACCACGGTAAAGGAGGGGCAGCGGTTTTTAGGGTTTGCCAATTACTACCGGAATTATCCGGGGTTTTGGCCTGGTTGCTGCTCCCATTACCTCATTGCTGAAGGGGGGTCCTGTATGGTTGCAGTGGTCGGCTGAGGCGGACAGGGCTTTTGGGCAGCTAAGAGCTCTGTTTACTTCGGCACCCGTGCTGGCCCATCCGGATCCCTCTTTGGCATTCATAGTGGAGGTGGACGCGTCCGAGGCTGGGGTAGGAGCCGTGCTCTCACAGCGCTCGGGTACGCCACCGAAACTCCGCCCCTGTGCTTTCTTCTCGAAGAAGCTCAGCCCAGCGGAGCTTAACTATGATGTGGGGGACCGCGAGTTGTTGGCTGCGGTTAAAGCGTTGAAGGTGTGGAGACATTGGCTTGAGGGGGCTAAACACCCTTTCCTCATCTGGACTGACCACCGCAACCTGGAGTACATCCAGGCAGCGAGGAGACTGAATCCCCATCAGGCAAGGTGGGCCATGTTCTTTACCCATTTTGTGTTTACCCTATCCTACAGACCAGGTTCCCAGAATAAGACGGCAGACACACTGTCCCGGCTGTATGACACAGAGGAGCGGCCCATGGATCAGACTCCCATACCCCCGGCCTCCTTCCTGGTAGCGCTGGTCGTGTGGAAGCTGGATGTGGAAATTGAGCAGGCTTTACGTACATAGCCCGCCCCCCTCCAGTGCCCCGTTGGGCGTATGTACGTTCCGTCAGCTGTCCGTGACCAGTTGATCTATTGGGCCCACACATCTCTGACGGTGCTCTGTCTGACTGGAAAGAACTGGTGGCCCACCTTGGCAAAAGACGTGAGGGCTTATGTTTCCTCCTGCTCGGTGTGTGCCCAGTATAAGGCTCAAAGACACATGCCCAGAGGTAAGTTAATCCCTTACCCGTTCCACAATGACCTTGGTCACATCTGTCAGTGGATATCCTAACAGATCTTTCTCTTTTACAGGGAAACACTACGATCCTGGTCGTTGTGGATCATTTTCTAAGTCCTGTCATCTCCTCCCTCCTCCCTCCCTCTGCCCGGTCATCCTATGGCCCTGCAGACTGAGGAAGCCCTGTTGACTCACATCTTCCGGCACTACGGGGTGCCTGAGGATATAGTGTCGGGTCGGGGTCCCCAGTTCACGTCAAGAGTTTGGAAGGCGTTAATGGAACGTCTGGGATTCTCGATCAGCATTACCTCAGGTTTTCACCTCGAGAGTAACGGGCAGGTAGAGAGAGTCAACCAGGATGTGAGCAGGTTTCTGCGGTCTTATTGCCAGGACCGGCTGGGTGAGTGGGCTGCGTTCGTGCACTGGGCCGAGATGGCACAGAACTTGCTTCGCCACTCCTCCACTAACCTCTCCCCCTTTCAGTGCGTATTGGGGTACCAGCTGGTTCTGGCGTAATGGCATCAGGGTCAGACCGAAGCTCCTGCGGTGGATGACTGGTTTAGGCGTGCGGAGGAGACATGGGAGGCCACCCGTGTACACCTCCAGCGAGCCGCGCGCTGCCAAATATCCAGAGCGGACCATCACTGCAGTGAGACCGGGTCTGGCTCTCGACCCGTAACCTGCCCGTCACGTTCTGACCTTAGTTCTTTTGTTATGTCTTTGTTTTAGTATGGTCAGGGCGTGAATTGGGTGGGTTGTCTATGTTCCTTTTTCTATGATTTGGCATTTCTGTGTTTGGCCCGGTATGGTTCTCAATCAGAGGCAGCTGTCATTCGTTGTCCCTGATTGAGAACCATACTTAGGTAGCCTGGTTTCACTTTTGAGTGGTGGGTGATTGTTTCCTGTGTCTGTGTTTGTACCATATGGGACTGTTTCGATTTTCGTTTGTTCATTCACGTTGTTATTTTGTATTTTTGTAGTGTTCAGTTTTAGATATTAAAATGGACACTTACCAAGCTGCACATTGGTCCGACATCTCTTACCCCTCGAAGAAGAGGAGAGTCGTTACACTGCCCCTCCGACTGCCCTGCCGGAAGCTGGGTCCGCGGTTTGTGGGGCCCTTTAAAGTCCTAAGGAGGGTGAATGAGGTATGTTACAGATTACAGCTTGCCTCTGATTATCGTATTAACCCCTCGTTCCATGTGTCTCTCCTCAGGCCGGTGGTGGCTGGTCCGCTCCAGGAATCTGAGGTGTGGGAGGTCCCTCCACCCCCTTTGGACATCGAGGGGGCCCCAGTGTACATCGTTCGTTCCATCCTAGATTCGAGGCGTCGGGCGGGGTGCCTTCAGTACCCCGTGGAATGGGAGGGGTAGAGGTGCTGTGTTCCGGTTGCGGATGTTTTGGATCCTGAACTGCTGCGGGAGTTTCACCATCGCCGGATCGCCCTTCACTTCGCCCTCCGGGTCGTCCCCGAAGCTGGTGTCGGCGTGCCACTGGAGCTTCGCGTCAAGGGCGGAGTCACAGGCTTTTTAGCCATCAACTCTCCATTTTTCATATATCCATTTGTTTTGTCTTGTCCCATACACACCTGGTTTTCATTCCCTAATCATTATACATGCATTTAGCCCTCTGTTTCCCATCATGTCTTTGTGTGTAATTGTTTGTTTGGTATTGTGGATTATTACTTATGTCATGTTCCGTGTCTTTGGCACATTATTGTTTTTATGTGCTATGTATTTTGGAAAGGAATTAAAGTGTGCCTGTTCACTACACTCTGCTCTCCTGCACCTGACTTTGCCTCCCGTACACACCTTTGACAGTCATCTATGAACATTTGAACATCTTGGCTATGTTCTGTTACAATCTCCACCCGGCACAGCCAGAAGAGTACTGGCCTCCCCTCGTAGCCTGGTTTGTCTCTAGGGTTCTTCCTAGGTTCTGGCCTTTCTAGGGAGTTTTTCCTAGCCATCGTGCTTCTACACCTGCATTGCTTGCTGTTTGGGGGTTTAGGCTGGGTATCTGTACAGCACTTTGGGATATCAGCAGATGTACGAAGGGCTTCATAAATACATTTGATTTGATTTATAAATACATTTGATTTGACAGACAGGCTCTATTACGGTCTGTCAGCTGCTGTTTTTGCTGGCCCTGTCTTTACCCTGCTCATAGGACATGATGGACAGTGTGTGTGTGTCCGTGTCTTCAGTAATGTGTGTGTGCATGCGTTCTTAGAAATGCATGCGTGGTTGCGTGTGTGTGTGTGTGTGTGTGTGTGTGTGTGTGTGCATGTGGTGTGTGTTTGTGCGTGCATACCTGCAAACCTATCGTTAGTGGTCTGAGTGAAATGGATAAACTACTGTGATACATCCAGGTGCCTCCAGAGGTGTTAGGCTATCATGTTCTGTGAGCTTTTATCACTAATCACCTCTGCTGATGACACACAGAGTAATTATCAGGCTGACATGTAGCACTTAAAAGCTGACACTAACAGGTGCTGAGCCAGGGAGGCTTGCTGTCTCTAATGCTACATGTGGCGGCGATCTGCTTTTAATAGTGCAAACATAGAGGAGGTATGAATAGACGTGTTGTCATGACTCTTGCCCATTGTGCTGCATGGATTCACTGAGTCGACTCTTGGACTACAACAACATTGTATTCTGATTGCCAACAGTAGTAGTCTGTTGAATGTGGCACTTGATAATCAACTGTATAACCATACTCATTGTGGAGTGATTGACCTGTGCTCAGCCACTCTCTCCTTGCAACATGATGCAGGCAAATTATGAGAAAATCAACTGCTGCAATAGGGTGAAGGCAGAGGTTGAATATGAGTACAGCAAGAGAGAGAGAGGTAGAGAGAAGGAAAGAGAGAGACAGACATACAGTGGTAGGATCTTAATTTGATCCAGCAGGAAAATACAGACATACAGGCAGACTAGGTCCATAGAAATAGGCTGTTCCAGTGTTCTGGGTGGATATGTGGATAGGTAACTAACTTGGTGATGTCACAATGCCCCTTTACCAGGGAAGGAGAACTAGTTGTTATAAGGGAACATTATGAGGTAACATGTTGCCACGGAAACACACTTATGTCATAATCTCAGACCACATTAAAACGGTCAGACAAGCTCAGGTAGAGCGCATTAGCTACATCCAAACGATCTCCCAACCTATAACTGATTTGATTGATTACAACAGTACACTACCTTGTCGTGACATGGGTCAGAGACTAAGTGACCCTGTCCCTGAGGTATCCCATAGGGAGAAACCAAAGGAGACACAGGAACATAAAGATAAACCCAAGGAGAAGAGGATCCCTCAAGCCCTGACCTTTCTTCAGCTGTTTACACTGCTGAGCTGCGTCAAGGTGAAGAAAACACCCTTTGATCCCTCCCAGAGTGGTGATGGGAGAAAGGGAACAACGATAAACGATACAAACAACAATAATGACTCTGAAACTGGTGAGTGTTAGGAGGTGTATATTGATTAGTGCTGCTACATAGTACAATTATCTAGGCTTGACTTGGAAAAAAACAGGTCATGTGTCTTAGAAATGTTTCACTTACAGGCTTGGACTACTCTGCAGGTGACGTGAAAAGGATCAAGGACAAGAGTAAAGGAAAGGTTGGAGGAGAGAAACATAGCATTGAATCTCAGGAGCACAAATGCAGAACGACACAGGAAAAAGAAAAAGACATTAAACAAAGACCTAACTCGGTAAGACATCCAAACTTGCTTATTAATGAGGATTAACAATGCATTTGACAACTGATAATGACCACAATAAGGAACACAGCATATTGTGTTGAATCTGATTCTTTGACATGGCTTGACAAATGTGAAAATGTCACAATGCCCCCTTCGGATGGGGTAGGCCCTAATAGTTATTAGGAAAAGTCTAAACAGAATCCATGGAACGTCCCAACTCTGACCTTTGACGTTGATTTGAAATGGTTAAGGTAAGGGTTAGGGTTAAGGTAGGGGTTAAGGTTAGGGTTTAGGGTAGGGACGTCCCAAGGATCACGGACAGCACTAACCCTAGTTATTATGGGGTAACATTTTGACATGGAAACACACTTAGGAAATAACATTTGTTGCCAATCAAGCTAGAGCTCATTGGCTACGTATATTCAACATTGATATTGTAGTTTGAAATGTCAGTAGATTTCTAACTGATGTACTGATTGCGACACTGAGGTCTCCCCTGAGGAGCAAGCAAAGGAGACCCAGCAGAAAGAGAAGAAGAAGAGCATCCATCCAGCTGTGGCGGCCCTGCAGCTGTTCACTCTCTTCTGCTGTGGTGGGAAAGTCAAGTTGAGGAAGGACCAGGACAACGATAATGCATCTGATACTGGTGAGTGTTATGGGGTGTCTGCTGATTAGATATAGAATGAGATTGGCTTCACTTGGAAGAACGTGTCTTCAAAATCAAAATGTCTAATCTACACAGGTTCAGACTTGTCTGGAGGTGATGTTACAACCAAAAGGGTCAAGGACAAGAGTAATGGAAAGGTGGGCAGGGAGAAAGACCGGACTGAAGTTCAGCTGTTGAAATCATCTCAGGACCACGAACCCGTAAGTACAACACCAGAAACAGACAAGGGAACTAATTCAGGACAAAGACCTAACTCTGTGAGACAACCAAACATGCTGTATCATATTTTATTGTGAGCAAAAGATCTTTCCCATAATGCTGTGTTATCATTGGGTGTTACAATTGTGTTGTGCAGGAAAATCGAAGGACACCCCGGCAAGTGAAGACCCCTGTGGAGGAAATTGACATAAGACCTGACTCTCCGACTCTACCACCTGCCCACGTAAGTTACTGAAACCTAAATTACTATACGGACAGACAGAGATTAAAGCATCTAGACAATTTCCCCTCTGACCTCAACCTAACCACCCTTTTCCTCCGGGTAGAGCTCCCTCTCTCAGTTTTCCCTGGCTCGGAACCTGGCCATCCTCCCGCTGGAGTGGCAGCTACCCGGAGTCCCTCTGCCCACCTCGTCTATGGCAACTAGGACAGAGAGAACCCCATCCTCTACCAACACTTCGACACATGCGCAGATGGAAACACAGACATCAGATATGAACACAGACACACAGACCACTTCTACCTCTCAGAGCCAGATCTCCATGGTCTCATCGGAGACCATGATAGATCTTCACACGTCAGACTCCATTAACCAGACCTCCACTCTTGACATGGCACTGACCCCTGAGAGCACTAAGGACATGATCACTACTGATGAGGATGTGAAGGATGACTCTGCTAAAGATTTGATCTCCACCCTAACAGACACCTCTATGGAGAAATCCATCAGTGAGACCAGCCTGAAAGACCTCATCGCTGAGTATGAAGATGACAATGAGCTGAAGGATATGGCTGCCTCCGCTACCCCTGCTACTGATAATGACAGTGAGGATGCAATGCTGCTGGAGATTGCAGCACTTTTTGACTGATTACATGTTGACAGTGGAGACCGAGCTGCCTCTGCATCTCTGAAGAGCCAATAGACCTAATGAACATTTCAATGTAGCAAAAGCTATACTTTGATCAATTAATAAAACATTTTTTCTGCAGCAAATGTTTACTACGGTTGATATGTGACGCAGCATGTTTAGATTAGACCTATTTGTTTGAATTCACCAAAAATAATAAATATTACTGCCAAGGGAACAATCAAACTACTACAGGTAGGGGAGAGTGAATATATCAGCATAGAGTTCATTTGGACAATAATGATCCATAAGCATATTGCATTCTGTAATGTATGAAATAACATTCACCCACAGCGAATACAAATCAGACGTGTTCTATTTTCTCCCTCTGTCCTTCCCTCCCACATCCTGATGAGGTTTAGATCGTCATGTTATCCAGCCCTTAAACTGTTTAGCATTTTAATAACACCTCGCAAACTCAGGGCCTAATTACCTTTGTTACACATGCATCAAATAGAGTCCTCCTGTCACCACATATCTGAGACACCTGAAGATGCTTTGTTACTGGTGGGTTTCCAACAGATTACAGGGAGATTGGTTAAGTAAGTCAACCTAAATAAGGATGGTGGGAACATCCTGACTAAAGACAAATTACTAGAGATATGTGATTTCCTTGACATATCAGGCGAACAGAGAAGAGATGTTCAAAACAAATCCCGCATATCATTAATGACTCACATTATGATGTTCCTTGAAAGAGAGGAAGTTGCAGAGTTAGAAGATGGCGGCATGTCGGAATTGTTGCTACTTAAAGACGAAATGACAGAGATGATCAGTGGCATAGATAACAAAACAGGGCAAACTGACTATGATATTGAACCAGCCGGAACACATCACAGAATAGAGGAACTGAGAACTATAACCCCACAACAAGGGGTGGGAACTGAGCAGATTACTGCAGCCAAAGCCAGTGATTCTCTGCGTCAGCCCCAACCCCATGCCAATCTTCAGGGGAGCGTGCCGCTCTCACCAAATGCACAGCCCAGCTCATACTTGCGTAAAGAGTTTAAAATTTCTGGTCAGATAGGTGAACCGGGCCAGAAAGAAAAACTGATTTTTTCCAGCCTTGCCCATCAGATCGAAAATGGACTTAACAGAGGCTATCCTGAGGTAGAAATAGTAGACGCAGTAGTCAGGGCTATTTCTCCAGGCTCACAGCTACGCAGCTACTTGGAAGGTAAACCCCAGCTAACTCTTCCCACACTTAGATGTATCCTGCGTTCCCACTTCCAAGAGAAGAGTGCAACAGAGCTTTACAAACAGCTAGCTTCAGAAGCACAGCATAGCAAGGAGACCCCTCAAAGCTTCCTGATGCGCGTTTTAGATTTGAGGCAAAAAGTACTGTTTGCATCCCAGGAGTCAGAATCAGGGCTTAAGTATGACCCTGCTCTAGTCCAGAGCATGTGTTTACACACAGTCCTTACGGGTCTCCAGAGTGACAGTATCAGGATAGACATGCAGCCTCTCCTGCTAGAGAGCGAAACATCAGATGAGGTTGTGTTAGAGAAGCTTAACATTGCTTGTGCTAATGAGATAGAAAGAGGAAACAAAAAGCGGTTTAATGCCCCACAGCCTGCTACAACTGTAAGTGTAGTCCAGTTAGAAGAAACACCATCTGCAAAGTGTCCTGTGAAGGAAGCCAAAGCTAAGATACCCGCAGAACTGTTAACAGAGTTAGCTGAACTTAAGACAGGTGTAGCTTCTCTACAAGGTCTCAGTGCAGAGATTGCTCACATTAAGGAGACATTACAGCAGCCTGTTTCAGTCACCGCCTTGTGCCTATGCCCCACCCCCAGTTAGGAGGCCAGTTAGGGACCCCCAGGCACCTATTTCCCAGCAGCAGTATTGCAGCAACTACAGTCGGTCCCAAGCACCTGACCCTGCGCAGCATCAATATGCACCTAACCGGTATACCAACCACTCTGCTCAAGCTCCAAGGAGGTGTTTTGTCTGCCAGCAGGCCAGAACAGATGCACGCTGCACACACTGCTTCCGATGTGGGAGTGGAGAACATTTTCAAGCTGGATGTAAAATCCGGGGAGCCAGACCATCAAGGGAGGCCCCTTTAAACGGAAACGGGTTACCGCTGAGGGACGAGTGTTAACCGTAGGTACCAAAAAGTCCCAGAAATGTGTAAATTGTGCCAGAGAAGAGTCATTTGAGAACCTGAAACAATGTTCATCATGTAAAGAGACACTGTACTGTTCCAAAGTATGTCAAAACCAACATTGGAATAAACATAAGGAAAAATGCACTCACCTGAAAATTGACTCTACCAGTGAAAGGTTTTCCTACACAGAGGAAAATGCCCACTCCTTACTATCCCTAGCTCAAGGTTGCCACCCCCAGCGATTCACCTCGCTAGTCGGCAGACAGTGCCTTATTGAGTGTCACCTGAATCGCCACCACCTCCAAGCTCTATGGGACACAGGATCTCGGGTATCGGTCATTGATGAACGATGGAAAGAGGAATCTCTCCCAAACGCAAGGCTGAGAGATGTTTCAGAAATCCTGGACTCACCTGATGATCTAAGGTTGACTGCAGCAAATGGGACTGAAATGCCATACCTGGGATGGATTGAAACAACTTTTCGGCTAGCCTCTGAAACTGACCAAACAAAGGAACTGATCATCCCAGTGCTGGTACTGAAAGGCTGTCACCTATCTCATCCCATCATAGGTTTCAATGTTATCGAGCACATCCTGACAATGACCGAAAAGACTAAACGATACAGTACAGTAAAAATAGCTTTCCCAAGCCTCAAAAGAAACAAGGTGAGAGCTTTTATACAGGCTGTTAGCGCAGAACAGACAGATGAATACGCAGTGAAAACCAAGAAAGAGAAGGTTGCAGTACCAAAACACAGTAGCATTCAGATTGAGTGCCGTGTAGCTTCCCAGCCTTTCAAAGATGACATGACAATGCTTTTCCAGCCAGACCTGAACCCGCAGTGGCCAGACGACCTTGAGTTCTTTGACACACTAGTCAGAGTCGGGAAAGGTGTTTTTCCAGTTATCCTGCTTGATGTCTCTAACCCCACTGACCACGACATTGCCCTGCTAGGACGCACACTAATCGGTACAGTACAAACCATTATGACTGTGTTACCTGCCCAAGTCTTTGAAAAAACTGTCACCCCAGCCACAGTGAATCACACCAGCGTTCGAACCCCATGTACTGCTACTGAACAGTGGGATCCACCAGTAGGTTTAACTCACCTAACCGAAGAGCAGAGAGAGGTTGTTAGGCAAATGCTTAGAGAAGAGTGTCACTCCTTCTCCAGGTCAGACAATGATATTGGCTGCATTGAACGATTGAAAATGACTATTTCTCTAAAGGACTCTGAACCAGTAAAGCGCACATACATGTCAGTGCCCAGGCCACTGTATCAGGAGATGAAGGGTTACCTTTATGACCTCATAGTCCAGGGCTGGGTTAGGAAGTCAAACTCTTCATATTCTTCACCTGTCGTGTGCGTTCGTAAGAAGGACGGGACCCTCCGGTTGTGTATAGATTACAGAGACCTGAACAGAAAGACACATCCCAACCGCCAGCCCATCCCTCGGGTCCAAGACATCATGGACAGTTTAGGTGGTAATTCCTGGTTCTCCCTCTTAGATCAGGGAAAAGCGTATCACCAGGGGTTCATCTCTGAAGAAAGCAGACCACTGACAGCATTTGTGACACCGTGGGGACTCTATGAGTGGATACGTATGCCATTCGGCCTCATGAACGCTCCTGCAGCTTTTCAGCGGTGTATGGAGGAGTGTTTGGAAGGGCTCCGGGATAACATCTGCATTCCTTATCTGGACGACACGCTAGTTTTCAGTAAAACATTCGACAGCCATGTGAATGATGTGCGAAAAGTTTTGCAGCGTCTCAGAGAGTATGGCATTAAACTCAAACCAAGTAAGTGTGATCTCTTTAAACCCCAGGTCCGTTATTTGGGCAGAATAGTGTCTGCAGAGGGCAGCCGAGTTGACCCAGCCGATTTTGAAGCAGTAAGAGCATTGAAAGAAATCAGACCAGAGACTGTAGGCCAGCTCAGAAAAATGCTTGGTTTACTCACTTACTACAGACAGTACATCAAATACTTTTCTAGGAGTGCCAGCTGCCTGTATGACCTCCTGAAAGCAGATTCAGAGAAAATACCTGACCACCCACGGAAAACAAAAACAAAGAAAGTAAGTCATGTGGTGCCCTCAAACAAGCCAATCCTGTGGACTGACCAGCATCAACAGGCACTGGAACAGCTGATTGAGTGTTTGCTTCACCCACCAGTTTTAGGTTTCCCTGATTTCACTCAGCCATTTGTTGTACACACTGATGCGTCACACCAAGGCTTGGGAGCAGTTCTTTATCAAAAGTAAGAGGGGAAGCTTAGGGTCATTTCTTATGGCTCTCGAACCTTAACAGCAGCGGAGAAGAACTATCACTACCACTCGAGCAAGCTAGAATTTCTAGCTCTAAAATGGGCAATCACTGATAAGTTCCATGATTATTTGTACTATGCTCCGACCTTCACTGTATACAGCGATAACAACCCACTTCCAGGTGGGTTGCAGACTTGGCTGATTTCCACTTTACAATAAAGTACAGGCCAGGCAGAGAGAACGGTGATGCAGATGCTTTGTCAAGGATGCCACTGGATGTAGAGTCACTGATGAGAGAATGTTCTGAGGAGCTTCCACCAGACACCATTGCCGCCGCGATACAAGCAGTTGAGGTACAGAAAGAGGCTGTTGTACCTTGGTCATTTTCAGCTGCATCGATGTCAGTATTAGCTGAAGGTGAGACAACCACTGCAACAACCATCTCGATCCCAAAAGATGGGATAAGAGAAGCACAAGAATCTGATCCGGTCATCCGTCCTGTGCTCAATTTCAAACTGTCTGGTTCCAAACCGCCAGTTAAAGAGCAAAAGAAATTCAGTCCAAAGACAAAATGCCTATTCAGAGAATGGGACAAATTGACAGTAGACAGTGATGGCATTCTGTACAGAATCACTACAGCCCGCAAGCAGTTAGTTCTACCAGAGCAGTACAAAGGTAAAGTGATGGGAGAGTTGAACAATAACATGGGACACCAAGGTACTGACCGCACTGTATCACTAGTACGTGACCGCTTCTTCTGGCCATATATGCAATCTGACATCGAGCACTATGTGACTAAAACTTGTAGCTGTGTCAAGCAGAAAAAGCCAGCCCATGAAACAAGAGCTCCTCTGACAAACATTGTGACAACACAGCCATTTGAACTGGTATGTATAGACTTCCTTCATCTCGACAGATGCAAAGGGGGATATGAGTACATCTTCGTGGTTGTTGATCATTTTACACGTTTCACTCAAGCCTACGCCACCACATCAAAGTCAGGTAAAACTGCTGCAAATCTCATCTTCAATGACTTTGCCCTGAAGTTTGGGTTCCCGTCCCGCATCCACCATGACCAAGGGGGAGAATTTGAAAATCAGTTGTTCCATCAGTTAAAGAAACTCAGTGGCATGGCGGGGTCCAGGACAACACCCTATCACCCGATGGGAAACGGTCAAGCGGAACGCATGAACAGAACATTGTTGCAAATGTTAAAGACACTAACTGAGACACAAAAGTCAAATTGGAAGGAGTCTCTGAACAAACTGGTTTATGCCTATAACTGCACCCGTTGCGAAGTGACTGGCTATTCACCATTTTATCTTCTGTTTGGGAGATCACCCAGGCTTCCAGTTGATATGCTCTTTGGATTGTGCACAGAGGCAGGTTCCAGTAACCAGCGAGACTACGTGGAGAACTGGAAACGAGGGATGGAAGAAGCATATGCCATTGCAAATTAAAATGCTCAGAAAGCCGCTGAAAGAAGTAAGAAGTACTATGAGACTAAAGTTAGGAGTTCAGTGCTACAGGCTGGCGAGCGAGTTCTGATTAAAAACCTGACACCAAGAGGAGGACCAGGAAAACTTTGTAACTATTGGGAAGATACAATTCACACAGTGGTGAGACAAATGGGTTCAGACCTGCCGATTTATGAGTTGAGACCAGAAAAGGGTAGGGGACGCTCCAGGGTCCTGCACAGAAACCTGCTCATGTCCTGTGACCACTTACCTTTTGAGACACAACCAGAAATGACCAAAGTGGACAAAAGTCAGAAAACGAGGAGACACCAGCCTGCATCACAGCCTCTAGATTCTGATGAAGACAGCGGGGATGAATATGACCTTCATCATGAGCCGCTACAGGTTCCCACATCTCCTATAGTACCTGAGGAGAGGAATGCTGAACCAGCGAGAGAGTGGGAACACAGGCCCCCAACAGTGAGACAGACAGTTGCAGTGCCAGTCCCTGATACGCTACCAGCACAGCCTCTTGTTGAAAAGCGGCTGGAGGAGACAACAACAGTTAAAGACCTGCCTGCTGAGGAGATGAATTTGCCTGCTGAAAATTTGCCTGATGATCGTCCACCAAGTGCCTTTCCTTCATTAACTGATGCTGCTGAACCTGAGGAACCAGCCTACCAGCTGCCACAAAGAGAGAGACACCCTCCAAGACGTATCACCTATGATCAGCTTGGTATCCCTTCCTGCTACAGTATACAGCCACAGCCACAGTTGTTCCCTGTCTACTCTGCACCAGGACTGGTTCCATGGCTGCCACCACTACAGCAATGTTACTTTCAGCCACCTTACATGTATGGGCTTCAGCAAACATGAGGCTACAGAGTTGACATGTTTGACCATGGACTACTGTCTGATTTCACAGACTGTCAAAAGAGACAATTTGCAGACTATGCATATAGATCATTAAAATTGATGGACCGTTGATCAATAGTATGAGAAAATACTGCTTATGTTATATAGCTGGTCAACAGATATGGACTGTGAATATAACTTGTTAGTTATATTTGAACTGTGACCCTTGACCTCTGCTCAAGTACTACCTTACAGAAGAGGATTTTCTAGGTCCAGTGCATACGGACTGTTGAAGAAGACAATGTTGGTAATGTTGGGACAACATTTATTTTGTCGGGGAGAGTGTGACAGGTTAAAGTAAATATTCATAGCCTGTTATACATTAAAAAGTATTAGTAAGTTTATAGTATGTGAGGATCGTAAAAAATCTAAGGTTAAAAAGATGCATTCAGTATTAGTTGATAGAGATTGATAACATTCATATAATTGTGTTAACGTTAAAATCTGTCAAAGGGTACGAATTGTGAGTAATGTGTAAACGTTATATTGATTACTTTATTTTGTGGTGCCTAAAAGTGTTAATCTGTGATCTACGAAATGCTCTTAATCTATGAGCCGGAGATCGATTGCTCTGGTCTCCACCCATATTCCTGGGGAAATCGCGGTCTTTTCTCATTGTACTAAAAGTTGCATTGAGAAAACAATAGCATATCACTCTCGTGATTATTTCTCCCCTGTTTTCAGGTACTTTATTGATGATAAAAAAAAGAGTAATTTAAATGTAATAACTCGCTAACGTTAAGAGTGTTTAAGGTGTGTCTTAATAACATCTTGAGGAAGTTAGAGTTAAGTTTGAAGAGAGTAATATTAGCCCTGCTCGGTTGTAGCGAAGAATAGCATTGTACTGAGAGTAGCTGCCATTTTATGTCGATTGTGAATGAACTTGTGCGTTGTTAGTAAGATATTTTGCTGTGTTATTTGTATAATGGTCTTTCTGTTGTTTTGTAATGTGTTACTTTTGTGAAATGATTGAACTAAAAGTTGTATTGAGAAAACAATACCATATCACTCTCGTGATTATTTCTCCCCTGTTTTCAGGGGCGTAACAACAGCACATCATTCTCTTTGCCTATATTACAGGAGGGGAGGATATATTGGTGTCATCAGAGTAATTGATTAGCACACATACTGTATGTGTCGTTTTATCACCTTGAATGGTGAGAGAATAGAGAGCTTTGAAACTATTGAATTAAGTATTAAAATACCAGGTGAAAAATGCTCCGTTAGAAAATCACTTTGAGAATTTAGGTATTTTATGAATTCTCACAGGGAAGATTTCGGTCAAACTGCACTTTTCTGTCTCTGTCATGCCTGTGGTCTGCATGGATAATGAGCTGAGAGAAGCAGTAGTAGCAGCACATCGTTTAGGGCTACAGCCAAGCTGTCCCTCACCTGAGAAACCCCCTAGTTGTACATGAGTGCACTCTCCACAATAAAGATCAGCCTGACATCAACATACTGTTGACAAAGTAGACTTGGAACTAAATCAACATAACATAGATACTGTACATGTATGTAATTAAGCATGACGTTTTTGAGGATTGTTAATCTAGAAAAGATGCAGAACATATTAACTCTGAAAGGGGAGGGAGAGAAGAGAGGGGGATGACTGGGTGGATATAGAGGAGAGACAGTAGGAGGGATGGTGAGATGAATCCATCTATGAATTCAAATATTAATCTACCCAATAAGGAGATCAAAGTGTCTCTCACCCAGACATGTATGTACACACAGACATGCACGTACACACACCTACACACACAAAAACACACACACGCTCACACCCACTCCTCTATCCACATGAAGTGGTCAGGGCATCGCATTGATCTAGTTACAAGGACATTGAGAGAAGCCATTTCTTTCCTCTAGAGACTGTAACATTGATGAGGTCTCCAACAAGAAGTGACCAGTCTATCCTCAGGGGGATACTACTGACAACACATTGAAAATGGGTGTGGTTATATCCTGCCTGTTTGGCCCTGTCTGGGGGTATCGTCGGATGGGGCCACATTGTCTCCAGACCCCTCCTGTCTCAGCCTCCAGTATTTATGCTGCAGTAGAGTATGTGTCGGGGGGCTAGGGTCAGTCTGTTATATCTGGAGTATTTATCGTGTCTTATCCGGCGCCCTGTGTGAATTTAAGTATGCTCTCTCTAATTCTCTCTCTCTTTCTCTCTTTCTTTCTTTCTTTCTTTCTTTCTCTTGGAGGACCTGAGCCCTAGGACCATGCCTAGCCTGGCCTGGCCTGATGACTCCTTGCTGTCCCCAGTCCACCTGGCCGTGCTGCTGCTCCAGTTTAAACTTTTCAGCCTGCGGCTATGGAACCCTGACCTGTTCACCATACGTGCTACTTGTCCCAGACCTTCTGTTTTCAACTCTCTAGAGACAGCAGGAGCAGTAGAGATACTCTGAATGATCGGCTATGAAAAGCTAACTGACATTTACTCCTGAGGTTCTGACCTGTTGCACCCTCGACAACCACTGTGATTATTATTATTTGACCCTGCTGGTCATTGTCACGACTTCCGCCGAAGTCGGCTCCTCTCCTTGTCCGGGCGGCGTTCAGCAATGGACATCACCGGCTTTCTAGCCATCACCGCTCCATTTTTCAGATATCCATTTGTTTTGTCTTGTCCCATACACACCTGGTTTTCATTCCCCAATCATTCTACATGTATTTAGCCCTCTGTTTCCTATCATGTCTTTGTGTGTAGTTGTTTGTTTGGTATTGTGGATTATTGTCGGGCGCTTTACTGTTGTCATGTTTCGTGTTTTTGTCACGTTATTGTTTTTATGTGCTGTGTATTTTGGAACGGAATTAAAGCGCGCCTGTTCACTACACTCTGCTCTCCTGCACCTGACTTTGCCTCCCTTACACACCTTTGACAGAATTACACACCAAACCATGGAGTCAGCAGGAGCAGGTACCCCGGTTAGAGGAGTCGAGGAGCGCGTCCAGGAGAGCGACAAGGAACATTCGGCAATGTTAAGTCAACTTGGTGCCATGATGGATCGTGTTGTTCAAACCATGGACCGTTGGGAGAGACAGGGAGTCTCTCCAGCGCCTCGACCAGTACAACCGGGATTGCCTCCACCTGTCCCGTCCGGAGAGAATTCCAGTGGGATGCATCTCTCCCTTCCCAGGGAGTATGATGCGATGGCAGCAAAGTGCCAGGGATTCCTGTTTCAACTGGACCTCTATCTGGCCAGCGTGCACCCAGCTCCCTCAGGAAGGGAGAGAGTAGCTTCCCTCATTTCCTGTCTCACAGGAGGAGCGCTGGAGTAGGCAAACGCCGTGTGGAGAGAGGAGGACGCGGCGTTGGACCAGTTCGAGGAGTTCACCCGTCGCTTCCGGGCCATCTTCGACCATCCACCCGAAGGTAGAGCGGCGGGAGAAAGGCTCTTCCATTTGAGGCAGGGGACGAGGAGCGCCCAGGAATTCGCTCTGGAATTCCGGAACTTGGCCGGCGGAGCAGGCTGGAACGCAGGGCCCTCATCGACCACTATCGATGCAACCTACGAGAAAATGTCCGACGTGAGCTGGCCTGCAGGGATGCCACCATCTCCTTTGACCAACTGGTGGATTTGTCCATCCGGTATGATAACCTGCTGGTCACCCGCGGACGTCCAGAGGACGTCGAGGCAACAGACAGGGCACTCTGGCGTCACCCCAGGTGAGTTCGCACCACACTCATCCAGAATCCTCTGTTGATCAACTGTTTGTGCCTGTTTGTTTCCCTGAATTTTCTCCACATTCCCAGCATTCAGGCGCAGCTGGGAATTTTATCGACAGAGCGTTAGCCATTAGTTTAGGGATCCCCATTTTTCCTGTTGTTAGGACCCTTCCCGGTTCACGCTCTGGATTGTTGACCATTATGGTCCGGGATAATCAGGGAGGCCATCATCTCCTTGGCCATGGTTATGCAGGGGGATCACGAGGAGAAAATCAGCCTCTTCCTCATTGACTCTCCTGTGTTTCCTGTGGTATTAGGCCTTCCCTGGTTGGCTCTGCATAACCCCACTATTTCCTGGCAACAGAGGGCTCTCACGGGGTGGTCGCGAGAGTGCTCAGGGAGGTGTGTAGGGGTTGCCGTTGGTGCTACCACGGCAGGGAAAGTCCAGACCAGGTCTCCACCGTACACCCCCCAGAATATGCAGATTTGGCTCTCGCCTTCTGTCAAAGGAAGGCGACTCAATTACCACCTCATCGACGGTGGGATTGTGCGATAAGTTCAGGGGTTGTGGCCTGGTTGCTGCTCCCATTACCTCATTGCTGAAGGGGGTCCTGTATGGTTGCAGTGGTCGGCTGAGGCGGACAGGGCTTTTGGGCAGCTAAGAGCTCTGTTTACTTCGGCACCCGTGCTGGCCCATCCGGATCCCTCTTTGGCATTCATAGTGGAGGTAGACGCGTCCGAGGCTGGGGTAGGAGCCGTGCTCTCACAGCGCTCGGGTACGCCACCGAAACTCTGCCCCTGTGCTTTCTTCTCGAAGAAGCTCAGCCCAGCGGAGCTTAACTATGATGTGGGGGACCGAGAGTTGTTGGCTGCGGTTAAAGCGTTGAAGGTGTGGAGACATTGGCTTGAGGGGGCTAAACACCCTTTCCTCATCTGGACTGACCACCGCAACCTGGAGTACATCCAGGCAGCGAGGAGACTGAATCCCCATCAGGCAAGGTGGGCCATGTTCTTTACCCGTTTTGTGTTTACCCTATCCTACAGACCAGGTTCCCAGAATAAGACGGCAGAAGCACTGTCCCGGCTGTATAACACAGAGGAGCGGCCCATGGATCAGACTCCCATACCCCCGGCCTCCTTCCTGGTAGCGCTGGTCGTGTGGGAGCTGGATGTGGAAATTGAGCAGGCTTTGCGTACATAGCCCGCCCCCCTCCAGTGCCCCGTTGGGCGTATGTACGTTCCGTCAGCTGTCAGGGACCAGTTGATCTATTGGACCCACACATCTCTGACGGTGCTCTGTCTGACTGGAAAGTACTGGTGGCCCACCTTGGCAAAAGACGTGAGGGCTTATGTTTCCTCCTGCTCGGTGTGTGCCCAGTATAAGGCTCAAAGACACATGCCCAGAGGTAAGTTAATCCCTTACCCGTTCCACAACGACCTTGGTCACATCTGTCAGTGGATATCCTAACAGATCTTTCTCTTTTACAGGGAAACACTACGATCCTGGTCGTTGTGGATCGTTTTTCTAAGTCCTGTCATCTCCTCCCTCCTCCCTCCCTCTGCCCGGTCATCCTATGGCCCTGCAGACTGCGGAAGCCCTGTTGACTCACGTCTTCCGGCACTACGGGGTGCCTGAGGATATAATGTTGGATCGGGGTCCCCAGTTCATGTCAAGAGTTTGGAAGGCGTTCATGGAACGTCTGGGGTTCTCGATCAGCCTTACCTCAGGTTTTCACCTCGAGAGTAACGGGTAGGTAGAGAGAGTCAACCAGCATGTGGGCAGGTTTCAGCGGTCTTATTGCCAGGACCGGCTGGGTGAGTGGGCTGCGTTCGTGCACTGTGCCAAGATGGCACAGAACTTGCTTCGCCACTCCTCCACTAACCTCTCCCCCTTTCAATACGTATTGGGGTACCAGCTGGTTCTGGCGTAAAGGCATCAGGGTCAGACCGAAGCTCCTGCGGTGGATGACTGGTTTAGGCGTGCGGAGGACACATGGGAGGCCACCCGTGTACACCTCCAGCGAGCCGCGCGCTGCCAAATAACCAGAGCGGACCATCACTGCAGTGAGACTGGGTCTGGCTCTCGACCCGTAACCTGCCCGTCAGGTTCTGACCTTAGTTCTTTTGTTATGTCTTTGTTTTATTATGGTCAGGGTGTGAATTGGGTGGGTTGTCTATGTTCCTTTTTCTATGATTTGGCATTTCTGTGTTTGGCCCGGTATGGTTCTCAATCAGAGGCAGCTGTCATTTGTTGTCCCGATTGAGAACCATACTTAGGTAGCCTGGTTTCACTTTTGAGTGGTGGGTGATTGTTTCCTGTGTCTGTGTTTGTACCATACGGGACTGTTTTGATTTTCGTTTGTTCATTCACGTTGTTATTTTGTATTTTTGTAGTGTTCAGTTTTATATATTAAAATGGACCCTTACCACGCTGCACATTGGTCCGACATCTCTTACTCCTCGTCAGAAGAAGAGGAGAGTCGTTACACTGCCTCTCCGACTGCCCTGCCGGAAGCTGGGTCCGCGGTTTGTGGGGCCCTTTAAAGTCCTGAGGAGGGTGAATGAGGTATGTTACAGATTACAGCTTGCCTCTGATTATCGTATTAACCCCTCGTTCCATGTGTCTCTCCTCAGGCCGGTGGTGGCTGGTCCGCTCCAGGAATCTGAGGTGTGGGAGGTCCCTCCACCCCCTTTGGACATCGAGGGGGCCCCAGTGTACATCGTTCGTTCCATCCTAGATTCGAGGCGTCGGGCGGGGTGCCTTCAGTACCCCGTGGAATGGGAGGAGAGGTGCTGTGTTCCGGTTGCGGATGTTTTGGATCCTGAACTGCTGCGGGAGTTTCACCATCGCCGGATCGCCCTTCACTTCGCCCTCTGGGTCGTTCACTACACTCTGCTCTCCTGCACCTGACTTTGCCTCCCGTACACACCTTTGGCACGTTACAGTTATCTATGAACATTTGAATATCTTGGCTATGTTCTGTTACAATCTCCACCCGGCACAGCCAGAAGAGTACTGGCCACACCTCGTAGCCTGGTTCGTCTCTAGGTTTCTTCCTAGGTTCTGGCCTTTCTAGGGAGTTTTTCCTAGCCATCGTGCTTCTACACCTGCATTGCTTGCTGTTTGGGGGTTTAGGCTGGGTATCTGTACAGCACTTTGAGATATCAGCAGATGTACGAAGGGCTTCATAAATACATTTGATTTGATTTATAAATACATTTGATTTGACAGACAGGCTCTATTACGGTCTGTCAGCTGCTGTTTTTGCTGGCCCTGTCTTTACCCTGCTCATAGGACATGATGGACAGTGTGTGTGTGTCCGTGTCTTCAGTAATGTGTGTGTGCATGCGTTCTTAGAAATGCATGCGTGGTTGCGTGTTTGTGTGTGTGTGTGTGTGTGTGTGCATGTGGTGTGTGTTTGTGCGTGCATACCTGCAAACCTATCGTTAGTGGTCTGAGTGAAATGGATAAACTACTGTGATACATCCAGGTGCCTCCAGAGGTGTTAGCCTATCATGTTCTGTGAGCTTTTATCACTAATCACCTCTGCTGATGACACACAGAGTAATTATCAGGCTGACATGTAGCACTTAAAAGCTGACACTAACAGGTGCTGAGCCAGGGAGGCTTGCTGTCTCTAATGCTACATGTGGCGGCGATCTGCTTTTAATAGTGCAAACATAGAGGAGGTATGAATAGACGTGTTGTCATGACTCTTACCCATTGTGCTGCATGTATTCACTGAGTCGACTCTTGGACTACAACAACATTGTATTCTGATTGCCAACAGTAGTAGTCTGTTGAATGTGGCACTTGATAATCAACTGTATAATCATACTCATTGTGGAGTGATTGACCTGTGCTCAGCCAATCTCTCCTTGCAACATGATGCAGGCAAATTATGAGAAAATCAACTGCTGCAATAGGGTGAAGGCAGAGGTTGAATATGAGTACAGGCAGAGAGAGAGAGGTAGAGAGAAGGAAAGAGAGAGACAGACATACAGTGGTAGGATCTTAATTTGATCCAGCAGGAAAATACAGACATACAAGCAGACTAGGTCCATAGAAATAGGCCGTTCCAGTGTTCTGGGTGGATATGTGGATAGGTAACTAACTTGATGATGTCACAATGCCCCTTTACCAGGGAAGGAGAACTAGTTGTTATAAGGGAACATTATGAGGTAACATGTTGCCACGGAAACACACTTATGTCATAATATCAGACCACATTAAAACGGTCAGACAAGCTCAGGTAGAGCGCATTAGCTACATTCGAACGATCTCTCAAACTATAACTGATTTGATTGATTACAACGGTACACTACCTTGTCGTGACATGGGTCAGAGACTAAGTGACCCTGTCCCTGAGGTATCCCATAGGGAGAAACCAAAGGAGACACAGGAACATAAAGATAAACCCAAGGAGAAGAGGATCCCTCAAGCCCTGACCTTTCTTCAGCTGTTTACACTGCTGAGCTGCGTCAATGTGAAGAAAACACCCTTTGATCCCTCCCAGAGTGGTGATGGGAGAAAGGGAACAACGATAAACGATACAAACAACAATAATGACTCTGAAACTGGTGAGTGTTAGGAGGTGTATATTGATTAGTGCTGCTACATAGTACAATTATCTAGGCTTGACTTGGAAAAAAACAGGTCATGTGTCTTAGAAATGTTTCACTTACAGACTTGGACTACTCTGCAGGTGACGTGAAAAGGATCAAGGACAAGAGTAAAGGAAAGGTTGGAGGAGAGAAACATAGCATTGAATCTCAGGAGCACAAATGCAGAACGACACAGGAAAAAGAAAAAGACATTAAACAAAGACCTAACTCGGTAAGACATCCAAACTTGCTTATTAATGAGGATTAACAATGCATTTGACAACTGATAATGACCACAATAAGGAACACAGCATATTGTGTTGAATCTGATTCTTTGACATGGCTTGACAAATGTGAAAATGTCACAATGCCCCCTTCGGATGGGGTAGGCCCTAATAGTTATTAGGAAAGGTCTAAACAGAATCCATGGAACGTCCCAACTCTGACCTTTGACGTTGAAATTGAAATGGTTAAGGTAAGGGTTAGGGTTAAGGTAGGGGTTAAGGTTAGGGTTAAGGTAGGGACGTCCCAAGGATCACGGACAGCACTAACCCTAGTTATTATGGGGTAACATTTTGACATGGAAACACACTTAGGAAATAACATTTGTTGCCAATCAAGCTAGAGCTCATTGGCTACGTATATTCAACATTAATATTGTAGTTTGAAATGTCAGTAGATTTCTAACTGATGTACTGATTGCGACACTGAGGTCTCCCCTGAGGAGCAAGCAAAGGAGACCCAGCAGAAAGAGAAGAAGAAGAGCATCCATCCAGCTGTGGCGGCCCTGCAGCTGTTCACTCTCTTCTGCTGTGGTGGGAAAGTCAAGCTGAGGAAGGACCAGGACAACGATAATGCATCTGATACTGGTGAGTGTTATGGGGTGTCTGCTGATTAGATATAGAATGAGATTGGCTTCACTTGGAAGAACGTGTCTTCAAAATCAAAATGTCTAATCTACACAGGTTCAGACTTGTCTGGAGGTGATGTTACAACCAAAAGGGTCAAGGACAATAGTAATGGAAAGGTGGGCAGGGAGAAAGACCGGACTGAAGTTCAGCTGTTGAAATCATCTCAGGACCACGAACCCGTAAGTACAACACCAGAAACAGACAAGGGAACTAATTCAGGACAAAGACCTAACTCTGTGAGACAACCAAACATGCTGTATCATATTTTATTGTGAGCAAAAGATCTTTCCCATAATGCTGTGTTATCATTGGGTGTTACAATTGTGTTGTGCAGGAAAATCGAAGGACACCCCGGCAAGTGAAGACCCCTGTGGAGGAAATGTACATAAGACCTGACTCTCCGACTCTACCACGTGCCCACGTAAGTTACTGAAACCTAAATTACTATACGGACAGACAGAGATTAAAGCATCTAGACAATTTCCCCTCTGACCTCAACCTAACCACCCTTTTCCTCCGGGTAGAGCTCCCTCTCTCAGTTTTCCCTGGCTCGGAACCTGGCCATCCTCCCGCTGGAGTGGCAGCTACCCGGAGTCCCTCTGCCCACCTCGTCTATGGCAACTAGGACAGAGAGAACCCCATCCTCTACCAACACTTCGACACATGCGCAGATGGAAACACAGACATCAGATATGAACACAGACACACAGACCACTTCTACCTCTCAGAGCCAGATCTCCATGGTCTCATCGGAGACCATGATAGATCTTCACACGTCAGACTCCATTAACCAGACCTCCACTCTTGACATGGCACTGACCCCTGAGAGCACTAAGGACATGATCACTACTGATGAGGATGTGAAGGATGACTCTGCTAAAGATTTGATCTCCACCCTAACAGACACCTCTATGGAGAAATCCATCAGTGAGACCAGCCTGAAAGACCTCATTGCTGAGTATGAAGATGACAATGAGCTGAAGGATATGGCTGCCTCCGCTACCCCTGCTACTGATAATGACAATGAGGATGCAATGCTGCTGGAGATTGCAGCACTTTTTGACTGATTACATGTTGACAGTGGAGACCGAGCTGCCTCTGCATCTCTGAAGAGCCAATAGACCTAATGAACATTTCAATGTAGCAAAAGCTATACTTTGATCAATTAATAAAACATTTTTTCTGCAGCAAATTTTCACTACGGTTGATATGTGACGCAGCATGTTTAGATTAGACCTATTTGTTTGAATTCACCAAAAATAATAAATATTACTGCCAAGGGAACAATCAAACTACTACAGGTAGGGGAGAGTGAATATATCAGCATAGAGTTCATTTGGACAATAATGATCCATAAGCATATTGCATTCTGTAATGTATGAAATAACATTCACCCACAGCGAATACAAATCAGACGTGTTCTATTTTCTCCCTCTGTCCTTCCCTCCCACATCCTGATGAGGTTTAGATCGTCATGTTATCCAGCCCTTAAACTGTTTAGCATTTTAATAACACCTCGCAAACTCAGGGCCTAATTACCTTTGTTACACATGCATCAAATAGAGTCCTCCTGTCACCACATATCTGAGCCACCTGAAGATGCTTTGTTACTGGTGGGTTTCCAACAGATTACAGGGAGATTGGTTAAGTAAGTCAACCTAAATAAGGATGGTGGGAACATCCTGACTAAAGACAAATTACTAGAGATATGTGATTTCCTTTACATATCAGGCGAACAGAGAAGAGATGTTCAAAACAAATCCTGCATATCATTAATGACTCACATTATGATGTTCCTTGAAAGAGAGGAAGTTGCAGAGTTAGAAGATGGCGGCATGTCGGAATTGTTGCTACTTAAAGACGAAATGACAGAGATGATCAGTGGCATAGATAACAAAACAGGGCAAACTGACTATGATATTGAACCAGCCGGAACACATCACAGAATAGAGGAACTGAGAACTATAACCCCACAACAAGGGGTGGGAACTGAGCAGATTACTGCAGCCAAAGCCAGTGATTCTCTGCGTCAGCCCCAACCCCATGCCAATCTTCAGGGGAGCGTGCCGCTCTCACCAAATGCACAGCCCAGCTCATACTGGCGCAAAGAGTTTAAAATTTCTGGTCAGATAGGTGAACCGGGCCAGCTAACTTTTCCCACACTTAGATGTATCCTGCGTTCCCACTGTTTGAATGCTAAATGACGAGACAGAGGCATTGATGCGAGTAACCAGAAAAACTGATTTTTTCCAGCCTTGCCCATCAGATCGAAAATGGACTTAACAGAGGCTATCCTGAGGTAGAAATAGTAGACACAGTAGTCAGGGCTATTTCTCCAGGCTCACAGCTACGCAGCTACTTGGAAGGTAAACCCCAGCTAACTCTTCCCACACTTAGATGTATCCTGCGTTCCCACTTCCAAGAGAAGAGTGCAACAGAGCTTTACAAACAGCTAGCTTCAGAAGCACAGCATAGCAAGGAGACCCCTCAAAGCTTCCTGATGCGCGTTTTAGATTTGAGGCAAAAAGTACTGTTTGCATCCCAGGAGTCAGAATCAGGGCTTACGTATGACCCTGCTCTAGTCCAGAGCATGTGTTTACACACAGTCCTTACGGGTCTCCAGAGTGACAGTATCAGGATAGACATGCAGCCTCTCCTGCTAGAGAGCGAAACATCAGATGAGGTTGTGTTAGAGAAGCTTAACATTGCTTGTGCTAATGAGATAGAAAGAGGAAACAAAAAGCGGTTTAATGCCCCACAGCCTGCTACAACTGTAAGTGTAGTCCAGTTAGAAGATACACCATCTGCAAAGTGTCCTGTGAAGGAAGCCAAAGCTAAGATACCCGCAGAACTGTTAACAGAGTTAGCTGAACTTAAGACAGGTGTAGCTTCTCTACAAGGTCTCAGTGCAGAGATTGCTCACATTAAGGAGACATTACAGCAGCCTATGTTTCAGTCACCGCCTTGTGCCTATGCCCCACCCCCAGTTAGGAGGCCAGATAGGGACCCCCAGGCACCTATTTCCCAGCAGCAGTATTGCAGCAACTACAGTCGGTCCCAAGCACCTGACCCTGCGCAGCATCAATATGCACCTAACCGGTATACCAACCACTCTGCTCAAGCTCCAAGGAGGTGTTTTGTCTGCCAGCAGGCCAGAACAGATGCACGCTGCACACACTGCTTCCGATGTGGGAGTGGAGAACATTTTCAAGCTGGATGTAAAATCCGGGGAGCCAGACCATCAAGGGAGGCCCCTTTAAACGGAAACGGGTTACCGCTGAGGGACGAGTGTTAACCGTAGGTACCAAAAAGTCCCAGAAATGTGTAAATTGTGCCAGAGAAGAGTCATTTGAGAACCTGAAACAATGTTCATCATGTAAAGAGACACTGTACTGTTCCAAAGTATGTCAAAACCAACATTGGAATAAACATAAGGAAAAATGCACTCACCTGAAAATTGACTCTACCAGTGAAAGGTTTTCCTGCACAGAGGAAAATGCCCACTCCTTACTATCCCTAGCTCAAGGTTGCCACCCCCGTAAGGTCACCTCGCTAGTCGGCAGACAGTGCCTTATTGAGTGTCACCTGAATCGCCACCACCTCCAAGCTCTATGGGACACAGGATCTCGGGTATCGGTCATTGATGAACGATGGAAAGAGGAATCTCTCCCAAACGCAAGGCTGAGAGATGTTTCAGAAATCCTGGACTCACCTGATGATCTAAGGTTGACTGCAGCAAATGGGACTGAAATGCCATACCTGGGATGGATTGAAACAACTTTTCGGCTAGCCTCTGAAACTGACCAAACAAAGGAACTGATCATCCCAGTGCTGGTACTGAAAGGCTGTCACCTATCTCATCCCATCATAGGTTTCAATGTTATCGAGCACATCCTGACAATGACCAAAAAGACTAAACGATACAGTACAGTAAAAATAGCTTTCCCAAGCCTCAAAAGAAACAAGGTGAGAGCTTTTATACAGGCTGTTAGCGCAGAACAGACAGATGAATACGCAGTGAAAACCAAGAAAGAGAAGGTTGCTGTACCAAAACACAGTAGCATTCAGATTGAGTGCCGTGCAGCTTCCCAGCCTTTCAAAGATGACATGACAATGCTTTTCCAGCCAGACCTGAACCCGCAGTGGCCAGACGACCTTGAGTTCTTTGACACACTAGTCAGAGTCAGGAAAGGTGTTTTTCCAGTTATCCTGCTTGATGTCTCTAACCCCACTGACCACGACATTGCCCTGCTAGGACGCACACTAATCGGTACAGTACAAACCATTATGACTGTGTTACCTGCCCAAGTCTTTGAAAAAACTGTCACCCCAGCCACAGTGAATCACACCAGCGTTCGAACCCCATGTACTGCTACTGAACAGTGGGATCCACCAGTAGGTTTAACTCACCTAACCGAAGAGCAGAGAGAGGTTGTTAGGCAAATGCTTAGAGAAGAGTGTCACTCCTTCTCCAGGTCAGACAATGATATTGGCTGCATTGAACGATTGAAAATGACTATTTCTCTAAAGGACTCTGAACCAGTAAAGCGCACATACATGTCAGTGCCCAGGCCACTGTATCAGGAGATGAAGGGTTACCTTTATGACCTCATAGTCCAGGGCTGGGTTAGGAAGTCAAACTCTTCATATTCTTCACCTGTCGTGTGCGTTCGTAAGAAGGACGGGACCCTCCGGTTGTGTATAGATTACAGAGACCTGAACAGAAAGACACATCCCAACCGCCAGCCCATCCCTCGGGTCCAAGACATCATGGACAGTTTAGGTGGTAATTCCTGGTTCTCCCTCTTAGATCAGGGAAAAGCGTATCACCAGGGGTTCATCTCTGAAGAAAGCAGACCACTGACAGCATTTGTGACACCGTGGGGACTCTATGAGTGGATACGTATGCCATTCGGCCTCATGAACGCTCCTGCAGCTTTTCAGCGGTGTATGGAGGAGTGTTTGGAAGGGCTCCGGGATAACATCTGCATTCCTTATCTGGACGACACGCTAGTTTTCAGTAAAACATTCGACAGCCATGTGAATGATGTGCGAAAAGTTTTGCAGCGTCTCAGAGAGTATGGCATTAAACTCAAACCAAGTAAGTGTGATCTCTTTAAACCCCAGGTCCGTTATTTGGGCAGAATAGTGTCTGCAGAGGGCAGCCGAGTTGACCCAGCCGATTTTGAAGCAGTAAGAGCATTGAAAGAAATCAGACCAGAGACTGTAGGCCAGCTCAGAAAAATGCTTGGTTTACTCACTTACTACAGACAGTACATCAAATACTTTTCTAGGAGTGCCAGCTGCCTGTATGACCTCCTGAAAGCAGATTCAGAGAAAATACCTGACCACCCACGGAAAACAAAAACAAAGAAAGTAAGTCATGTGGTGCCCTCAAACAAGCCAATCCTGTGGACTGACCAGCATCAACAGGCACTGGAACAGCTGATTGAGTGTTTGCTTCACCCACCAGTTTTAGGTTTCCCTGATTTCACTCAGCCATTTGTTGTACACACTGATGCGTCACACCAAGGCTTGGGAGCAGTTCTTTATCAAAAGTAAGAGGGGAAGCTTAGGGTCATTTCTTATGGCTCTCGAACCTTAACAGCAGCGGAGAAGAACTATCACTACCACTCGAGCAAGCTAGAATTTCTAGCTCTAAAATGGGCAATCACTGATAAGTTCCATGATTATTTGTACTATGCTCCGACCTTCACTGTATACAGCGATAACAACCCACTTCCAGGTGGGTTGCAGACTTGGCTGATTTCCACTTTACAATAAAGTACAGGCCAGGCAGAGAGAACGGTGATGCAGATGCTTTGTCAAGGATGCCACTGGATGTAGAGTCACTGATGAGAGAATGTTCTGAGGAGCTTCCACCAGACACCATTGCCGCCGCGATACAAGCAGTTGAGGTACAGAAAGAGGCTGTTGTACCTTGGTCATTTTCAGCTGCATCGATGTCAGTATTAGCTGAAGGTGAGACAACCACTGCAACAACCATCTCGATCCCAAAAGATGGGATAAGAGAAGCACAAGAATCTGATCCGGTCATCCGTCCTGTGCTCAATTTCAAACTGTCTGGTTCCAAACCGCCAGTTAAAGAGCAAAAGAAATTCAGTCCAAAGACAAAATGCCTATTCAGAGAATGGGACAAATTGACAGTAGACAGTGATGGCATTCTGTACAGAATCACTACAGCCCGCAAGCAGTTAGTTCTACCAGAGCAGTACAAAGGTAAAGTGATGGAAGAGTTGAACAATAACATGGGACACCAAGGTACTGACCGCACTGTATCACTAGTACGTGACCGCTTCTTCTGGCCATATATGCAATCTGACATCGAGCACTATGTGACTAAAACTTGTAGCTGTGTCAAGCAGAAAAAGCCAGCCCATGAAACAAGAGCTCCTCTGACAAACATTGTGACAACACAGCCATTTGAACTGGTATGTATAGACTTCCTTCATCTCGACAGATGCAAAGGGGGATATGAGTACATCCTCGTGGTTGTTGATCATTTTACACGTTTCACTCAAGCCTACGCCACCACATCAAAGTCAGGTAAAACTGCTGCAAATCTCATCTTCAATGACTTTGCCCTGAAGTTTGGGTTCCCGTCCCGCATCCACCATGACCAAGGGGGAGAATTTGAAAATCAGTTGTTCCATCAGTTAAAGAAACTCAGTGGCATGGCGGGGTCCAGGACAACACCCTATCACCCGATGGGAAACGGTCAAGCGGAACGCATGAACAGAACATTGTTGCAAATGTTAAAGACACTAACTGAGACACAAAAGTCAAATTGGAAGGAGTCTCTGAACAAACTGGTTTATGCCTATAACTGCACCCGTTGCGAAGTGACTGGCTATTCACCATTTTATCTTCTGTTTGGGAGATCACCCAGGCTTCCAGTTGATATGCTCTTTGGATTGTGCACAGAGGCAGGTTCCAGTAACCAGCGAGACTACGTGGAGAACTGGAAACGAGGGATGGAAGAAGCATATGCCATTGCAAATTAAAATGCTCAGAAAGCCGCTGAAAGAAGTAAGAAGTACTATGAGACTAAAGTTAGGAGTTCAGTGCTACAGGCTGGCGAGCGAGTTCTGATTAAAAACCTGACACCAAGAGGAGGACCAGGAAAACTTTGTAACTATTGGGAAGATACAATTCACACAGTGGTGAGACAAATGGGTTCAGACCTGCCGATTTATGAGTTGAGACCAGAAAAGGGTAGGGGACGCTCCAGGGTCCTGCACAGAAACCTGCTCATGTCCTGTGACCACTTACCTTTTGAGACACAACCAGAAATGACCAAAGTGGACAAAAGTCAGAAAACGAGGAGACACCAGCCTGCATCACAGCCTCTAGATTCTGATGAAGACAGCGGGGATGAATATGACCTTCATCATGAGCCGCTACAGGTTCCCACATCTCCTATAGTACCTGAGGAGAGGAATGCTGAACCAGCGAGAGAGTGGGAACACAGGCCCCCAACAGTGAGACAGACAGTTGCAGTGCCAGTCCCTGATACGCTACCAGCACAGCCTCTTGTTGAAAAGCGGCTGGAGGAGACAACAACAGTTAAAGACCTGCCTGCTGAGGAGATGAATTTGCCTGCTGAAAATTTGCCTGATGATCGTCCACCAAGTGCCTTTCCTTCATTAACTGATGCTGCTGAACCTGAGGAACCAGCCTACCAGCTGCCACAAAGAGAGAGACACCCTCCAAGACGTATCACCTATGATCAGCTTGGTATCCCTTCCTGCTACAGTATACAGCCACAGCCACAGTTGTTCCCTGTCTACTCTGCACCAGGACTGGTTCCATGGCTGCCACCACTACAGCAATGTTACTTTCAGCCACCTTACATGTATGGGCTTCAGCAAACATGAGGCTACAGAGTTGACATGTTTGACCATGGACTACTGTCTGATTTCACAGACTGTCAAAAGAGACAATTTGCAGACTATGCATATAGATCATTAAAATTGATGGACCGTTGATCAATAGTATGAGAAAATACTGCTTATGTTATATAGCTGGTCAACAGATATGGACTGTGAATATAACTTGTTAGTTATATTTGAACTGTGACCCTTGACCTCTGCTCAAGTACTACCTTACAGAAGAGGATTTTCTAGGTCCAGTGCATACGGACTGTTGAAGAAGACAATGTTGGTAATGTTGGGACAACATTTATTTTGTCGGGGAGAGTGTGACAGGTTAAAGTAAATATTCATAGCCTGTTATACATTAAAAAGTATTAGTAAGTTTATAGTATGTGAGGATCGTAAAAAATCTAAGGTTAAAAAGATGCATTCAGTATTAGTTGATAGAGATTGATAACATTCATATAATTGTGTTAACGTTAAAATCTGTCAAAGGGTACGAATTGTGAGTAATGTGTAAACGTTATATTGATTACTTTATTTTGTGGTGCCTAAAAGTGTTAATCTGTGATCTACGAAATGCTCTTAATCTATGAGCCGGAGATCGATTGCTCTGGTCTCCACCCATATTCCTGGGGAAATCGCGGTCTTTTCTCATTGTACTAAAAGTTGCATTGAGAAAACAATAGCATATCACTCTCGTGATTATTTCTCCCCTGTTTTCAGGTACTTTATTGATGATAAAAAAAAGAGTAATTTAAATGTAATAACTCGCTAACGTTAAGAGTGTTTAAGGTGTGTCTTAATAACATCTTGAGGAAGTTAGAGTTAAGTTTGAAGAGAGTAATATTAGCCCTGCTCGGTTGTAGCGAAGAATAGCATTGTACTGCATTGTAGCTGCCATTTTATGTCGATTGTGAATGAACTTGTGCGTTGTTAATAAGATATTTTGCTGTGTTATTTGTATAATGGTCTTTCTGTTGTTTTGTAATGTGTTACTTTTGTGAAATGATTGAACTAAAAGTTGTATTGAGAAAACAATACCATATCACTCTCGTGATTATTTCTCCCCTGTTTTCAGGGGCGTAACAACAGCACATCATTCTCTTTGCCTATATTACAGGAGGGGAGGATATATTGGTGTCATCAGAGTAATTGATTAGCACACATACTGTATGTGTCGTTTTATCACCTTGAATGGTGAGAGAATAGAGAGCTTTGAAACTATTGAATTAAGTATTAAAATACCAGGTGAAAAATGCTCCGTTAGAAAATCACTGAGAATTTAGGTATTTTATGAATTCTCACAGGGAAGATTTCGGTCAAACTGCACTTTTCTGTCTCTGTCATGCCTGTGGTCTGCATGGATAATGAGCTGAGAGAAGCAGTAGTAGCAGCACATCGTTTAGGGCTACAGCCAAGCTGTCCCTCACCTGAGAAACCCCCTAGTTGTACATGAGTGCACTCTCCACAATAAAGATCAGCCTGACATCAACATACTGTTGACAAAGTAGACTTGGAACTAAATCAAGATAACATAGATACTGTACATGTATGTAATTAAGCATGACGTTTTTGAGGATTGTTAATCTAGAAAAGATGCAGAACATATTAACTCTGAAAGGGGAGGGAGAGAAGAGAGGGGGATGACTGGGTGGATATAGAGGAGAGACAGTAGGAGGGATGGTGAGATGAATCCATCTATGAATTCAAATATTAATCTACCCAATAAGGAGATCAAAGTGTCTCTCACTTTGTACACACAGACATGCACCTACACACACCTACACACACAAAAACACACACACGCTCACACCCACTCCTCTATCCACATGAAGTGGTCAGGGCATCACAGTGATCTAGTTACAAGGACATTGAGAGAAGCCATTTCTTTCCTCTAGAGACTGTAACATTGATGAGGTCTCCAACAAGAAGTGACCAGTCTATCCTCAGGGGGATACTACTGACAACACATTGAAAATGGGTGTGGTTATATCCTGCCTGTTTGGCCCTGTCCGGGGGTATCGTCGGATGGGGCCACATTGTCTCCAGACCCCTCCTGTCTCAGCCTCCAGTATTTATGCTGCAGTAGAGTATGTGTCGGGGGGCTAGGGTCAGTCTGTTATATCTGGAGTATTTCTCGTGTCTTATCCGGCGCCCTGTGTGAATTTAAGTATGCTCTCTCTAATTCTTTCTCTCTTTCTTTCTTTCTTTCTTTCTTTCTCTTGGAGGACCTGAGCCCTAGGACCATGCCTAGCCTGGCCTGGCCTGATGACTCCTTGCTGTCCCCAGTCCACCTGGCCGTGCTGCTGCTCCAGTTTAAACTTTTCAGCCTGCGGCTATGGAACCCTGACCTGTTCACCATACGTGCTACTTGTCCCATACCTTCTGTTTTCAACTCTCTAGAGACAGCAGGAGCAGTAGAGATACTCTGAATGATCGGCTATGAAAAATTAACTGACATTTACTCCTGAGGTTCTGACCTGTTGCACCCTCGACAACCACTGTGATTATTATTATTTGACCCTGCTGGTCATTGTCACGACTTCCGCCGAAGTCGGCTCCTCTCCTTGTCCGGGCGGCGTTCAGCAATGGACATCACCGGCTTTCTAGCCATCACCGCTCCATTTTTCAGATATCCATTTGTTTTGTCTTGTCCCATACACACCTGGTTTTCATTCCCCAATCATTCTACATGTATTTAGCCCTCTGTTTCCTATCATGTCTTTGTGTGTAGTTGTTTGTTTGGTATTGTGGATTATTGTCGGGCGCTTTACTGTTGTCATGTTTCGTATTTTTGTCACGTTATTGTTTTTATGTGCTGTGTATTTTGGAACGGAATTAAAGCGCGCCTGTTCACTACACTCTGCTCTCCTGCACCTGACTTTGCCTCCCTTACACACCTTTGACAGAATTACACACCAAACCATGGAGTCAGCAGGAGCAGGTACCCCGGTTAGAGGAGTCGAGGAGCGCGTCCAGGAGAGCGACAAGGAACATTCGGCAATGTTAAGTCAACTTGGTGCCATGATGGATCGTGTTGTTCAAACCATGGACCGTTGGGAGAGACAGGGAGTCTCTCCAGCGCCTCGACCAGTACAACCGGGATTGCCTCCACCTGTCCCGTCCGGAGAGAATTCCAGTGGGATGCATCTCTCCCTTCCCAGGGAGTATGATGCGATGGCAGCAAAGTGCCAGGGATTCCTGTTTCAACTGGACCTCTATCTGGCCAGCGTGCACCCAGCTCCCTCAGGAAGGGAGAGAGTAGCTTCCCTCATTTCCTGTCTCACAGGAGGAGCGCTGGAGTAGGCAAACGCCGTGTGGAGAGAGGAGGACGCGGCGTTGGACCAGTTCGAGGAGTTCACCCGTCGCTTCCGGGCCATCTTCGACCATCCACCCGAAGGTAGAGCGGCGGGAGAAAGGCTCTTCCATTTGAGGCAGGGGACGAGGAGCGCCCAGGAATTCGCTCTGGAATTCCAGAACTTGGCCGGCAGAGCAGGCTGGAACGCAGGGCCCTCATTGACCACTATCGATGCAACCTACGAGAAAATGTCCGACGTGAGCTGGCCTGCAGGGATGCCACCATCTCCTTTGACCAACTGGTGGATTTGTCCATCCGGTATGATAACCTGCTGGTCACCCGCGGACGTCCAGAGGACGTCGAGGCAACAGACAGGGCACTCTGGCGTCACCCCAGGTGAGTTCGCACCACACTCATCCAGAATCCTCTGTTGATCAACTGTTTGTGCCTGTTTGTTTCCCTGAATTTTCTCCACATTCCCAGCATTCAGGCACAGCTGGGAATTTTATCGACAGAGCGTTAGCCATTAGTTTAGGGATCCCCATTTTTCCTGTTGTTAGGACCCTTCCCGGTTCACGCTCTGGATTGTTGACCATTATGGTCCGGGATAATCAGGGAGGCCATCATCTCCTTGGCCATGGTTATGCAGGGGGATCACGAGGAGAAAATCAGCCTCTTCCTCATTGACTCTCCTGTGTTTCCTGTGGTATTAGGCCTTCCCTGGTTGGCTCTGCATAACCCCACTATTTCCTGGAAACAGAGGGCTCTCACGGGGTGGTCGCGAGAGTGCTCAGGGAGGTGTGTAGGGGTTGCCGTTGGTGCTACCACGGCAGGGAAAGTCCAGACCAGGTCTCCACCGTACACCCCCCAGAATATGCAGATTTGGCTCTCGCCTTCTGTCAAAGGAAGGCGACTCAATTACCACCTCATCGACGGTGGGATTGTGCGATAAGTTCAGGGGTTGTGGCCTGGTTGCTGCTCCCATTACCTCATTGCTGAAGGGGGTCCTGTATGGTTGCAGTGGTCGGCTGAGGCGGACAGGGCTTTTGGGCAGCTAAGAGCTCTGTTTACTTCGGCACCCGTGCTGGCCCATCCGGATCCCTCTTTGGCATTCATAGTGGAGGTGGACGCGTCCGAGGCTGGGTTAGGAGCCGTGCTCTCACAGCGCTCGGGCACGCCACCGAAACTCTGCCCCTGTGCTTTCTTCTCAAAGAAGCTCAGCCCAGCGGAGCTTAACTATGATGTGGGGGACCGAGAGTTGTTAGCTGCGGTTAAAGCGTTGAAGGTGTGGAGACATTGGCTTGAGGGGGCTAAACACCCTTTCCTCATCTGGACTGACCACCGCAACCTGGAGTAGATCCAGGCAGCGAGGAGACTGAATCCCCATCAGGCAAGGTGGGCCATGTTCTTTACCTGTTTTGTGTTTACCCTATCCTACAGACCAGGTTCCCAGAATAAGACGGCAGACGCACTGTCCCGGCTGTATGACACAGAGGAGCGGCCCATGGATCAGACTCCCATACCCCCGGCCTCCTTCCTGGTAGCGCTGGTCGTGTGGGAGCTGGATGTGGAAATTGAGCAGGCTTTGCGTACATAGCCCGCCCCCCTCCAGTGCCCCGTTGGGCGTATGTACGTTCCGTCAGCTGTCCGTGACCAGTTGATCTAGCCCACACATCAAATCAAATCAAATTTATTTATATAGCCCTTCGTACATCAGCTGATATCTCAAAGTGCTGTACAGAAACCCAGCCTAAAACCCCAAACAGCAAGCAATGCAGGTGTAGAAGCACGGTGGCTAGGAAAACTCCCTAGAAAGGCCAAAACCTAGGAAGAAACCTAGAGGGGAACCAGGCTATGTGGGGTGGACCGTCCTCTTCTGGCTGTGCCGGGTGGAGATTATAACAGAACATGGCCAAGATGTTCAAATGTTCATAAATGACCAGCATGGTCCAATAAAAATAAGGTTGAAACTGGAGCAGCAGCACGGCCAGGTGGACTGGGGACAGCAAGGAGTCATCATGTCAGGTAGTCCTGAGGCATGGTCCTAGGGCTCAGGTTCTCTGAGAGAGAGAAAGAAAGAAAGAAGGAGAGAATTAGAGAGAGCACACTTAAATTCACACAGGACACCGAATAGGACAGGAGAAGTACTCCAGATATAACAAACTGACCCTAGCCCCCCGACACATAAACTACTGCAGCATAAATACTGGAGGCTGAGACAGGAGGCGTCAGGAGACACTGTGGCCCCATCCGAGGACAGCCCAGGACAGGGCCAAACAGGAAGGATATAACCCCACCCACTTTGCCAAAGCACAGCCCCCACACCACTAGAGGGATATCTTCAACCACCAACTTACCATCCTGAGACAAGGCCGAGTATAGCCCACAAAGATCTCCGCCACGGAACAACCCAAGGGGGGGGGGGGGGGGGGGGCGCCAACCCAGACAGGAAGATCACATCAGTGACTCAACCCACTCAGGTGACGCACCCCTCCCGGGGACGGTATGAAAGAGCACCAGTAAGCCAGTGACTCAGCTCCTGTAATAGGGTTAGAGGCAGAAAATCCCAGTGGAAAGAGGGGAACCGGCTAGGCAGAGACAGCAAGGGCGGTTCGTTGCTCCAGAGCCTTTCCGTTCACCTTCCCACTCCTGGGCCAGACTACACTCAATCATATGACCCACTGAAGAGATGAGTCTTCAGTAAAGACTTAAAGGTTGAGACCGAGTTTGCGTCTCTTACATGGGTAGGCAGACCGTTCCATAAAAATGGAGCTCTATAGGAGAAAGCCCTGCCTCCAGCTGTTTGCTTAGAAATTCTAGGGACAATTAGGAGGCCTGCGTCTTGTGACCGTAGCGTACGTGTAGGTATGTACGGCAGGACCAAGTCAGAGAGATAGGTAGGAGCAAGCCCATGTAATGCTTTGTAGGTTAGCAGTAAAACCTTGAAATCAGCCCTTGCCTTGACAGGAAGCCAGTGTAGGGAGGCTAGCACTGGAGTAATATGATAAATTATTTTGGTTCTAGTCAGGATTCTAGCAGCCGTATTTAGCACTAACTGAAGTTTATTTAGTGCTTTATCCGGGTAGCCGGAAAGTAGAGCATTGCAGTAGTCTAACCTAGAAGTGACAAAAGCATGGATACATTTTTCTGCATCATTTTTGGACAGAAAGTTTCTGATTTTTGCAATGTTACGTAGATGGAAAAAAGCTGTCCTTGAAATGGTCTTGATATGTCTTCAAAAGAGAGATTAGGGTCCAGAGTAACGCCGAGGTCCTTCACAGTTTTATTTGAGACGACTGTATAACCATTAAGATTAATTGTCAGATTCAACAGAAGATCTCTTTGTTTCTTGGGACGTAGAACAAGTATCTCTATTTTGTCAGAGTTTAAAAGTAGAACGTTTGCAGCCATCCACTTCCTTATGTCTGAAACACATGCTTCTTGCGAGGGCAATTTTGGGGCTTAACCATGTTTCATTGAAATGTACAGCTGTGTGTCATCCGCATAGCAGTGAAAGTTAACATTATGTTTTCGAATGACATCCCCGAGAGGTAAAATATATAGAGAAAACAATAGTGGTCCTAAAACGGAACCTTGAGGAACACCGAAATTTACAGTTGATTTGTCAGAGGACAAACCATTCACAGAGACAAACTGATATCTTTCTGACAGATAAGATCTAAACCAGGCCAGAACTTGTCCGTGTAGACCAATTTGGGTTTCCAATCTCTCCAAAAGAATGTGGTGATCGATGGTATCAAAAGCAGCACTAAGGTCTAGGAGCACGAGGACAGATGCAGAGCCTCGGTCTGATGCCATTAAAAGGTCATTTATCACCTTCACAAGTGCAGTCTCAGTGCTATGATGGGGTCTAAAACCAGACTGAAGCATTTCGTATACATTGTTTGTCTTCAGGAAGGCAGTGAATTGCTGCGCAACAGCCTTTTCAAAAATTTTAAGAGGAATGTTAGATTCGATATAGCCCGACAGTTTTTTATATTTTCTGGGTCAAGGTTTGGCTTTTTCAAGAGAGGCTTTATTACTGCCACTTTTAGTGAGTTTGCTACACATCCGGTGGATAGAGAGCCGTTTATTATGTTCAACATAGGAGGGCCAAGCACAGGAAGCAGGTCTTTCAGTAGTTTAGTTGGAATAGGGTCCAGTATGCAGCTTGAAGGTTTAGAGGCCATGATTATTTTCATCATTGTGTCAAGAGATATAGTACTAAAACACTTGAGCGTCTCTCTTGATCCTAGGTCCTGGCAGAGTTGTGCAGACTCAGGACAACTGAGATTTGAAGGAATACGCAGATTTAAAGAGGAGTCCGTAATTTGCTTTCTAATAATCATTATCTTTTCCTCAAATGATCTTTTCCTCTCTTGGGGAATGCTGCTTTTTAGTTAGCTTTGCGACAGTATCAAAAAGGAATTACGGATTGTTCTTATTTTCCTCAATTAAGTTAGAAAAATAGGATGATCGAGCAGCAGTAAGGGCTCTTCGGTACTGCACGGTACTGTCTTTCCAAGCTAGTCGGAAGACTTCCAGTTTGGTGTGGCGCCATTTCCGTTCCAATTTTCTGGAAGCTTGCTGCAGAGCTCGGGTATTTTCTGTGTACCAGGGAGCTAGTTTCTTATGAGAAATGTTTTTAGTTTTTAGGGGTGCAACTGCATCTAGGGTATTGCGCAAGGTTAAATTGAGTTCCTCAGTTAGGTGGTTAACTGATTTTTGTCCTTTGGCGTCCTTAGGTAGACAGAGGGAATCTGGAAGGACATCAAGGAATCTTTGTGTTGTCTGTGAATTTATAGCACAACTTTTGATGTTCCTTGGTTGGGGTCTAAGCAAATCATTTGTTGCAATTGCAAACGTATAAAATGGTGGTCCGATAATGTTTTTCCTCATAATCCTGGATTAAGATCCACAACACTTATTCCATGGGACAAAACTAGGTCCAGAGTATGACTGTGACAGTGAGTGGGTCCAGAGACATGTTGGACAAAACCCACTGAGTCGATGATGGCTCCGAAAGCCTTTTGGAGTGGGTCTGTGGACTTTTCAACGTGAATATTAAAGTCACCAAAGATTAGAATATTATCTGCTATGACTACAAGGTCCGATAGGAATTCAGGGAACTCAATGAGGAACGCTGTATAAAAACGTCATTTTTTTTTTGTAAATTGAAATTTGTTATCGTAAATGTTAGCAACACCTCCGCCTTTGCGGGATGCACGGGGGATATGGTCACTAGTGTAGCCAGGAGGTGAGGCCTCATTTAACACAGTAAATTCATCAGGCTTAAGCCATGTTTCAGTCAGGCCAATCACATCAAGATTATGATCAGTGATTAGTTCATTGACTATAATTGCCTTTGAAGTAAGGGATCTAACATTAAGTAGCCCTATTTTGAGATGTGAGGTATCATGATCTCTTTCAATAATGACAGGAATGGAGGAGGTCTTTATCCTAGTGAGATTGCTAAGGCGAACACCGCCATGTTTAGTTTTGCCCAACCTAGGTCGAGGCACAGACACGGTCTCAATGGGGATAGCTGAGCTGACTACACTGACTGTGCTAGTGGCAGACTCCACTATGCTGGCAGGCTGGCTAACAGCCTGCTGCCTGGCCTGCACCCTATTTCATTGTGGAGCTAGAGGAGTTAGAGCCCTGTCTATGTTGGTAGATAAGATGAGAGCACCCCTCCAGCTAGGAGGGAGTCTGTCACTCCTCAGCAGGTCAGGCTTGGTACTGTTTGTGGGTGAGTCCCAGAAAGAGGGCCAATTATCTACAAATTCTATCTTTTGTGAGGGGCAGAAAACAGCTTTCAACCAGTGATTGAGTTGTGAGACTCTGCTGTAGAGCTCATCACTCCCCCTAACTGGGAGAGGGCCAGAGACAATTACTCGATGAACATCTCTGACGGTGCTCTGTCTGACTGGAAAGTACTGGTGGCCCACCTTGGCAAAAGACGTGAGGGCTTATGTTTCCTCCTGCTCGGTGTGTGCCCAGTATAAGGCTCAAAGACACATGCCCAGAGGTAAGTTATTCCCTTACCCGTTCCACAACGACCTTGGTCACATCTGTTAGTGGATATCCTAACAGATCTTTCTCTTTCACAGGGAAACACTACGATCCTGGTCGTTGTGGATCATTTTTCTAAGTTCTGTCATCTCCTCCCTCCTCCCTCCGTCTTCCCGGTCATCCTATGGCCCTGCAGACTGCGGAAGCCCTGTTGACCAATGTGCACTACGGGGTGCCTGAGGATATAGTGTCGGATCGGGGTCCCCAGTTCACGTCAAGAGTTTGTAAGGCGTTCATGGAACGTCTGGGGTTCTCGATCAGCCTTACCTCAGGTTTTCACCTCGAGAGTAACGGGCAGATAGAGAGAGTCAACCAGGATGTGGGCAGGTTTCTGCGGTCTTATTGCCAGGACCAGCTGGGTGAGTGGGCTGCGTTCGTGCACTGGGCCGAGATGGCACAGAACTTGCTTCGCCACTCCTCCACTAACCTCTCTCCCTTTCAGTGCGTATTGGGGTACCGGCTGGTTCTGTGTTTGTACCATACGGGACTGTTTCGATTTTCGTTTGTTCATTCACGTTGTTATTTTGTTTTTTTGTAGTGTTCAGTTTTATATATTAAAATGGACACTTACCACGCTGCACATTGGTCCGACATCTCTTACTCCTTGTCAGAAGAAGAGGAGAGTCGTTACACTGCCCCTCCGACTGCCCTACCGGAAGCTGGGTCCGCGGTTTGTGGGGCCCTTTAAAGTCCTGAGGAGGGTGAATGAGGTGTGTAACAGATTACAGCTTCCCTCTGATTATCGTATTAACCCCTCGTTCCATGTGTCTCTCCTCAGGCCGGTGGTGGCTGGTGCGCTCCAGGAATCTGAGGTGTGGGAAGTCCCAACACCCCTTTTGGACATCGAGGGGGCCCCGGTGTACATTGTTCGTTCCATCCTAGATTCGAGGCGTCGGGCGGGGTGCCTTCAGTACCCCGTGGAATGGGAGGGGTAGGGTCCGGAGGAGAGGTGCTGTGTTCCGGTTGCGGATGTTTTGGATCCTGAACTGCTGCGGGAGTTTCACCATCGCCGGATCGCCCTTCACTTCGCCCTCCGGGTCGTCCCCGAAGCTGTTGTCGGCGTGCCACTGGAGCTTCGCGTCAAGGGCGGAGTCACATGCTTTTTGGCCATCAACTCTCCATTTTTCATATATCCATTTGTTTTGTCTTGTCCCATACACACCTGGTTTTCATTCCCTAATCATTATACATGAATTTAGCCCTCTGTTTCCCATCATGTCTTTGTGTGTAATTGTTTGTTTGGTATTGGGGATTATTACTTATGTCATGTTCCGTGTCTTTGTCACGTTATTGTTTTTATGTGCTATGTATTTTGGAAAGGAATTAAAGTGTGCCTGTTCACTACACTCTGCTCTCCTGCACCTGACTTTGCCTCCCGTACACAGTCATCTATGAACATTTGAACATCATGGCTATGTTCTGTTACAATCTCCACCCGGCACAGCCAGAAGAGTACTGGCCTCCCCTCATAGCCTGGTTTGTCTCTAGGGTTCTTCCTAGGTTCTGGCCTTTCTAGGGAGTTTTTCCTAGCCATCGTGCTTCTACACCTGCATTGCTTGCTGTTTGGGGGTTTAGGCTGGGTATCTGTACAGCACTTTGAGATATCAGCAGATGTACGAAGGGCTTCATAAATTGATGTGATTTATGAATACATTTTATTTGACAGACAGGCTCTATTACGGTCTGTCAGCTGCTGTTTTTGCTGGCCCTGTCTTTACCCTGCTCATAGGACATGATGGACAGTGTGTGTGTGTCCGTGTCTTCAGTAATGTGTGTGTGCATGCGTTCTTAGAAATGCATGTGTGGTTGCGTGTTTGTGTGTGTGTGCGTGTATGTGTATGTGTATGTGTGTGTGTGGTGTGTGTTTGTGCGTGCATACCTGCAAACCTATCGTTAGTGGTCTGAGTGAAATGGATAAACTACTGTGATACATCCAGGTGCCTCCAGAGGTGTTAGCCTATCATGTTCTGTAAGCTTTTATCACTAATCACCTCTGCTGATGACACAGAGTAATTATCAGGCTGACATGTAGCACTTAAAAGCTGACAATAACAGGTGCTGAGCCAGGGAGGCTTGCTGTCTCTAATGCTACATGTGGCAGCGATCTGCTTTTAATAGTGCAAACATAGAGGAGGTATGAATAGACGTGTTGTCATGACTCTTGCCCATTGTGCTGCATGTATTCACTGAGTCGACTCTTGGACTACAACAACATTGTATTCTGATTGCCAACAGTAGTAGTCTGTTGAATGTGGCACTTGATAATCAACTGTATAACCATACTCATTGTGGAGTGATTGACCTGTGCTCAGCCACTCTCTCCTTGCAACATGATGCAGGCAAATTATGAGAAAATCAACTGCTGCAATAGGGTGAAGGCAGAGGTTGAATATGAGTACAGGCAGAGAGAGAGGGGTAGAGAGAAGGAAAGAGAGAGACAGACATACAGTGGTAGGATCTTAATTTGATCCAGCAGGAAAATACAGACATACAGGCAGACTAGGTCCATAGAAATAGGCTATTCCAGTGTTCTGGGTGGATATGTGGATAGGTAACCAACTTGGTGATGTCACAATGCCCCTTTACCAGGGAAGGAGAACTAGTTGTTATAAGGGAACATTATGAGGTAACATGTTGCCACGGAAACACACTTATGTCATAATCTCAGACCACATTAAAACGGTCAGACAAGCTCAGGTAGAGCGCATTAGCTACATTCGAACGATCTCTCAACCTATAACTGATTTGATTGATTACAACGGTACACTACCTTGTCGTGACATGGGTCAGAGACTAAGTGACCCTGTCCCTGAGGTATCCCATAGGGAGAAACCAAAGGAGACACAGGAACATAAAGATAAACCCAAGGAGAAGAGGATCCCTCAAGCCCTGACCTTTCTTCAGCTGTTTACACTGCTGAGCTGCGTCAAGGTGAAGAAAACACCCTTTGATCCCTCCCAGAGTGGTGATGGGAGAAAGGGAACAACGATAAACGATACAAACAACAATAATGACTCTGAAACTGGTGAGTGTTAGGAGGTGTATATTGATTAGTGCTGCTACATAGTACAATTATCTAGGCTTGACTTGGAAAAAAACAGGTCATGTGTCTTAGAAATGTTTCACTTACAGGCTTGGACTACTCTGCAGGTGACGTGAAAAGGATCAAGGACAAGAGTAAAGGAAAGGTTGGAGGAGAGAAACATAGCATTGAATCTCAGGAGCACAAATGCAGAACGACACAGGAAAAAGAAAAAGACATTAAACAAAGACCTAACTCGGTAAGACATCCAAACTTGCTTATTAATGAGAATTAACCAATGCATTTGACAACTGATAATGACCACAATAAGGAAAACACAGCATATTGTGTTGAATCTGATTCTTTGACATGGCTTGACAAATGTGATAATGTCACAATGCCCCTTCGGATGGGGTAGGCCCTAATAGTTATTAGGAAAAGTCTAAACAGAATCCATGGAACGTCCCAACTCTGACCTTTGACGTTGAAATTGAAATGGTTAAGGTAAGGGTTAGGGTTAAGGTAGGGGTTAAGGTTAGGGTTTAGGGTAGGGATGTCCCAAGGATCACGGACAGCACTAACCCTAGTTATTATGGGGTAACATTTTGACATGGAAACACACTTAGGAAATAACATTTGTTGCCAATCAAGCTAGAGCTCATTGGCTACGTATATTCAACATTGATATTGTAGTTTGAAATGTCAGTAGATTTCTAACTGATGTACTGATTGCGACACTGAGGTCTCCCCTGAGGAGCAAGCAAAGGAGACCCAGCAGAAAGAGAAGAAGAAGAGCATCCATCCAGCTGTGGCGGCCCTGCAGCTGTTCACTCTCTTCTGCTGTGGTGGGAAAGTCAAGCTGAGGAAGGACCAGGACAACGATAATGCATCTGATACTGGTGAGTGTTATGGGGTGTCTGCTGATTAGATATAGAATGAGATTGGCTTCACTTGGAAGAACGTGTCTTCAAAATCAAAATGTCTAATCTACACAGGTTCAGACTTGTCTGGAGGTGATGTTACAACCAAAAGGGTCAAGGACAATAGTAATGGAAAGGTGGGCAGGGAGAAAGACCGGACTGAAGTTCAGCTGTTGAAATCATCTCAGGACCACGAACCCGTAAGTACAACACCAGAAACAGACAAGGGAACTAATTCAGGACAAAGACCTAACTCTGTGAAACAACCAAACATGCTGTATCATATTTTATTGTGAGCAAAATATCTTTCCCATAATGCTGTGTTATCATTGGGTGTTACAATTGTGTTGTGCAGGAAAATCAAAGGACACCCCGGCAAGTGAAGACCCCTGTGGAGGAAATTTACATAAGACCTGACTCTCCGACTCTACCACGTGCCCACGTAAGTTACTGAAACCTAAATTACTATACGGACAGACAGAGATTCAAACATGAGACAATTTCCCCCCTGACCTCAACCTAACCACCCCTTTCCTCCGGGTAGAGCTCCCTCTCTCAATTTTCCCTGGCTCGGAACCTGGCCATCCTCCCGCTGGAGTGGCAGCTACCCGGAGTCCCTCTGCCCACCTCGTCTATGGCAACTAGGACAGAGAGAACGCCATCCTCTACCAACACTTCGACACATGCGCAGATGGAAACACAGACATCAAATATGAACACAGACACACAGACCACTTCTACCTCTCAGAGCCAGATCTCCATGGTCTCATCGGAGACCATGATAGATCTTCACACGTCAGACTCCATTAACCAGACTCTTGACATGGCACTGACCCCTGAGAGCACTAAGGACATGATCACTACTGATGAGGATGTGAAGGATGACTCTGCTAAAGATTTGATCTCCACCCTAACAGACACCTCTATGGAGAAATCCATCAGTGAGACCAGCCTGAAAGACCTCATTGCTGAGTATGAAGATGACAATGAGCTGAAGGATATGGCTGCCTCCGCTACCCCTGCTACTGATAATGACAATGAGGATGCAATGCTGCTGGAGATTGCAGCACTTTTTGACTGATTACATGTTGACAGTGGAGACCGAGCTGCCTCTGCATCTCTGAAGAGCCAATAGACCTAATGAACATTTCAATGTAGCAAAAGCTATACTTTGATCAATTAATTTAAAAAAAATTATACAGCAAATTTTCACCACGGTTGATATGTGACGCAGCATGTTTAGATTAGACCTATTTTTTTGAATTCACCAAAAATAATAAATATTACTGCCAAGGGAACAATCAAACTACTACAGGTAGGGGAGAGTGAATATATCAGCATAGAGTTCATTTGGACAATAATGATCCATAAGCATATTGCATTCTGTAATGTATGAAATAACATTCACCCACAGCGAATACAAATCAGACGTGTTCTATTTTCTCCCTCTGTCCTTCCCTCCCACATCCTGATGAGGTTTAGATCGTCATGTTATCCAGCCCTTAAACTGTTTAGCATTTTAATAACACCTCGCAAACTCAGGGCCTAATTACCTTTGTTACACATGCATCAAATAGAGTCCTCCTGTCACCACATATCTGAGCCACCTGAAGATGCTTTGTTACTGGTGGGTTTCCAACAGATTACAGGGAGATTGGTTAAGTAAGTCAACCTAAATAAGGATGGTGGGAACATCCTGACTAAAGACAAATTACTAGAGATATGTGATTTCCTTTACATATCAGGCGAACAGAGAAGAGATGTTCAAAACAAATCCTGCATATCATTAATGACTCACATTATGATGTTCCTTGAAAGAGAGGAAGTTGCAGAGTTAGAAGATGGCGGCATGTCGGAATTGTTGCTACTTAAAGACGAAATGACAGAGATGATCAGTGGCATAGATAACAAAACAGGGCAAACTGACTATGATATTGAACCAGCCGGAACACATCACAGAATAGAGGAACTGAGAACTATAACCCCACAACAAGGGGTGGGAACTGAGCAGATTACTGCAGCCAAAGCCAGTGATTCTCTGCGTCAGCCCCAACCCCATGCCAATCTTCAGGGGAGCGTGCCGCTCTCACCAAATGCACAGCCCAGCTCATACTGGCGCAAAGAGTTTAAAATTTCTGGTCAGATAGGTGAACCGGGCCAGAAAGAAAAACTGATTTTTTCCAGCCTTGCCCATCAGATCGAAAATGGACTTAACAGAGGCTATCCTGAGGTAGAAATAGTAGACACAGTAGTCAGGGCTATTTCTCCAGGCTCACAGCTACGCAGCTACTTGGAAGGTAAACCCCAGCTAACTCTTCCCACACTTAGATGTATCCTGCGTTCCCACTTCCAAGAGAAGAGTGCAACAGAGCTTTACAAACAGCTAGCTTCAGAAGCACAGCATAGCAAGGAGACCCCTCAAAGCTTCCTGATGCGCGTTTTAGATTTGAGGCAAAAAGTACTGTTTGCATCCCAGGAGTCAGAATCAGGGCTTACGTATGACCCTGCTCTAGTCCAGAGCATGTGTTTACACACAGTCCTTACGGGTCTCCAGAGTGACAGTATCAGGATAGACATGTAGCCTCTCCTGCTAGAGAGCGAAACATCAGATGAGGTTGTGTTAGAGAAGCTTAACATTGCTTGTGCTAATGAGATAGAAAGACGAAACAAAAAGCGGTTTAATGCCCCACAGCCTGCTACAACTGTAAGTGTAGTCCAGTTAGAAGATACACCATCTGCAAAGTGTCCTGTGAAGGAAGCCAAAGCTAAGATACCCACAGAACTGTTAACAGAGTTAGCTGAACTTAAGACAGGTGTAGCTTCTCTACAAGGTCTCAGTGCAGAGATTGCTCACATTAAGGAGACATTACAGCAGCCTATGTTTCAGTCACCGCCTTGTGCCTATGCCCCACCCCCAGTTAGGAGGCCAGATAGGGACCCCCAGGCACCTATTTCCCAGCAGCAGTATTGCAGCAACTACAGTCGGTCCCAAGCACCTGACCCTGCGCAGCATCAATATGCACCTAACCGGTATACCAACCACTCTGCTCAAGCTCCAAGGAGGTGTTTTGTCTGCCAGCAGGCCAGAACAGATGCACGCTGCACACACTGCTTCCGATGTGGGAGTGGAGAACATTTTCAAGCTGGATGTAAAATCCGGGGAGCCAGACCATCAAGGGAGACCCCTTTAAACGGAAACGGGTTACCGCTGAGGGACGAGTGTTAACCGTAAGTACCAAAAAGTCCCAGAAATAAGTAAATTGTGCCAGAGAAGAGTCATTTGAGAACCTGAAACAATGTTCATCATGTAAAGAGACACTGTACTGTTCCAAAGTATGTCAAAACCAACATTGGAATAAACATAAGGAGAAATGCACTCACCTGAAAATTGACTCTACCAGTGAAAGGGTTTCCTGCACAGAGGAAAATGCCCACTCCTTACTATCCCTAGCTCAAGGTTGCCACCCCCGTAAGGTCACCTCGCTAGTCGGCAGACAGTGCCTTATTGAGTGTCACCTGAATCGCCACCACCTCCAAGCTCTATGGGACACAGGATCTCGGGTATCGGTCATTGATGAACGATGGAAAGAGGAATCTCTCCCAAACGCAAGGCTGAGAGATGTTTCAGAAATCCTGGACTCACCTGATGATCTAAGGTTGACTGCAGCAAATGGGACTGAAATGCCATACCTGGGATGGATTGAAACAACTTTTCGGCTAGCCTCTGAAACTGACCAAACAAAGGAACTGATCATCCCAGTGCTAGTACTGAAAGGCTGTCACCTATCTCATCCCATCATAGGTTTCAATGTTATCGAGCACATCCTGACAATGACCAAAAAGACTAAACGATACAGTACAGTAAAAATTGCTTTCCCAAGCCTCAAAAGAAACAAGGTGAGAGCTTTTATACAGGCTGTTAGCGCAGAACAGACAGATGAATACGCAGTGAAAACCAAGAAAGAGAAGGTTGCTGTACCAAAACACAGTAGCATTCAGATTGAGTGCCGTGTAGCTTTCCAGCCTTTCAAAGATGACATGACAATGCTTTTCCAGCCAGACCTGAACCCGCAGTGGCCAGACGACCTTGAGTTCTTTGACACACTAGTCAGAGTCAGAAAAGGTGTTTTTCCAGTTATCCTGCTTGATGTCTCTAACCCCACTGACCACGACATTGCCCTGCTAGGACGCACACTAATCGGTACAGTACAAACCATTATGACTGTGTTACCTGCCCAAGTCTTTGAAAAAACTGTCACCCCAGCCACAGTGAATCACACCAGCGTTCGAACCCCATGTACTGCTACTGAACAGTGGGATCCACCAGTAGGTTTAACTCACCTAACCGAAGAGCAGAGAGAGGTTGTTAGGCAAATGCTTAGAGAAGAGTGTCACTCCTTCTCCAGGTCAGACAATGATATTGGCTGCATTGAACGATTGAAAATGACTATTTCTCTAAAGGACTCTGAACCAGTAAAGCGCACATACATGTCAGTGCCCAGGCCACTGTATCAGGAGATGAAGGGTTACCTTTATGACCTCATAGTCCAGGGCTGGGTTAGGAAGTCAAACTCTTCATATTCTTCACCTGTCGTGTGCGTTCGTAAGAAGGACGGGACCCTCCGGTTGTGTATAGATTACAGAGACCTGAACAGAAAGACACATCCCAACCGCCAGCCCATCCCTCGGGTCCAAGACATCATGGACAGTTTAGGTGGTAATTCCTGGTTCTCCCTCTTAGATCAGGGAAAAGCGTATCACCAGGGGTTCATCTCTGAAGAAAGCAGACCACTGACAGCATTTGTGACACCGTGGGGACTCTATGAGTGGATACGTATGCCATTCGGCCTCATGAACGCTCCTGCAGCTTTTCAGCGGTGTATGGAGGAGTGTTTGGAAGGGCTCCGGGATAACATCTGCATTCCTTATCTGGACGACACGCTAGTTTTCAGTAAAACATTCGACAGCCATGTGAATGATGTGCGAAAAGTTTTGCAGCGTCTCAGAGAGTATGGCATTAAACTCAAACCAAGTAAGTGTGATCTCTTTAAACCCCAGGTCCGTTATTTGGGCAGAATAGTGTCTGCAGAGGGCAGCCGAGTTGACCCAGCCGATTTTGAAGCAGTAAGAGCATTGAAAGAAATCAGACCAGAGACTGTAGGCCAGCTCAGAAAAATGCTTGGTTTACTCACTTACTACAGACAGTACATCAAATACTTTTCTAGGAGTGCCAGCTGCCTGTATGACCTCCTGAAAGCAGATTCAGAGAAAATACCTGACCACCCACGGAAAACAAAAACAAAGAAAGTAAGTCATGTGGTGCCCTCAAACAAGCCAATCCTGTGGACTGACCAGCATCAACAGGCACTGGAACAGCTGATTGAGTGTTTGCTTCACCCACCAGTTTTAGGTTTCCCTGATTTCACTCAGCCATTTGTTGTACACACTGATGCGTCACACCAAGGCTTGGGAGCAGTTCTTTATCAAAAGTAAGAGGGGAAGCTTAGGGTCATTTCTTATGGCTCTCGAACCTTAACAGCAGCGGAGAAGAACTATCACTACCACTCGAGCAAGCTAGAATTTCTAGCTCTAAAATGGGCAATCACTGATAAGTTCCATGATTATTTGTACTATGCTCCGACCTTCACTGTATACAGCGATAACAACCCACTTCCAGGTGGGTTGCAGACTTGGCTGATTTCCACTTTACAATAAAGTACAGGCCAGGCAGAGAGAACGGTGATGCAGATGCTTTGTCAAGGATGCCACTGGATGTAGAGTCACTGATGAGAGAATGTTTTGAGGAGCTTCCACCAGACACCATTGCCGCCGCGATACAAGCAGTTGAGGTACAGAAAGAGGCTGTTGTACCTTGGTCATTTTCAGCTGCATCGATGTCAGTATTAGCTGAAGGTGAGACAACCACTGCAACAACCATCTCGATCCCAAAAGATGGGATAAGAGAAGCACAAGAATCTGATCCGGTCATCCGTCCTGTGCTCAATTTCAAACTGTCTGGTTCCAAACCGCCAGTTAAAGAGCAAAAGAAATTCAGTCCAAAGACAAAATGCCTATTCAGAGAATGGGACAAATTGACAGTAGACAGTGATGGCATTCTGTACAGAATCACTACAGCCCGCAAGCAGTTAGTTCTACCAGAGCAGTACAAAGGTAAAGTGATGGGAGAGTTGAACAATAACATGGGACACCAAGGTACTGACCGCACTGTATCACTAGTACGTGACCGCTTCTTCTGGCCATATATGCAATCTGACATCGAGCACTATGTGACTAAAACTTGTAGCTGTGTCAAGCAGAAAAAGCCAGCCCATGAAACAAGAGCTCCTCTGACAAACATTGTGACAACACAGCCATTTGAACTGGTATGTATAGACTTCCTTCATCTCGACAGATGCAAAGGGGGATATGAGTACATCCTCGTGGTTGTTGATCATTTTACACGTTTCACTCAAGCCTACGCCACCACATCAAAGTCAGGTAAAACTGCTGCAAATCTCATCTTCAATGACTTTGCCCTGAAGTTTGGGTTCCCGTCCCGCATCCACCATGACCAAGGGGGAGAATTTGAAAAGCAGTTGTTCCATCAGTTAAAGAAACTCAGTGGCATGGCGGGGTCCAGGACAACACCCTATCACCCGATGGGAAACGGTCAAGCGGAACGCATGAACAGAACATTGTTGCAAATGTTAAAGACACTAACTGAGACACAAAAGTCAAATTGGAAGGAGTCTCTGAACAAACTGATTTATGCCTATAACTGCACCCGTTGCGAAGTGACTGGCTATTCACCAATTTATATTCTGTTTGGGAGATCACCCAGGCTTCCAGTTGATATGCTCTTTGGATTGTGCACAGAGGCAGGTTCCAGTAACCAGCGAGACTACGTGGAGAACTGGAAACGAGGGATGGAAGAAGCATATGCCATTGCAAATTAAAATGCTCAGAAAGCCGCTGAAAGAAGTAAGAAGTACTATGAGACTAAAGTTAGGAGTTCAGTGCTACAGGCTGGCGAGCGAGTTCTGATTAAAAACCTGACACCAAGAGGAGGACCAGGAAAACTTTGTAACTATTGGGAAGATACAATTCACACAGTGGTGAGACAAATGGGTTCAGACCTGCCGATTTATGAGTTGAGACCAGAAAAGGGTAGGGGACGCTCCAGGGTCCTGCACAGAAACCTGCTCATGTCCTGTGACCACTTACCTTTTGAGACACAACCAGAAATGACCAAAGTGGACAAAAGTCAGAAAACGAGGAGACACCAGCCTGCATCACAGCCTCTAGATTCTGATGAAGACAGCGGGGATGAATATGACCTTCATCATGAGCCGCTACAGGTTCCCACATCTCCCCATGGAACTGTATGTGCAAGGTTGAGAACAAGTGGTCTACAGGTAGATGGCACCACCAACTTCCTGCCATCTGCCTCTGACCCAAGGTAGAGTATGTGGTTGTCTACCCCCCACATGAAGATTGACTGTCCCCAGCTAAGGCCTTGTCAAACAAACATTTCAAGGTTGCGTCAGACTTCTGCAGTGTAGCAAAATTTTGTGTAACATCCCATTGCACCTCTAACCCAGACACATCAGCAACAGGTACAGGGGTTCCCACATACTTCTCAAGACGCCGCTGGCGGCGTGACTTTCTGGGCCCTTTGGTTCCCCCCTCGCACAGACTATCACACAAGTCAGGCAGAGGTTGTAAACCAGCTTTGGCCTGGGCACGAGTGACAACTGAACATGCCATCTGAACATCAGACTGGCAAACTGACTGCTCATATAGCTGACCCCCCACACTTCCCAACAGATCAGAGAGTACAGGCACATCCCTCCCCAAAATCATCTCAAAAGGTAGCTTCTCCATTACCCCAACTTTGAAGGTATTTCTGACCCTGAATCTCAACTGTGAGCTCAGCTGTGGGCTGCTGTGACTGGTCACCATGGACACATTGGATCAGTGTCTGATGACCATAATCAATGTCATTAACAGGTACATTACCTTTTCTGATCAATGACAGGGAACTGCCGGTGTCAATCATTGCAGTAAGACTTTTACCATTCACTTTTACAGGTACCAAGCATGACCCTTCCCGAGTCTGTCTATTCTGAACACCATCCCCCTCTCTGGGTACATAACAGTAACCTGAGAGCTTGGATTTACGTAGCGGACACATTGAAGCTTTGTGCCCCTGCTGCCGGCAGTAAAAACAGGTCAGACCCCTCCCATCAGAGCGAACTGCATGATCCCTTACCTCCCTCCCAGACACATAACCCCCAGAGTTACCTCCACCATCTCTGGCGTTTCTGATGTCCCTTGTGTCTCTGAGACTCCTTGGAGCGGGTGCTGCAGGTTGTGGTGGGCCCCCTTTACGTGCATTAAGATACTGCAGTGCAAGCTTGGCCGCCATAAGCCCGTCCTTGGGCTCGTGCTCTCGGACCCAGGTTCGAATGTCGTGTGGTAGAACTTGTAGAAGTTGCTCGAGGATGATGACCTCCCCGATTTCGTCCTGTGTCTTCTCCCCCGGTCGAACCCATCGTCGGTAGAGACCCTTGAGGCGGTGGTACGTCTCTGTCGGTGACTCACCCGATGGCGTTGATGCAGCTCTGAAGCGTTGACGGTAGGTTTCCGGTGAGATGTCAAACTTCACCAGCAGCGCTTCCTTCAAGCCCTTGTAGACATTGGCCAGCCCCTCATCCATTGCTGTGTAAGCCTCTAAGGCCTTGCCCGTGAGCAATGGGACAAGCCTGCAGGCCCACTCTACCTCAGGCCACTGCCACGTCTTAGCCATGCGCTCAAACCTCAGCAGGTAGTTTTCAATGTCCTCCCCCTGCTGGTATGAGGGCATCTTTGGCTCCTTCCTCAGGAATGCTGGAAGATGGACGTTAACACTGCTGGACTGGTCTCCTGGTGCTGGCCTCATTACTGCTTGGGGTGCCTGCTGTGGAGTTGAAGTCCCTGCTGCATCGAGCCTTTGTCGTCCTGGTGTTGGAAGACCCAATCTTGGGCTCTCACTGACGAGTTCCGCCTGGTGGGGAGCTGTGAGGATAGATTGGCGTAGGCCACGTAACTCCTGCTTGAGGTCTTCGTCCCTCCTCTCAAGGCAGGTGAAAAGTTGCTGAAAAAGGGTTACCATGGTTGGGTGTGGTTCTGGTCCCCCAACTGCTCCTTCAGTCAGCAGCTCACCCAGTTCTGGTTGTCTTTGGCCCCGCGGTCGGGCTCCTAGTTTCTCATACTTGACCTCTTCTTCTCCAGACGATTCCATGGTATTCCACCCCGGTTCAACTTCAGGTACCTTTTCTGACAGTTGCTGCTGTTGCTGAGAACGCAATCCTGTACGCATTCCTTTACCTCTTTTGTTGGAATTCACTGATTTGCGGTACGCCATCCCACCACTGCCACCATATGTCACGTAGAGTAGGCCAGAAGGCTAAACTGGATAACCTAACCTCTATCAAAATAAAAAGATGGCGGAGCCGCAAAAGTTCTTCTGTGCAAAGGTGTTTATTTACAAGTGATTCCGGAACAAAAAACAACAGTACTGCCATCAACGTCTACCTTATGGGACAGCTTAAAAACAATGCTGCCCCATCCACAGCTCAATCCAAAAAATGCCCTCCTTAGAGACTGGAGAGAGGCTCCTTTTGTAGGGCTAGCCCCTCCCCTCAGAACAATTAACCCTAATTAATTAATCAATTAACAATACAAACCTACATTTTCCATGAACTAAACAAACTAAAGGATATACATTGCAACACGGTTTTAAACAATATCACAACATAACATTTACAACATTACATCACTACTGACAATATCTTTCAATATGCCCATATGCATTAATGAGCCATTTGGGACAGGCACTAGAAAGCCAACCCAACTCCCTTAGCTCGGGTCCTTTTCCAGCATACCCGGAAGCTACAGAGATGGAGAGAGAGGAACAGAACAAACAAACAATGCGCTCATCCACAACATTGATAAGTATAATAATTATTGTATCTCTCAAATATGAACATTGACAAGTGTGAAATGCCTGCACCAAGACAGAAGTTAATTTGTGTGTCGACCCACATTGTTAGCTTATGGTATAATGGCGCAGGGAGGAGTGGTGAATATGTGTGTGCGTTAAAGAACCAAATGCTGCCCGCGGCCAGTGACGGACTTCTACGTCACAATGGGCAATCACTGATAAGTTCCATGATTATTTGTACTATGCTCCGACCTTCACTGTATACAGCGATAACAACCCACTTCCAGGTGGGTTGCAGACTTGGCTGATTTCCACTTTACAATAAAGTACAGGCCAGGCAGAGAGAACGGTGATGCAGATGCTTTGTCAAGGATGCCACTGGATGTAGAGTCACTGATGAGAGAATGTTTTGAGGAGCTTCCACCAGACACCATTGCCGCCGCGATACAAGCAGTTGAGGTACAGAAAGAGGCTGTTGTACCTTGGTCATTTTCAGCTGCATCGATGTCAGTATTAGCTGAAGGTGAGACAACCACTGCAACAACCATCTCGATCCCAAAAGATGGGATAAGAGAAGCACAAGAATCTGATCCGGTCATCCGTCCTGTGCTCAATTTCAAACTGTCTGGTTCCAAACCGCCAGTTAAAGAGCAAAAGAAATTCAGTCCAAAGACAAAATGCCTATTCAGAGAATGGGACAAATTGACAGTAGACAGTGATGGCATTCTGTACAGAATCACTACAGCCCGCAAGCAGTTAGTTCTACCAGAGCAGTACAAAGGTAAAGTGATGGGAGAGTTGAACAATAACAGGGACACCAAGGTAACCGCAGCACTAGTACGTGACCGCTTCTTCTGGCCATATATGCAATCTGACATCGAGCACTATGTGACTAAAACTGTAGCTGTGTCAAGCAGAAAAAGCCAGCCCAGCAACAAGAGCTCCTCTGACAAACATTGTGACAACACAGCCATTTGAACTGGTATGTATAGACTTCCTTCATAGATGCAAAGGGGGATATGAGTACATCCTCGTAGTTGTTGATCAACACGTTTCACTCAAGCCTACGCCACCACATCAAAGTCAGGTAAAACTGCTGCAAATCTCATCTTCAATGACTTTGCCCTGAAGTTTGGGTTCCCGTCCCGCATCCACCATGACCAAGGGGGAGAATTTGAAAAGCAGTTGTTCCATCAGAAAGAAACTCAGTGGCATGGCGGGGTCCAGGACAACACCCTATCACCCGATGGGAAACGGTCAAGCGGAACGCATGAACAGAACATTGTTGCAAATGTTAAAGACACTAACTGAGACACAAAAGTCAAATTGGAAGGAGTCTCTGAACAAACTGATTTATGCCTATAACTGCACCCGTTGCGAAGTGACTGGCTATTCACCAATTTATATTCTGTTTGGGAGATCTAAAGTTAGGAGTTCAGTGCTACAGGCTGGCGAGCGAGTTCTGATTAAAAACCTGACACCAAGAGGAGGACCAGGAAAACTTTGTAACTATTGGGAAGATACAATTCACACAGTGGTGAGACAAATGGGTTCAGACCTGCCGATTTATGAGTTGAGACCAGAAAAGGGTAGGGGACGCTCCAGGGTCCTGCACAGAAACCTGCTCATGTCCTGTGACCACTTACCTTTTGAGACACAACCAGAAATGACCAAAGTGGACAAAAGTCAGAAAACGAGGAGACACCAGCCTGCATCACAGCCTCTAGATTCTGATGAAGACAGCGGGGATGAATATGACCTTCATCATGAGCCGCTACAGGTTCCCACATCTCCTATAGTACCTGAGGAGAGGAATGCTGAACCAGCGAGAGAGTGGGAACACAGGCCCCCAACAGTGAGACAGACAGTTGCAGTGCCAGTCCCTGATACGCTACCAGCACAGCCTCTTGTTGAAAAGCGGCTGGAGGAGACAACAACAGTTAAAGACCTGCCTGCTGAGGAGATGAATTTGCATGCTGAAAATTTGCCTGATGATCGTCCACCAAGTGCCTTTCCTTCATTAACTGATGCTGCTGAACCTGAGGAACCAGCCTACCAGCTGCCACAAAGAGAGAGACACCCTCCAAGACGTATCACCTATGATCAGCTTGGTATCCCTTCCTGCTACAGTATACAGCCACAGCCACAGTTGTTCCCTGTCTACTCTGCACCAGGACTGGTTCCATGGCTGCCACCACTACAGCAATGTTACTTTCAGCCACCTTACATGTATGGGCTTCAGCAAACATGAGGCTACAGAGTTGACATGTTTGACCATGGACTACTGTCTGATTTCACAGACTGTCAAAAGAGACAATTTGCAGACTATGCATATAGATCATTAAAATTGATGGACCGTTGATCAATAGTATGAGAAAATACTGCTTATGTTATATAGCTGGTCAACAGATATGGACTGTGAATATAACTTGTTAGTTATATTTGAACTGTGACCCTTGACCTCTGCTCAAGTACTACCTTACAGAAGAGGATTTTCTAGGTCCAGTGCATACGGACTGTTGAAGAAGACAATGTTGGTAATGTTGGGACAACATTTATTTTGTCGGGGAGAGTGTGACAGGTTAAAGTAAATATTCATAGCCTGTTATACATTAAAAAGTATTAGTAAGTTTATAGTATGTGAGGATCGTAAAAAATCTAAGGTTAAAAAGATGCATTCAGTATTAGTTGATAGAGATTGATAACATTCATATAATTGTGTTAACGTTAAAATCTGTCAAAGGGTACGAATTGTGAGTAATGTGTAAACGTTATATTGATTACTTTATTTTGTGGTGCCTAAAAGTGTTAATCTGTGATCTACGAAATGCTCTTAATCTATGAGCCGGAGATCGATTGCTCTGGTCTCCACCCATATTCCTGGGGAAATCGCGGTCTTTTCTCATTGTACTAAAAGTTGCATTGAGAAAACAATAGCATATCACTCTCGTGATTATTTCTCCCCTGTTTTCAGGTACTTTATTGATGATAAAAAAAAGAGTAATTTAAATGTAATAACTCGCTAACGTTAAGAGTGTTTAAGGTGTGTCTTAGTAACATCTTGAGGAAGTTAGAGTTAAGTTTGAAGAGAGTAATATTAGCCCTGCTCGGTTGTAGCGAAGAATAGCATTGTACTGAGAGTAGCTGCCATTTTATGTCGATTGTGAATGAACTTGTGCGTTGTTAGGAAGATATTTTGCTGTGTTATTTGTATAATGGTGTTTCTGTTGTTTTGTAATGTGTTACTTTTGTGAAATGATTGAACTAAAAGTTGTATTGAGAAAACAATACCATATCACTCTCGTGATTATTTCTCCCCTGTTTTCAGGGGCGTAACAACAGCACATCATTCTCTTTGCCTATATTACAGGAGGGGAGGATATATTGGTGTCATCAGAGTAATTGATTAGCACACATACTGTATGTGTCGTTTTATCACCTTGAATGGTGAGAGAATAGAGAGCTTTGAAACTATTGAATTAAGTATTAAAATACCAGGTGAAAAATGCTCCGTTAGAAAATCACTGAGAATTTAGCTATTTTATGAATTCTCACAGGGAAGATTTCGGTCAAACTGCACTTTTCTGTCTCTGTCATGCCTGTGGTCTGCATGGATAATGAGCTGAGAGAAGCAGTAGTAGCAGCACATCGTTTAGGGCTACAGCCAAGCTGTCCCTCACCTGAGAAACCCCCTAGTTGTACATGAGTGCACTCTCCACAATAAAGATCAGCCTGACATCAACATACTGTTGACAAAGTAGACTTGGAACTAAATCAACATAACATAGATACTGTACATGTATGTAATTAAGTATGACGTTTTTGAGGATTGTTAATCTAGAAAAGATGCAGAACATATTAACTCTGAAAGGGGAGGGAGAGAAGAGAGGGGGATGACTGGGTGGATATAGAGGAGAGACAGTAGGAGGGATGGTGAGATGAATCCATCTATGAATTCAAATATTAATCTACCCAATAAGGAGATCAAAGTGTCTCTCACCCAGACATGTATGTACACACAGACATGCACGTACACACACCTACACACACAAAAACACACACACGCTCACACCCACTCCTCTATCCACATGAAGTGGTCAGGGCATCACATTGATCTAGTTACAAGGACATTGAGAGAAGCCATTTCTTTCCTCTAGAGACTGTAACATTGATGAGGTCTCCAACAAGAAGTGACCAGTCTATCCTCAGGGGGATACTACTGACAACACATTGAAAATGGGTGTGGTTATATCCTGCCTGTTTGGCCCTGTCCGGGGGTATCGTCGGATGGGGCCACATTGTCTCCAGACCCCTCCTGTCTCAGCCTCCAGTATTTATGCTGCAGTAGAGTATGTGTCGGGGGGCTAGGGTCAGTCTGTTATATCTGGAGTATTTCTCGTGTCTTATCCGGCGCCCTGTGTGAATTTAAGTATGCTCTCTCTAATTCTCTCTCTCTCTCTTTCTTTCTTTCTTTCTTTCTCTTGGAGGACCTGAGCCCTAGGACCATGCCTAGCCTGGCCTGGCCTGATGACTCCTTGCTGTCCCCAGTCCACCTGGCCGTGCTGCTGCTCCAGTTTAAACTTTTCAGCCTGCGGCTATGGAACCCTGACCTGTTCACCATACGTGCTACTTGTCCCATACCTTCTGTTTTCAACTCTCTAGAGACAGCAGGAGCAGTAGAGATACTCTGAATGATCGGCTATGAACAGCTAACTGACATTTACTCCTGAGGTTCTGACCTGTTGCACCCTCGACAACCACTGTGATTATTATTATTTGACCCTGCTGGTCATTGTCACGACTTCCGCCGAAGTCGGCTCCTCTCCTTGTCCGGGCGGCGTTCAGCAATGGACATCACCGGCTTTCTAGCCATCACCGCTCCATTTTTCAGATATCCATTTGTTTTGTCTTGTCCCATACACACCTGGTTTTCATTCCCCAATCATTCTACATGTATTTAGCCCTCTGTTTCCTATTATGTCTTTGTGTGTAGTTGTTTGTTTGGTATTGTGGATTATTGTCGGGCGCTTTACTGTTGTCATGTTTCGTGTTTTTGTCACGTTATTGTTTTTATGTGCTGTGTATTTTGGAACGGAATTAAAGCGCGCCTGTTCACTACACTCTGCTCTCCTGCACCTGACTTTGCCTCCCTTACACACCTTTGACAGAATTACACACCAAACCATGGAGTCAGCAGGAGCAGGTACCCCGGTTAGAGGAGTCGAGGAGCGCGTCCAGGAGAGCGACAAGGAACATTCGGCAATGTTAAGTCAACTTGGTGCCATGATGGATCGTGTTGTTCAAACCATGGACCGTTGGGAGAGACAGGGAGTCTCTCCAGCGCCTCGACCAGTACATCCGGGATTGCCTCCACCTGTCCCGTCCGGAGAGAATTCCAGTGGGATGCATCTCTCCCTTCCCAGGGAGTATGATGCGATGGCAGCAAAGTGCCAGGGATTCCTGTTTCAACTGGACCTCTATCTGGCCAGCGTGCACCCAGCTCCCTCAGGAAGGGAGAGAGTAGCTTCCCTCATTTCCTGTCTCACAGGAGGAGCGCTGGAGTAGGCAAACGCCGTGTGGAGAGAGGAGGCCGCGGCGTTGGAACAGTTCGAGGAGTTCACCCGTCGCTTCCGGGCCATCTTCGACCATCCACCCGAAGGTAGAGCGGCGGGAGAAAGGCTCTTCCATTTGAGGCAGGGGACGAGGAGCGCCCAGGAATTCGCTCTGGAATTCCGGAACTTGGCCGGCGGAGCAGGCTGGAACGCAGGGCCCTCATCGACCACTATCGATGCAACCTACGAGAAAATGTCCGACGTGAGCTGGCCTGCAGGGATGCCACCATCTCCTTTGACCAACTGGTGGATTTGTCCATCCGGTATGATAACCTGCTGGTCACCCGCGGACGTCCAGAGGACGTCGAGGCAACAGACAGGGCACTCTGGCGTCACCCCAGGTGAGTTCGCACCACACTCATCCAGAATCCTCTGTTGATCAACTGTTTGTGCCTGTTTGTTTCCCTGAATTTTCTCCACATTCCCAGCATTCAGGCGCAGCTGGGAATTTTATCGACAGAGCGTTAGCCATTAGTTTAGGGATCCCCATTTTTCCTGTTGTTAGGACCCTTCCCGGTTCACGCTCTGGATTGTCGACCATTATGGTCCGGGATAATCAGGGAGGCCATTATCTCCTTGGCCATGGTTATGCAGGGGGATCACGAGGAGAAAATCAGCCTCTTCCTCATTGACTCTCCTGTGTTTCCTGTGGTATTAGGCCTTCCCTGGTTGGCTCTGCATAACCCCACTATTTCCTGGCAACAGAAGGCTCTCACGGGGTGGTCGCGAGAGTGCTCAGGGAGGTGTGTAGGGGTTGCCGTTGGTGCTACCACGGCAGGGAAAGTCCAGACCAGGTCTCCACCGTACACCCCCCAGAATATGCAGATTTCTGTCAAAGGAAGGCGACTCAATTACCACCTCATCGACTGTGGGATTGTGCGATAAGTTCAGGGGTTGTGGCCTGGTTGCTGCTCCCATTACCTCATTGCTGAAGGGGGTCCTGTATGGTTGCAGTGGTCGGCTGAGGCGGACAGGGCTTTTGGGCAGCTAAGAGCTCTGTTTACTTCGGCACCCGTGCTGGCCCATCCGGATCCCTCTTTGGCATTCATAGTGGAGGTAGACGCGTCCGAGGCTGGGGTAGAAGCCGTGCTCTCACAGCGCTCGGGTACGCCACCGAAACTCTGCCCCTGTGCTTTCTTCTCGAAGAAGCTCAGCCCAGCGGAGCTTAACCATGATGTGGGGGACCGAGAGTTGTTGGCTGCGGTTAAAGCGTTGAAGGTGTGGAGACATTGGCTTGAGGGGGCTAAACACCCTTTCCTCATGTGGACTGACCACCGCAACCTGGAGTACATCCAGGCAGCGAGGAGACTGAATCCCCATCAGGCAAGGTGGGCCATGTTCTTTACCCGTTTTGTGTTTACCCTATCCTACAGACCAGGTTCCCAGAATAAGACGGCAGAAGCACTGTCCCGGCTGTATAACACAGAGGAGCGGCCCATGGATCAGACTCCCATACCCCCGGCCTCCTTCCTGGTAGCGCTGGTCGTGTGGGAGCTGGATGTGGAAATTGAGCAGGCTTTGCGTACATAGCCCGCCCCCCTCCAGTGCCCCGTTGGGCGTATGTACGTTCTGTCAGCTGTCAGGGACCAGTTGATCTATTGGACCCACACATCTCTGACGGTTCTCTGTCTGACTGGAAAGTACTGGTGGCCCACCTTGGCAAAAGACGTGAGGGCTTATGTTTCCTCCTGCTCGGTGTGTGCCCAGTATAAGGCTCAAAGACACATGCCCAGAGGTAAGTTAATCCCTTACCCGTTCCACAACGACCTTGGTCACATCTGTCAGTGGATATCCTAACAGATCTTTCTCTTTTACAGGGAAACACTACGATCCTGGTCGTTGTGGATCGTTTTTCTAAGTCCTGTCATCTCCTCCCTCCTCCCTCCCTCTGCCCGGTCATCCTATGGCCCTGCAGACTGCGGAAGCCCTGTTGACTCACGTCTTCCGGCACTACGGGGTGCCTGAGAATATAATGTTGGATCGGGGTCCCCAGTTCATGTCAAGAGTTTGGAAGGCGTTCATGGAACGTCTGGGGTTCTCGATCAGCCTTACCTCAGGTTTTCACCTCGAGAGTAACGGGTAGGTAGAGAGAGTCAACCAGCATGTGGGCAGGTTTGTAGGTCTTATTGCCAGGACCGGCTGGGTGAGTGGGCTGCGTTCGTGCACTGTGCCAAGATGGCACAGAACTTGCTTCGCCACTCCTCCACTAACCTCTCCCCCTTTCAGTACGTATTGGGGTACCAGCTGGTTCTGGCGTAATGGCATCAGGGTCAGACCGAAGCTCCTGCGGTGGATGACTGGTTTAGGCGTGCGGAGGAGACATAGGAGGCCACCCGTGTACACCTCCAGCGAGCCGCGCGCTGCCAAATAACCAGAGCGGACCATCACTGCAGTGAGACTGGGTCTGGCTCTCGACCCGTAACCTGCCCGTCAGGTTCTGACCTTAGTTCTTTTGTTATGTCTTTGTTTTATTATGGTCAGGGTGTGAATTGGTTGGGTTGTCTATGTTCCTTTTTCTATGATTTGGCATTTCTGTGTTTGGCCCGGTATGGTTCTCAATCAGAGGCAGCTGTCATTTGTTGTCCCGATTGAGAACCATACTTAGGTAGCCTGGTTTCACTTTTGAGTGGTGGGTGATTGTTTCCTGTGTCCTGTGTCTGTGTTTGACTGTTTTGATTTTCGTTTGTTCATTCACGTTGTTATTTTGTATTTTTGTAGTGTTCAGTTTTATATATTAAAATGGACCCTTACCACGCTGCACATTGGTCCGACATCTCTTACTCCTCGTCAGAAGAAGAGGAGAGTCGTTACACTGCCTCTCCGACTGCCCTGCCGGAAGCTGGGTCCGCGGTTTGTGGGGCCCTTTAAAGTCCTGAGGAGGGTGAATGAGGTATGTTACAGATTACAGCTTGCCTCTGATTATCGTATTAACCCCTCGTTCCATGTGTCTCTCCTCAGGCCGGTGGTGGCTGGTCCGCTCCAGGAATCTGAGGTGTGGGAGGTCCCTCCACCCCCTTTGGACATCGAGGGGGCCCCAGTGTACATCATTCTTCAGTAATGTGTGTGTGCATGCGTTCTTAGAAATGCATGCGTGGTTGCAAACACGTGTGTGTGTGTGTGTGTGTGTGTGTGTAGCCTATCATGTTCTGTGAGCTTTTATCACTAAATCACCTCTGCTGATGACACACAGAGTAATTATCAGGCTGACATGTAGCACTTAAAAGCTGACAATAACAGGTGCTGAGCCAGGGAGGCTTGCTGTCTCTAATGCTACATGTGGCGGCGATCTGCTTTTAATAGTGCAAACATAGAGGAGGTATGAATAGACGTGTTGTCATGACTCTTGCCCATTGTGCTGCATGTACAGTGCCTTGCGAAAGTATTCGGCCCCCTTGAACTTTGCGACTTTTTGCCACATTTCAGGCTTCAAACATAAAGATATAAAACTGTATTTTTTTGTGAAGAATCAACAACAAGTGGGACACAATCATGAAGTGGAACGACATTTATTGGATATTTCAAACTTTTTTAACAAATCAAAAACTGAATAATTGGGCGTGCAAAATTATTCAGCCCCTTTACTTTCAATGCAGCAAACTCTCTCCAGAAGTTCAGTGAGGATCTCTGAATGATCCAATGTTGACCTAAATGACTAATGATGATAAATACAATCCACCTGTGTGTAATCAAGTCTCCGTATAAATGCACCTGCACTGTGATAGTCTCAGAGGTCCGTTAAAAGCGCAGAGAGCATCATGAAGAACAAGGAACACACCAGGCAGGTCCGAGATACTGTTGTGAAGAAGTTTAAAGCCGGATTTGGATACAAAAAGATTTCCCAAGCTTTAAACATCCCAAGGAGCACTGTGCAAGCGATAATATTGAAATGGAAGGAGTATCAGACCACTGCAAATCTACCAAGACCTGGCCGTCCCTCTAAACTTTCAGCTCATACAAGGAGAAGACTGATCAGAGATGCAGCCAAGAGGCCCATGATCACTCTGGATGAACTGCAGAGATCTACAGCTGAGGTGGGAGACTCTGTCCATAGGACAACAATCAGTCGTATATTGCACAAATCTGGCCTTTATGGAAGAGTGGCAAGAAGAAAGCCATTTCTTAAAGATATCCATAAAAAGTGTCGGTTAAAGTTTGCAAAAAGCCACCTGGGAGACACACAAAACATGTGGAAGAAGGTGCTCTGGTCAGATGAAACCAAAATTGAACTTTTGGCAACAATGCAAAACGTTATGTTTGGCGTAAAAGCAACACAGCTCATCACCCTGAACACACCATGCCCACTGTCAAACATGGTGGTGGCAGCATCATGGTTTGGGCCTGCTTTTCTTCAGCAGGGACAGGGAAGATGGTTAAAATTGATGGGAAGATGGATGGAGCCAAATACAGGACCATTCTGGAAGAAAACCTGATGGAGTCTGCAAAAGACCTGAGACTGGGACGGAGATTTGTCTTCCAACAAGACAATGATCCAAAACATAAAGCAAAATCTACAATGGAATGGTTCAAAAATAAACATATCCAGGTGTTAGAATGGCCAAGTCAAAGTCCAGACCTGAATCCAATTGAGAATCTGTGGAAAGAACTGAAAACTGCTGTTCACAAATGCTCTCCATCCAACCTCACTGAGTTTGAGCTGTTTTGCAAGGAGGAATGGGAAAAAATGTCAGTCTCTCGATGTGCAAAACTGATAGAGACATACCCCAAGCGACTTACAGCTGTAATCGCAGCAAAAGGTGGCGCTACAAAGTATTAACTTAAGGGGGCTGAATAATTTTGCACGCCCAATTTTTCAGTTTTTGATTTGTTAAAAAAGTTTGAAATATCCAATAAATGTCGTTCCACTTCATGATTGTGTCCCACTTGTTGTTGATTCTTCACAAAAAAATACAGTTTTACATCTTTATGTTTGAAGCCTGAAATGTGGCAAAAGGTCGCAAAGTTCAAGGGGGCCGAATACTTTCGCAAGGCACTGTATTCACTGAGTCGACTCTTGGACTACAACAACATTGTATTCTGATTGCCAACAGTAGTAGTCTGTTGAATGTGGCACTTGATAATCAACTGTATAATCATACTCATTGTGGAGTGATTGACCTGTGCTCAGCCAATCTCTCCTTGCAACATGATGCAGGCAAATTATGAGAAAATCAACTGCTGCAATAGGGTGAAGGCAGAGGTTGAATATGAGTACAGGCAGAGAGAGAGAGGTAGAGAGAAGGAAAGAGAGAGACAGACATACAGTGGTAGGATCTTAATTTGATCCAGCAGGAAAATACAGACATACAGGCAGACTAGGTCCATAGAAATAGGCTGTTCCAGTGTTCTGGGTGGATATGTGGATAGGTAACTAACTTGATGATGTCACAATGCCCCTTTACCAGGAATGGAGCACTAGTTGTTATAAGGGAACATTATGAGGTAACATGTTGCCACGGAAACACACTTATGTCATAATATCAGACCACATTAAAACGGTCAGACAAGCTCAGGTAGAGCGCATTAGCTACATTCGAACAATCTCTCAAACTATAACTGATTTGATTGATTACAACGGTACACTACCTTGTCGTGACATGGGTCAGAGACTAAGTGACCCTGTCCCTGAGGTATCCCATAGGGAGAAACCAAAGGAGACACAGGAACATAAAGATAAACCCAAGGAGAAGAGGATCCCTCAAGCCCTGACCTTTCTTCAGCTGTTTACACTGCTGAGCTGCGTCAATGTGAAGAAAACACCCTTTGATCCCTCCCAGAGTGGTGATGGGAGAAAGGGAACAACGATAAACGATACAAACAACAATAATGACTCTGAAACTGGTGAGTGTTAGGAGGTGTATATTGATTAGTGCTGCTACATAGTACAATTATCTAGGCTTGACTTGGAAAAAAACAGGTCATGTGTCTTAGAAATGTTTCACTTACAGACTTGGACTACTCTGCAGGTGACGTGAAAAGGATCAAGGACAAGAGTAAAGGAAAGGTTGGAGGAGAGAAACATAGCATTGAATCTCAGGAGCACAAATGCAGAACGACACAGGAAAAAGAAAAAGACATTAAACAAAGACCTAACTCGGTAAGACATCCAAACTTGCTTATTAATGAGGATTAACAATGCATTTGACAACTGATAATGACCACAATAAGGAACACAGCATATTGTGTTGAATCTGATTCTTTGACATGGCTTGACAAATGTGAAAATGTCACAATGCCCCTTCGGATGGGGTAGGCCCTAATAGTTATTAGGAAAAGTCTAAACAGAATCCATGGAACGTCCCAACTCTGACCTTTGACGTTGAAATTGAAATGGTTAAGGTAAGGGTTAGGGTTAAGGTAGGGGTTAAGGTTAGGGTTTAGGGTAGGGATGTCCCAAGGATCACGGACAGCACTAACCCCAGTTTTTATGGGGTAACATTTTGACATGGAAACACACTTAGGAAATAATATTTGTTGCCAATCAAGCTAGAGCTCATTGGCTACGTATATTCAACATTGATATTGTAGTTTGAAATGTCAGTAGATTTCTAACTGATGTACTGATTGCGACACTGAGGTGTCCCCTGAGGAGCAAGCAAAGGAGACCCAGCAGAAAGAGAAGAAGAAGAGCATCCATCCAGCTGTGGCGGCCCTGCAGCTGTTCACTCTCTTCTGCTGTGGTGGGAAAGTCAAGCTGAGGAAGACTCGTCCCTCTCAGAACAGACAGAGTAGAAAGGACCAGGACAAAGATAATGCATCTGATACTGGTGAGTGTTATGGGGTCTGCTGATTAGATATAGAATGAGATTGGCTTCACTTGGAAGAATGTGTCTTCAAAATCAAAATGTCTAATCTACACAGGTTCAGACTTGTCTGGAGGTGATGTTACAACCAAAAGGGTCAAGGACAAGAGTAATGGAAAGGTGGGCAGGGAGAAAGACCGGACTGAAGTTCAGCTGTTGAAATCATCTCAGGACCACAAGGGAACTAATTCAGGACAAAGACCTAACTCTGTGAAACAACCAAACATGCTGTATCATATTTTATTGTGAGCAAAAGATCTTTCCCATAATGCTGTGTTATCATTGGGTGTTACAATTGTGTTGTGCAGGAAAATCAAAGGACACCCCGGCAAGTGAAGACCCCTGTGGAGGAAATTTACATAAGACCTGACTCTCCGACTCTACCACATGCCCACGTAAGTTACTGAAACCTAAATTACTATACGGAGAGACAGAGATTCAAACATGAGACAATTTCCCCTCTGACCTCAACCTAACCACCCTTTTCCTCCGGATAGAGCTCCCTCTCTCAGTTTTCCCTGTCTCAGAACCTGGCCAGTCTCCCGCTGGAGTGGCAGCTACCCGGAGTCCCTCTGCCCACCTCGTCTATGGCAACTAGGACAGAGAGAACGCCATCCTCTACCAACACTTCGACACATGCGCAGATGGAAATACAGACATCAGATATGAACACAGACACACAGACCACTTCTACCTCTCAGAGCCAGATCTCCATGGTCTCATCGGAGACCATGATAGATCTTCACACGTCAGACTCCATTAACCAAACCTCCACTCTTGACATGGCACTGACCCCTGAGAGCACTAAGGACATGATCACTACTGATGAGGATGTGAAGGATGACTCTGCTAAAGATTTGATCTCCACCCTAACAGACACCTCTATGGAGAAATCCATCAGTGAGACCAGCCTGAAAGACCTCATTGCTGAGTATGAAGATGACAATGAGCTGAAGGATATGGCTGCCTCCGCTACCCCTGCTACTGATAATGACAATGAGGATGCAATGCTGCTGGAGATTGCAGCACTTTTTGACTGATTACATGTTGACAGTGGAGACCGAGCTGCCTCTGCATCTCTGAAGAGCCAATAGTCCTAATTAACATTTCAATGTAGCAAAAGCTATACTTTGATCAATAAATAAAACATTTTTTCTGCTGCAAATTTTTACTATGGTTGATATGTGACGCAGCATGTTTAGATTAGACCTATTTGTTTGAATTCACCAAAAGTAATAAATATTACTGCCAAGGGAACAATCAAACTACTACAGGTAGGGGAGAGTGAATATATCAGCATAGAGTTCATTTGGACAATAATGATCCATAAGCATATTGCATTCTGTAATGTATGAAATAACATTCACCCACAGCGAATACAAATCAGACGTGTTCTATTTTCTCCCTCTGTCCTTCCCTCCCACATCCTGATGAGGTTTAGATCGTCATGTTATCCAGCCCTTAAACTGTTTAGCATTTTAATAACACCTCGCAAACTCAGGGCCTAATTACCTTTGTTACACATGCATCAAATAGAGTCCTCCTGTCACCACATATCTGAGCCACCTGAAGATGCTTTGTTACTGGTGGGTTTCCAACAGATTACAGGGAGATTGGTTAAGTAAGTCAACCTAAATAAGGATGGTGGGAACATCCTGACTAAGGACAAATTACTAGAGATATGTGATTTCCTTTACATATCAGGCGAACAGAGAAGAGATGTTCAAAACAAATCCTGCATATCATTAATGACTCACATTATGATGTTCCTTGAAAGAGAGGAAGTTGCAGAGTTAGAAGATGGCGGCATGTCGGAATTGTTGCTACTTAAAGACGAAATGACAGAGATGATTAGTGGCATAGATAACAAAACAGGGCAAACTGACTATGATATTGAACCAGCCGGAACACATCACAGAATAGAGGAACTGAGAACTTTAACCCCACCACAAGGGGTGGGAACTGAGCAGATTACTGCAGCCAAAGCCAGTGATTCTCTGCGTCAGCCCCAACCCCATGCCAATCTTCAGGGGAGCGTGCCGCTCTCACCAAATGCACAGCCCAGCTCATACTGGCGCAAAGAGTTTAAAATTTCTGGTCAGATAGGTGAACCGGGCCAGAAAGAAAAACTGATTTTTTCCAGCCTTGCCCATCAGATCGAAAATGGACTTAACAGAGGCTATCCTCAGGTAGAAATAGTAGACACAGTAGTCAGGGCTATTTCTCCAGCCTCACAGCTACGCAGCTACTTAGAAGGTAAACCCCAGCTAACTCTTCCCACACTTAGATGTATCCTGCGTTCCCACTTCCAAGAGAAGAGTGCAACAGAGCTTTACAAACAGCTAGCTTCAGAAGCACAGCATAGCAAGGAGACCCCTCAAAGCTTCCTGATGCGCGTTTTAGATTTGAGGCAAAAAGTACTGTTTGCATCCCAGGAGTCAGAATCAGGGCTCATCATGTGTTTACACACAGTCCTTACGGGTCTCCAGAGTGACAGTATCAGGATAGACATGCAGCCTCTCCTGCTAGAGAGCGAAACATCAGATGAGGTTGTGTTAGAGAAGCTTAACATTGCTTGTGCTAATGAGATAGAAAGACGAAACAAAAAGCGGTTTAATGCCCCACAGCCTGCTACAACTGTAAGTGTAGTCCAGTTAGAAGATACACCATCTGCAAAGTGTCCTGTGAAGGAAGCCAAAGCTAAGATACCCACAGAACTGTTAACAGAGTTAGCTGAACTTAAGACAGGTGTAGCTTCTCTACAAGGTCTCAGTGCAGAGATTGCTCACATTAAGGAGACATTACAGCAGCCTATGTTTCAGTCACCGCCTTGTGCCTATGCCCCACTCCCAGTTAGGAGGCCAGATAGGGACCCCCAGGCACCTATTTCCCAGCAGCAGTATTGCAGCAACTACAGTCGGTCCCAAGCACCTGACCCTGCGCAGCATCAATATGCACCTAACCGGTATACCAACCACTCTGCTCAAGCTCCAAGGAGGTGTTTTGTCTGCCAGCAGGCCAGAACAGATGCACGCTGCACACACTGCGTCCGATGTGGGAGTGGAGAACATTTTCAAGCTGGATGTAAAATCCGGGGAGCCAGACCATCAAGGGAAGGAGGCCCCTTTAAACGGAAACGGGTTACCGCTGAGGGACGAGTGTTAACCGTAGGTACCAAAAAGTCCCAGAAATGTGTAAATTGTGCCAGAGAAGAGTCATTTGAGAACCTGAAACAATGTTCATCATGTAAAGAGACACTGTACTGTTCCAAAGTATGTCAAAACCAACATTGGAATAAACATAAGGAAAAATGCACTCACCTGAAAATTGACTCTACCAGTGAAAGGTTTTCCTGCACAGAGGAAAATGCCCACTCCTTACTATCCCTAGCTCAAGGTTGCCACCCCCGTAAGGTCACCTCGCTAGTCGGCAGACAGTGCCTTATTGAGTGTCACCTGAATCGCCACTACCTCCAAGCTCTATGGGACATAGGATCTCGGGTATCGGTCATTGATGAACGATGGAAAGAGGAATCTCTCCCAAACGCAAGGCTGAGAGATGTTTCAGAAATCCTGGACTCACCTGATGATCTAAGGTTGACTGCAGCAAATGGGACTGAAATGCCATACCTGGGATGGATTGAAACAACTTTTCGGCTAGCCTCTGAAACTGACCAAACAAAGGAACTGATCATCCCAGTGCTAGTACTGAAAGGCTGTCACCTATCTCATCCCATCATAGGTTTCAATGTTATCGAGCACATCCTGACAATGACCAAAAAGACTAAACGATACAGTACAGTAAAAATAGCTTTCCCAAGCCTCAAAAGAAACAAGGTGAGAGCTTTTATACAGGCTGTTAGCGCAGAACAGACAGATGAATACGCAGTGAAAACCAAGAAAGAGAAGGTTGCTGTACCAAAACACAGTAGCATTCAGATTGAGTGCCGTGTAGCTTTCCAGCCTTTCAAAGATGACATGACAATGCTTTTCCAGCCAGACCTGAACCCGCAGTGGCCAGACGACCTTCTTTGACACACTAGTCAGAGTCAGAAAAGGTGTTTTTCCAGTTATCCTGCTTGATGTCTCTAACCCCACTGACCACGACATTGCCCTGCTAGGACGCACACTAATCGGTACAGTACAAACCATTATGACTGTGTTACCTGCCCAAGTCTTTGAAAAAACTGTCACCCCAGCCACAGTGAATCACACCAGCGTTCGAACCCCATGTACTGCTACTGAACAGTGGGATCCACCAGTAGGTTTAACTCACCTAACCGAAGAGCAGAGAGAGGTTGTTAGGCAAATGCTTAGAGAAGAGTGTCACTCCTTCTCCAGGTCAGACAATGATATTGGCTGCATTGAACGATTGAAAATGACTATTTCTCTAAAGGACTCTGAACCAGTAAAGCGCACATACATGTCAGTGCCCAGGCCACTGTATCAGGAGATGAAGGGTTACCTTTATGACCTCATAGTCCAGGGCTGGGTTAGGAAGTCAAACTCTTCATATTCTTCACCTGTCGTGTGCGTAACGTAAGAAGGACGGGACCCTCCGGTTGTGTATAGATTACAGAGACCTGAACAGAAAGACACATCCCAACCGCCAGCCCATCCCTCGGGTCCAAGACATCATGGACAGTTTAGGTGGTAATTCCTGGTTCTCCCTCTTAGATCAGGGAAAAGCGTATCACCAGGGGTTCATCTCTGAAGAAAGCAGACCACTGACAGCATTTGTGACACCGTGGGGACTCTATGAGTGGATACGTATGCCATTCGGCTTCATGAACGCTCCTGCAGCTTTTCAGTGGTGTATGGAGGAGTGTTTGGAAGGGCTCCGGGATAACATCTGCATTCCTTATCTGGACGACACGCTAGTTTTCAGTAAAACATTCGACAGCCATGTGAATGATGTGCGAAAAGTTTTGCAGCGTCTCAGAGAGTATGGCATTAAACTCAAACCAAGTAAGTGTGATCTCTTTAAACCCCAGGTCCGTTATTTGGGCAGAATAGTGTCTGCAGAGGGCAGCCGAGTTGACCCAGCCGATTTTGAAGCAGTAAGAGCATTGAAAGAAATCAGACCAGAGACTGTAGGCCAGCTCAGAAAAATGCTTGGTTTACTCACTTACTACAGACAGTACATCAAATACTTTTCTAGGAGTGCCAGCTGCCTGTATGACCTCCTGAAAGCAGATTCAGAGAAAATACCTGACCACCCACGGAAAACAAAAACAAAGAAAGTAAGTCATGTGGTGCCCTCAAACAAGCCAATCCTGTGGACTGACCAGCATCAACAGGCACTGGAACAGCTGATTGAGTGTTTGCTTCACCCACCAGTTTTAGGTTTCCCTGATTTCACTCAGCCATTTGTTGTACACACTGATGCGTCACACCAAGGCTTGGGAGCAGTTCTTTATCAAAAGTAAGAGGGGAAGCTTAGGGTCATTTCTTATGGCTCTCGAACCTTAACAGCAGCGGAGAAGAACTATCACTACCACTCGAGCAAGCTAGAATTTCTAGCTCTAAAATGGGCAATCACTGATAAGTTCCATGATTATTTGTACTATGCTCCGACCTTCACTGTATACAGCGATAACAACCCACTTCCAGGTGGGTTGCAGACTTGGCTGATTTCCACTTTACAATAAAGTACAGGCCAGGCAGAGAGAACGGTGATGCAGATGCTTTGTCAAGGATGCCACTGGATGTAGAGTCACTGATGAGAGAATGTTCTGAGGAGCTTCCACCAGACACCATTGCCGCCGCGATACAAGCAGTTGAGGTACAGAAAGAGGCTGTTGTACCTTGGTCATTTTCAGCTGCATCGATGTCAGTATTAGCTGAAGGTGAGACAACCACTGCAACAACCATCTCGATCCCAAAAGATGGGATAAGAGAAGCACAAGAATCTGATCCGGTCATCCGTCCTGTGCTCAATTTCAAACTGTCTGGTTCCAAACTGCCAGTTAAAGAGCAAAAGAAATTCAGTCCAAAGACAAAATGCCTATTCAGAGAATGGGACAAATTGACAGTAGACAGTGATGGCATTCTGTACAGAATCACTACAGCCCGCAAGCAGTTAGTTCTATCAGAGAAGTACAAAGGTAAAGTGATGGAAGAGTTGAACAATAACATGGGACACCAAGGTACTGACCGCACTGTATCACTAGTACGTGACCGCTTCTTCTGGCCATATATGCAATCTGACATCGAGCACTATGTGACTAAAACTTGTAGCTGTGTCAATTAGAAAAAGCCAGCCCATGCAACAAGAGCTCCTCTGACAAACATTGTGACAACACAGCCATTTGAACTGGTATGTATAGACTTCCTTCATCTCGACAGATGCAAAGGGGGATATGAGTACATCCTCGTGGTTGTTGATCATTTTACACGTTTCACTCAAGCCTACGCCACCACATCAAAGTCAGGTAAAACTGCTGCATATCTCATCTTCAATGACTTTGCCCTGAAGTTTGGGTTCCCGTCCCGCATCCACCATGACCAAGGGGGAGAATTTGAAAATCAGTTGTTCCATCAGTTAAAGAAACTGATGTGGCGGGGTCAAGGACAACACCCTATCACCCGATGGGAAACGGTCAAGCGGAACGCATGAACAGAACATTGTTGCAAATGTTAAAGACACTAACTGAGACACAAAAGTCAAATTGGAAGGAGTCTCTGAACAAACTGGTTTATGCCTATAACTGCACCCGTTGCGAAGTGACTGGCTATTCACCATTTTATCTTCTGTTTGGGAGATCACCGAGGCTTCCAGTTGTTATGCTCTTTGGATTGTGCACAGAGGCAGGTTCCAGTAACCAGCGAGAATACGTGGAGAACTGGAAACGAGGGATGGAAGAAGCATACGCCATTGCAAATGAAAATGCTCAGAAAGCCGCTGAAAGAAGTAAGAAGTACTATGACACTAAAGTTAGGAGTTCAGTGCTACAGCCTGGCGAGCGAGTTCTGATTAAAAACCTGACACCAAGAGGAGGACCAGGAAAACTCTGTAACTATTGGGAAGATACAATTCACACAGTGGTGAGACAAATGGGTTCAGACCTGCCGATTTATGAATTTAGACCAGAAAAGGGTAGGGGACGCTCCAGGGTCCTGCACAGAAATCTGCTCATGTCCTGTGACCACTTACCTTTTGAGACACAACCAGAAATGACCAAAGTGGACAAAAGTCAGAAAACGAGGAGACACCAGCCTGCATCACAGACTCTAGTTTCTGATGAAGACAGTGGGGATGAATATGACCTTCATCATGAGCCGCTACAGGTTCCCACATCTCCTACAGTACCTGAGGAGAGGAATGCTGAACCAGCGAGAGTGGGAACACAGGCCCCCAACAGTGAAACAGACAGTTGCAGTGCCAGTCCCTGATACGCTACCAGCACAGCCTCTTGTTGAAAAGCGGCTGGAGGAGACAACAACAGTTAAAGAAAATTTGCCTGATGATCATCCACCAAGTGCCTTTCCTTCATTAACTGATGCTGCTGAACCTGAGGAACCAGCCTACCAGCTGCCACAAAGAGAGAGACACCCTCCAAGACGTATCACCTATGATCAGCTTGGTATCCCTTCCTGCTACAGTATACAGCCACAGCCACAGTTGTTCCCTGTCTACTCTGCACCAGGACTGGTTCCATGGCTGCCACCACTACAGCAATGTTACTTTCAGCCACCTTACATGTATGGGCTTCAGCAAACATGAGGCTACAGAGTTGACATGTTTGACCATGGACTACTGTCTGATTTCACAGACTGTCAAAAGAGACAATTTGCAGACTATGCATATAGATCATTAAAATTGATGGACTGTTGATCAATAGTATGAGAAAAGACTGCTTATGTTATATAGCTGGTCAACAGATATGGACTGTGAATATAACTTGTTAGTTATATTTGAACTGTGACCCTTGACCTCTGCTCAAGTACTACCTTACAGAAGAGGATTTTCTAGGTCCAGTGCATACGGACTGTTGAAGAAGACAATGTTGGTAATGTTGGGACAACATTTATTTTGTCGGGGAGAGTGTGACAGGTTAAAGGAAATATTCATAGCCTGTTATACATTAAAAAGTATTAGTAAGTTCATAGGATGTGAGGATCTTAAAACATCTAAGGTTAAAAAGATGCATTCAGTATTAGTTGATAGAGATTGATAACATTCATATACTTGTGTTAAAGTTCAAATCTGTCAAAGGGTACGAATTGTGAGAGTAATGTGTAAACGTTATATTGATTACTTTATTTTGTGGTGCCTAAAAGTGTTAATCTGTGATCTACGAAATGCTCTTAATCTATGAGCCGGAGATCGATTGCTCTGGTCTCCACCCATATTCCTGGGAAAAATCGCAGTCTTTTCTCATTACACTAAACTTTGAATTGAGAATACAACACCGTATCACTCTCGTGATTATTTCTCCCCTGTTTTCAGGTACTTTATTGATGATAAAAATAGTAATTTAAATGTTATAACTCGCTAACATGTAAAGAGTGTTTAAGGTGTGTCTTAGTAACGTCTTGAGGAAGTTAGAGTTAACTTTGAAGAGTAATATTAGCCCTGCTCGGTTGAAGTGAAGAATAGCATCGTACTGAGAGTAGCTGCCATTTTATGTCGATTGTGAATGAACATGTACGTTGTTAATATGATATTTTGCTGTGTTAGTTGTATAATGGGGTTTCTGTTGTTTTGTAATGTGTTACTTTTGTGAAATATTACACTAAACGTTGAATTGAGAATACAACACCGTATCACTCTCGTGATTATTTCTCCCCTGATTTCAGGGGCGTAACATGTGTGTGTGCATGTGGTGTGTGTTTGTGCGTGCATACCTGCAAACCTATCGTTAGTGGTCTGAGTGAAATGGATAAACTACTGTGATACATCCAGGTGCCTCCAGAGGTGTTAGCCTATCATGTTCTGTGAGCTTTTATCACTAATCACCTCTGCTGATGACACACAGAGTAATTATCAGGCTGACATGTAGCACTTAAAAGCTGACACTAACAGGTGCTGAGCCAGGGAGGCTTGCTGTCTCTAATGCTACATGTGGCGGCGATCTGCTTTTAATAGTGCAAACATAGAGGAGGTATGAATAGACGTGTTGTCATGACTCTTGCCCATTGTGCTGCATGTATTCACTGAGTCGACTCTTGGACTACAACAACATTGTATTCTGATTGCCAACAGTAGTAGTCTGTTGAATGTGGCACTTGATAATCAACTGTATAACCATACTCATTGTGGAGTGATTGACCTGTGCTCAGCCACTCTCTCCTTGCAACATGATGCAGGCAAAGTATGAGAAAATCAACTGCTGCAATAGGGTGAAGGCAGAGGTTGAATATGAGTACAGGCAGAGCGAGAGAGGTAGAGAGAAGGAAAGAGAGAGACAGACATACAGTGGTAGGATCTTAATTTGATCCAGCAGGAAAATACAGACATACAGGCAGACTAGGTCCATAGAAATAGGCTGTTCCAGTGTTCTTGGTGGATATGTGGATAGGTAACTAACTTGGTGATGTCACAATGCCCCTTTACCAGGGAAGGAGAACTAGTTGTTATAAGGGAACATTATGAGGTAACATGTTGCCACGGAAACACACTTATGTCATAATCTCAGACCACATTAAAACGGTCAGACAAGCTCAGGTAGAGCGCATTAGCTACATTCGAACGATCTCCCAACCTATAACTGATTTGATTGATTACAACGGTACACTACCTTGTCGTGACATGGGTCAGAGACTAAGTGACCCTGTCCCTGAGGTATCCCATAGGGAGAAACCAAAGGAGACACAGAAACATAAAGATAAACCCAAGGTGAAGAGGATCCCTCAAGCCCTGACCTTTCTTCAGCTGTTTACACTGCTGAGCTGCGTCAAGGTGAAGAAAACACCCTTTGATCCCTCCCAGAGTGGTGATGGGAGAAAGGGAACAACGATAAACGATACAAACAACAATAATGACTCTGATACTGGTGAGTGTTAGGAGGTGTATTTTGATTAGTGCTGCTACATAGTACAATTATCTAGGCTTGACTTGGAAAAAAACAGGTCATGTGTCTTAGAAATGTTTCACTTACAGACTTGGACTACTCTGCAGGTGACGTGAAAAGGATCAAGGACAAGAGTAAAGGAAAGGTTGGAGGAGAGAAACATAGCATTGAATCTCAGGAGCACAAATGCAGAACGACACAGGAAAAAGAAAAAGACATTAAACAAAGACCTAACTCGGTAAGACATCCAAACTTGCTTATTAATGAGGATTAACCAATGCATTTGACAACTGATAATGACCACAATAAGGAAAACAGAGCATTGACATGGCTTGACAAATGTGATAATGTCACAATGCCCCTTCGGATGGGGTAGGCCCTAATAGTTATTAGGAAAGGTCTAAACAGAATCCATGGAACGTCCCAACTCTGACCTTTGACGTTGAAATTGAAATGGTTAAGGTAAGGGTTAGGGTTAAGGTAGGGGTTAAGGTTAGGGTTTAGGGTAGGGATGTCCCAAGGATCACGGACAGCACTAACCCTAGTTTTTATGGGGTAACATTTTGACATGGAAACACACTTAGGAAATAATATTTGTTGCCAATCAAGCTAGAGCTCATTGGCTACGTATATTCAACATTGATATTGTAGTTTGAAATGTCAGTAGATTTCTAACTGATGTACTGATTGCGACACTGAGGTGTCCCCTGAGGAGCAAGCAAAGGAGACCCAGCAGAAAGAGAAGAAGAAGAGCATCCATCCAGCTGTGGCGGCCCTGCAGCTGTTCACTCTCTTCTGCTGTGGTGGGAAAGTCAAGCTGAGGAAGACTCGTCCCTCTCAGAACAGACAGAGTAGAAAGGACCAGGACAAAGATAATGCATCTGATACTGGTGAGTGTTATGGGGTGTCTGCTGATTAGATATAGAATGAGATTGGCTTCACTTGGAAGAATGTGTCTTCAAAATCAAAATGTCTAATCTACACAGGTTCAGACTTGTCTGGAGGTGATGTTACAACCAAAAGGGTCAAGGACAAGAGTAATGGAAAGGTGGGCAGGGAGAAAGACCGGACTGAAGTTCATCTGTTGAAATCATCTCAGGACCACAAGGGAACTAATTCAGGACAAAGACCTAACTCTGTGAAACAACCAAACATGCTGTATCATATTTTATTGTGAGCAAAAGATCTTTCCCATCATGCTGTGTTATCATTGGGTGTTACAATTGTGTTGTGCAGGAAAATCAAAGGACACCCCGGCAAGTGAAGACCCCTGTGGAGGAAATTTACATAAGACCTGACTCTCCGACTCTACCACGTGCCCACGTAAGTTACTGAAACCTAAATTACTATACGGAGAGACAGAGATTCAAACATGAGACAATTTCCCCTCTGACCTCAACCTACCCACCCTTTTCCTCCGGATAGAGCTCCCTCTCTCAGTTTTCCCTGTCTCAGAACCTGGCCAGTCTCCCGCTGGAGTGGCAGCTACCCGGAGTCCCTCTGCCCACCTCGTCTATGGCAACTAGGACAGAGAGAACGCCATCCTCTACCAACACTTCGACACATGCGCAGATGGAAATACAGACATCAGATATGAACACAGACACACAGACCACTTCTACCTCTCAGAGCCAGATCTCCATGGTCTCATCGGAGACCATGATAGATCTTCACACGTCAGACTCCATTAACCAAACCTCCACTCTTGACATGGCACTGACCCCTGAGAGCACTAAGGACATGATCACTACTGATGAGGATGTGAAGGATGACTCTGCTAAAGATTTGATCTCCACCCTAACAGACACCTCTATGGAGAAATCCATCAGTGAGACCAGCCTGAAAGACCTCATCGCTGAGTATGAAGATGACAATGAGCTGAAGGATATGGCTGCCTCCGCTACCCCTGCTACTGATAATACCAATGAGGATGCAATGCTGCTGGATATTGCAGCACTTTTTGACTGATTACATGTTGACAGTGGAGACCGAGCTGCCTCTGCATCTCTGAAGAGCCAATAGTCCTAATTAACATTTCAATGTAGCAAAAGCTATACTTTGATCAATAAATAAAACATTTTTTCTGCTGCAAATTTTTACTATGGTTGATATGTGACGCATCATGTTTAGATTAGACTTATTTGTTTGAATTCACCAAAAGTAATAAATATTACTGCCAAGGGAACAATCAAACTACTACAGGTAGGGGAGAGTGAATATATCAGCATAGAGTTCATTTGGACAATAATGATCCATAAGCATATTGCATTCTGTAATGTATGAAATAACATTCACCCACAGCGAATACAAATCAGACGTGTTCTATTTTCTCCCTCTGTCCTTCCCTCCCACATCCTGATGAGGTTTAGATCGTCATGTTATCCAGCCCTTAAACTGTTTAGCATTTTAATAACACCTCGCAAACTCAGGGCCTAATTACCTTTGTTACACATGCATCAAATAGAGTCCTCCTGTCACCACATATCTGAGCCACCTGAAGATGCTTTGTTACTGGTGGGTTTCCAACAGATTACAGGGAGATTGGTTAAGTAAGTCAACCTAAATAAGGATGGTGGGAACATCCTGACTAAAGACAAATTACTAGAGATATGTGATTTCCTTGACATATCAGGCGAACAGAGAAGAGATGTTCAAAACAAATCCCGCATATCATTAATGACTCACATTATGATGTTCCTTGAAAGAGAGGAAGTCGCAGAGTTAGAAGATGGCGGCATGTCGGAATTGTTGCTACTTAAAGACGAAATGACAGAGATGATTAGTGGCATAGATAACAAAACAGGGCAAACTGACTATGATATTGAACCAGCCGGAACACATCACAGAATAGAGGAACTGAGAACTATAACCCCACAACACAAGCCAGTGATTCTCTGCGTCAGCCCCAACCCCATGCCAATCTTCAGGGGAGCGTGCCGCTCTCACCAAATGCACAGCCCAGCTCATACTGGCGCAAAGAGTTTAAAATTTCTGGTCAGATAGGTGAACCGGGCCAGACAGAAAAACTGATTTTTTCCAGCCTTGCCCATCAGATCGAAAATGGACTTAACAGAGGCTATCCTCAGGTAGAAATAGTAGACACAGTAGTCAGGGCTATTTCTCCAGGCTCACAGCTACGCAGCTACTTGGAAGGTAAACCCCAGCTAACTCTTCCCACACTTAGATGTATCCTGCGTTCCCACTTCCAAGAGAAGAGTGCAACAGAGCTTTACAAACAGCTAGCTTCAGAAGCACAGCATAGCAAGGAGACCCCTCAAAGCTTCCTGATGCACGTTTTAGATTTGAGGCAAAAAGTACTGTTTGCATCCCAGGAGTCAGAATCAGGGCTTAAGTATGACCCTGCTCTAGTCCAGAGCATGTGTTTACACACAGTCCTTACGGGTCTCCAGAGTGACAGTATCAGGATAGACATGCAGCCTCTCCTGCTAGAGAGTGAAACATCAGATGAGGTTGTGTTAGAGAAGCTTAACATTGCTTGTGCTAATGAGATAGAAAGACGAAACAAAAAGCGGTTTAATGCCCCACAGCCTGCTACAACTGTAAGTGTAGTCCAGTTAGAAGATACACCATCTGCAAAGTGTCCTGTGAAGGAAGCCAAAGCTAAGATACCCACAGAACTGTTAACAGAGTTAGCTGAACTTAAGACAGGTGTAGCTTCTCTACAAGGTCTCAGTGCAGAGATTGCTCACATTAAGGAGACATTACAGCAGCCTATGTTTCAGTCACCGCCTTGTGCCTATGCCCCACTCCCAGTTAGGAGGCCAGATAGGGACCCCCAGGCACCTATTTCCCAGCAGCAGTATTGCAGCAACTACAGTCGGTCCCAAGCACCTGACCCTGCGCAGCATCAATATGCACCTAACCGGTATACCAACCACTCTGCTCAAGCTCCAAGGAGGTGTTTTGTCTGCCAGCAGGCCAGAACAGATGCACGCTGCACACACTGCTTCCGATGTGGGAGTGGAGAACATTTTCAAGCTGGATGTAAAATCCGGGGAGCCAGACCATCAAGGGAGGCCCCTTTAAACGGAAACGGGTTACCGCTGAGGGACGAGTGTTAACCGTAGGTACCAAAAAGTCCCAGAAATGTGTAAATTGTGCCAGAGAAGAGTCATTTGAGAACCTGAAACAATGTTCATCATGTAAAGAGACACTGTACTGTTCCAAAGTATGTCAAAACCAACATTGGAATAAACATAAGGAAAAATGCATGAAAGGTTTTCCTGCACAGAGGAAAATGCCCACTCCTTACTATCCCTAGCTCAAGGTTGCCACCCCCGTAAGGTCACCTCGCTAGTCGGCAGACAGTGCCTTATTGAGTGTCACCTGAATCGCCACCACCTCCAAGCTCTATGGGACATAGGATCTCGGGTATCGGTCATTGATGAACGATGGAAAGAGGAATCTCTCCCAAACGCAAGGCTGAGAGATGTTTCAGAAATCCTGGACTCACCTGATGATCTAAGGTTGACTGCAGCAAATGGGACTGAAATGCCATACCTGGGATGGATTGAAACAACTTTTCGGCTAGCCTCTGAAACTGACCAAACAAAGGAACTGATCATCCCAGTGCTGGTACTGAAAGGCTGTCACCTATCTCATCCCATCATAGGTTTCAATGTTATCGAGCACATCCTGACAATGACCGAAAAGACTAAACGATACAGTACAGTAAAAATAGCTTTCCCAAGCCTCAAAAGAAACAAGGTGAGAGCTTTTATACAGGCTGTTAGCGCAGAACAGACAGATGAATACGCAGTGAAAACCAAGAAAGAGAAGGTTGCAGTACCAAAACACAGTAGCATTCAGATTGAGTGCCGTGTAGCTTCCCAGCCTTTCAAAGATGACATGACAATGCTTTTCCAGCCAGACCTGAACCCGCAGTGGCCAGACGACCTTGAGTTCTTTGACACACTAGTCAGAGTCGGGAAAGGTGTTTTTCCAGTTATCCTGCTTGATGTCTCTAACCCCACTGACCACGACATTGCCCTGCTAGGACGCACAATAATCGGTACAGTACAAACCATTATGACTGTGTTACCTGCCCAAGTCTTTGAAAAAACTGTCACCCCAGCCACAGTGAATCACACCAGCGTTCGAACCCCATGTACTGCTACTGAACAGTGGGATCCACCAGTAGGTTTAACTCACCTAACCGAAGAGCAGAGAGAGGTTGTTAGGCAAATGCTTAGAGAAGAGTGTCACTCCTTCTCCAGGTCAGACAATGATATTGGCTGCATTGAACGATTGAAAATGACTATTTCTCTAAAGGACTCTGAACCAGTAAAGCGCACATACATGTCAGTGCCCAGGCCACTGTATCAGGAGATGAAGGGTTACCTTTATGACCTCATAGTCCAGGGCTGGGTTAGGAAGTCAAACTCTTCATATTCTTCACCTGTCGTGTGCGTTCGTAAGAAGGACGGGACCCTCCGGTTGTGTATAGATTACAGAGACCTGAACAGAAAGACACATCCCAACCGCCAGCCCATCCCTCGGGTCCAAGACATCATGGACAGTTTAGGTGGTAATTCCTGGTTCTCCCTCTTAGATCAGGGAAAAGCGTATCACCAGGGGTTCATCTCTGAAGAAAGCAGACCACTGACAGCATTTGTGACACCGTGGGGACTCTATGAGTGGATACGTATGCCATTCGGCCTCATGAACGCTCCTGCAGCTTTTCAGTGGTGTATGGAGGAGTGTTTGGAAGGGCTCCGGGATAACATCTGCATTCCTTATCTGGACGACACGCTAGTTTTCAGTAAAACATTCGACAGCCATGTGAATGATGTGCGAAAAGTTTTGCAGCGTCTCAGAGAGTATGGCATTAAACTCAAACCAAGTAAGTGTGATCTCTTTAAACCCCAGGTCCGTTATTTGGGCAGAATAGTGTCTGCAGAGGGCAGCCGAGTTGACCCAGCCGATTTTGAAGCAGTAAGAGCATTGAAATAAATCAGACCAGAGACTGTAGGCCAGCTCAGAAAAATGCTTGGTTTACTCACTTACTACAGACAGTACATCAAATACTTTTCTAGGAGTGCCAGCTGCCTGTATGACCTCCTGAAAGCAGATTCAGAGAAAATACTTGACCACCCACGGAAAACAAAAACAAAGAAAGTAAGTCATGTGGTGCCCTCAAACAAGCCAATCCTGTGGACTGACCAGCATCAACAGGCACTGGAACAGCTGATTGAGTGTTTGCTTCACCCACCAGTTTTAGGTTTCCCTGATTTCACTCAGCCATTTGTTGTACACACTGATGCGTCACACCAAGGCTTGGGAGCAGTTCTTTATCAAAAGTAAGAGGGGAAGCTTAGGGTCATTTCTTATGGCTCTCGAACCTTAACAGCAGCGGAGAAGAACTATCACTACCACTCGAGCAAGCTAGAATTTCTAGCTCTAAAATGGGCAATCACTGATAAGTTCCATGATTATTTGTACTATGCTCCGACCTTCACTGTATACAGCGATAACAACCCACTTCCAGGTGGGTTGCAGACTTGGCTGATTTCCACTTTACAATAAAGTACAGGCCAGGCAGAGAGAACGGAGAGAATGCAGATGCTTTGTCAAGGATGCCACTGGATGTAGAGTCACTGATGAGAGAATGTTCTGAGGAGCTTCCACCAGACACCATTGCCGCCGCGATACAAGCAGTTGAGGTACAGAAAGAGGCTGTTGTACCTTGGTCATTTTCAGCTGCATCGATGTCAGTATTAGCTGAAGGTGAGACAACCACTGCAACAACCATCTCGATCCCAAAAGATGGGATAAGAGAAGCACAAGAATCTGATCCGGTCATCCGTCCTGTGCTCAATTTCAAACTGTCTGGTTCCAAACTGCCAGTTAAAGAGCAAAAGAAATTCAGTCCAAAGACAAAATGCCTATTCAGAGAATGGGACAAATTGACAGTAGACAGTGATGGCATTCTGTACAGAATCACTACAGCCCGCAAGCAGTTAGTTCTATCAGAGAAGTACAAAGGTAAAGTGATGGAAGAGTTGAACAATAACATGGGACACCAAGGTACTGACCGCACTGTATCACTAGTACGTGACCGCTTCTTCTGGCCATATATGCAATCTGACATCGAGCACTATGTGACTAAAACTTGTAGCTGTGTCAATTAGAAAAAGCCAGCCCATGCAACAAGAGCTCCTCTGACAAACATTGTGACAACACAGCCATTTGAACTGGTATGTATAGACTTCCTTCATCTCGACAGATGCAAAGGGGGATATGAGTACATCCTCGTGGTTTTTTATCATTTTACACGTTTCACTCAAGCCTACGCCACCACATCAAAGTCAGGTAAAACTGCTGCATATCTCATCTTCAATGACTTTGCCCTGAAGTTTGGGTTCCCGTCCCGCATCCACCATGACCAAGGAGGAGAATTTGAAAATCAGTTGTTCCATCAGTTAAAGAAACTCAGTGGCATGGCGGGGTCCAGGACAACACCCTATCACCCGATGGGAAACGGTCAAGCGGAACGCATGAACAGAACATTGTTGCAAATGTTAAAGACACTAACTGAGCCACAAAAGTCAAATTGGAAGGAGTCTCTGAACAAACTGGTTTATGCCTATAACTGCACCCGTTGCGAAGTGACTGGCTATTCACCATTTTATCTTCTGTTCGGGAGATCACCCAGGCTTCCAGTTGATATGCTCTTTGGATTGTGCACAGAGGCAGGTTCCAGTAACCAGCGAGAATACGTGGAGAACTGGAAACGAGGGATGGAAGAAGCATACGCCATTGCAAATGAAAATGCTGAAAGAAGTAAGAAGTACTATGACACTAAAGTTAGGAGTTCAGTGCTACAGCCTGGCGAGCGAGTTCTGATTAAAAACCTGACACCAAGAGGAGATCCAGGAAAACTCTGTAACTATTGGGAAGATACAATTCACACAGTGGTGAGACAAATGGGTTCAGACCTGCCGATTTATGAATTTAGACCAGAAAAGGGTAGGGGACGCTCCAGGGTCCTGCACAGAAATCTGCTCATGTCCTGTGACCACTTACCTTTTGAGACACAACCAGAAATGACCAAAGTGGACAAAAGTCAGAAAACGAGGAGACACCAGCCTGCATCACAGACTCTAGATTCTGATGAAGACAGTGGGGATGAATATGACCTTCATCATGAGCCGCTACAGGTTCCCACATCTCCTACAGTACCTGAGGAGAGGAATGCTGAACCAGCGAGAGTGGGAACACAGGCCCCCAACAGTGAAACAGACAGTTGCAGTGCCAGTCCCTGATACGCTACCAGCACAGCCTCTTGTTGAAAAGCGGCTGGAGGAGACAACAACAGTTAAAGAAAATTTGCCTGATGATCGTCCACCAAGTGCCTTTCCTTCATATACTGATGCTGCTGAACCTGAGGAACCAGCCTACCAGCTGCCACAAAGAGAGAGACACCCTCCAAGTTGTATCACCTATGATCAGCTTGGTATCCCTTCCTGCTACAGTATACAGCCACAGCCACAGTTGTTCCCTGTCTACTCTGCACCAGGACTGGTTCCATGGCTGCCACCACTACAGCAATGTTACTTTCAGCCACCTTACATGTATGGGCTTCAGCAAACATGAGGCTACAGAGTTGACATGTTTGACCATGGACTACTGTCTGATTTCACAGACTGTCAAAAGAGACAATTTGCAGACTATGCATATAGATCATTAAAATTGATGGACCGTTGATCAATAGTATGAGAAAATACTGCTTATGTTATATAGCTGGTCAACAGATATGGACTGTGAATATAACTTGTTAGCTATATTTGAACTGTGACCCTTGACCTCTGCTCAAGTACTACCTTACAGAAGAGGATTTTCTAGGTCCAGTGCATACGGACTGTTGAAGAAGACAATGTTGGTAATGTTGGGACAACATTTATTTTGTCGGCGAGAGTGTGACAGGTTAAAGGAAATATTCATAGCCTGTTATACATTAAAAAGTATTAGTAAGTTCATAGGATGTGGATCTTAAAACATCTAAGGTTAAAAAGATGCATTCAGTATTAGTTGATAGAGATTGATAACATTCATATAATTGTGTTAAAGTTAAAATCTGTCAAAGGGTACAAATTGTGAGAGTATTGTGTAAACGTTATATTGATTACTTTATTTTGTGGTGCCTAAAAGTGTTAATCTGTGATCTACGAAATGCTCTTAATCTATGAGCCGGAGATCGATTACTCTGGTCTCCACCCATATTCCTGGGGAAAATCGCAGTCTTTTCTCATTACACTAAACTTCGAATTGAGAATACAACGCCGTATCACTCTCGTGATTATTTCTCCCCTGTTTTCAGGTACTTTATTGATGATAAAAATAGTAATTTAAATGTTATAACTCGCTAACATGTAAAGAGTGTTTAAGGTGTGTCTTAGTAACGTCTTGAGGAAGTTAGAGTTAACTTTGAAGAGTAATATTAGCTCTGCTCGGTTGAAGTGAAGAATTGCATCGTACTGAGAGTAGCTGCCATTTTATGTCGATTGTGAATGAACATGTACGCTGTTAATAACATATTTTGCTGTGTTAGTTGTATAATGGATTTTCTGTTGTTTTGTAATGCGTTACTTTTGTGAAATATTACACTAAACGTTGAATTGAGAATACAACACCGTATCACTCTCGTGATTATTTCTCCCCTGATTTCAGGGGCGTAACATGTGTGTGTGCATGTGGTGTGTGTTTGTGCGTGCATACCTGCAAACCTATCGTTAGTGGTCTGAGTGAAATGGATAAACTACTGTGATACATCCAGGTGCCTCCAGAGGTGTTAGCCTATCATGTTCTGTGAGCTTTTATCACTAATCACCTCTGCTGATGACACACAGAGTAATTATCAGGCTGACATGTAGCACTTAAAAGCTGACACTAACAGGTGCTGAGCCAGGGAGGCTTGCTGTCTCTAATGCTACATGTGGCGGCGATCTGCTTTTAATAGTGCAAACATAGAGGAGGTATGAATAGACGTGTTGTCATGACTCTTACCCATTGTGCTGCATGTATTCACTGAGTCGACTCTTGGACTACAACAACATTGTATTCTGATTGCCAAGAGTAGTAGTCTGTTGAATGTGGCACTTGATAATCAACTGTATAACCATACTCATTGTGGAGTGATTGACCTGTGCTCAGTCACTCTCTCCTTGCAACATGATGCAGGCAAATTATGAGAAAATCAACTGCTGCAATAGGGGGAAGGCAGAGGTTGAATATGAGTACAGGCAGAGAGAGAGAGGTAGAGAGAAGGAAAGAGAGAGACAGACATACAGTGGTAGGATCTTAATTTGATCCAGCAGGAAAATACAGACATACAAGCAGACTAGGTCCATAGAAATAGGCCGTTCCAGTGTTCTGGGTGGATATTTGGATAGGTAACTAACTTGGTGATGTCACAATGCCCCTTTACCAGTGAAGGAGAACTAGTTGTTATAAGGGAACATTATGAGGTAACATGTTGCCACGGAAACACACTTATGTCATAATATCAGACCACATTAAAACGGTCAGACAAGCTCAGGTAGAGCGCATTAGCTACATTCGAACAATCTCTCAAACTATAACTGATTTGATTGATTACAACGGTACACTACCTTGTCGTGACATGGGTCAGAGACTAAGTGACCCTGTCCCTGAGGTATCCCATAGGGAGAAACCAAAGGAGACACAGGAACATAAAGATAAACCCAAGGAGAAGAGGATCCCTCAAGCCCTGACCTTTCTTCAGCTGTTTACACTGCTGAGCTGCGTCAATGTGAAGAAAACACCCTTTGATCCCTCCCAGAGTGGTGATGGGAGAAAGGGAACAACGATAAACGATACAAACAACAATAATGACTCTGAAACTGGTGAGTGTTAGGAGGTGTATATTGATTAGTGCTGCTACATAGTACAATTATCTAGGCTTGACTTGGAAAAAAACAGGTCATGTGTCTTAGAAATGTTTCACTTACAGACTTGGACTACTCTGCAGGTGACGTGAAAAGGATCAAGGACAAGAGTAAAGGAAAGGTTGGAGGAGAGAAACATAGCATTGAATCTCAGGAGCACAAATGCAGAACGACACAGGAAAAAGAAAAAGACATTAAACAAAGACCTAACTCGGTAAGACATCCAAACTTGCTTATTAATGAGGATTAACAATGCATTTGACAACTGATAATGACCACAATAAGGAACACAGCATATTGTGTTGAATCTGATTCTTTGACATGGCTTGACAAATGTGAAAATGTCACAATGCCCCCTTCGGATGGGGTAGGCCCTAATAGTTATTAGGAAAAGTCTAAACAGAATCCATGGAACGTCCCAACTCTGACCTTTGACATTGAAATGGTTAAGGTAAGGGTTAGGGTTAAGGTAGGGGTTAAGGTTAGGGTTTAGGGTAGGGACGTCCCAAGGATCACGGACAGCACTAACCCTAGTTATTATGGGGTAACATTTTGACATGGAAACACACTTAGGAAATAATATTTGTTGCCAATCAAGCTAGAGCTCATTGGCTACGTATATTCAACATTGATATTGTAGTTTGAAATGTCAGTAGATTTCTAACTGATGTACTGATTGCGACACTGAGGTCTCCCCTGAGGAGCAAGCAAAGGAGACCCAGCAGAAAGAGAAGAAGAAGAGCATCCATCCAGCTGTGGCGGCCCTGCAGCTGTTCACTCTCTTCTGCTGTGGTGGGAAAGTCAAGCTGAGGAAGACTCGTCCCTCTCAGAACAGACAGAGTAGAAAGGACCAGGACAAAGATAATGCATCTGATACTGGTGAGTGTTATGGGGTGTCTGCTGATTAGATATAGAATGAGATTGGCTTCACTTGGAAGAACGTGTCTTCAAAATCAAAATGTCTAATCTACACAGGTTCAGACTTGTCTGGAGGTGATGTTACAACCAAAAGGGTCAAGGACAAGAGTAATGGAAAGGTGGGCAGGGAGAAAGACCGGACTGAAGTTCAGCTGTTGAAATCATCTCAGGACCACAAGGGAACTAATTCAGGACAAAGACCTAACTCTGTGAAACAACCAAACATGCTGTATCATATTTTGTGAGCAAAAGATCTTTCCCATAATGCTGTGTTATCATTGGGTGTTACAATTGTGTTGTGCAGGAAAATCAAAGGACACCCCGGCAAGTGAAGACCCCTGTGGAGGAAATTTACATAAGACCTGACTCTCCGACTACCACGTGCCCACGTAAGTTACTGAAACCTAAATTACTATACGGACAGACAGAGATTCAAACATGAGACAATTTCCCCTCTGACCTCAACCTAACCACCCTTTTCCTCCGGGTAGAGCTCCCTCTCTCAGTTTTCCCTGGCTTGGAACCTGGCCATCCTCCCGCTGGAGTGGCAGCTACCCGGAGTCCCTCTGCCCACCTCGTCTATGGCAACTAGGACAGAGAGAACGCCATCCTCTACCAACACTTCGACACATGCGCAGATGGAAACACAGACATCAGATATGAACACAGACACACAGACCACTTCTACCTCTCAGAGCCAGATCTCCTTGGTCTCATCGGAGACCATGATAGATCTTCACACGTCAGACTCCATTAACCAGACTCTTGACATGGCACTGACCCCTGAGAGCACTAAGGACATGATCACTACTGATGAGGATGTGAAGGATGACTCTGCTAAAGATTTGATCTCCACCCTAACAGACACCTCTATGGAGAAATCCATCAGTGAGACCAGCCTGAAAGACCTCATTGCTGAGTATGAAGATGACACTGAGCTGAAGGATATGGCTGCCTCCGCTACCCCTGCTACTGATAATGCCAATGAGGATGCAATGCTGCTGGAGATTGCAGCACTTTTTGACTGATTACATGTTGACAGTGGAGACCGAGCTGCCTCTGCATCTCTGAAGAGCCAATAGACCTAATGAACATTTCAATGTAGCAAAAGCTATACTTTGATCAATTAATAAAACATTTTTTCTGCAGCAAATGTTTACTACGGTTGATATGTGACGCAGCATGTTTAGATTAGACCTATTTGTTTGAATTCACCAAAAATAATAAATATTACTGCCAAGGGAACAATCAAACTACTACAGGTAGGGGAGAGTGAATATATCAGCATAGAGTTCATTTGGACAATAATGATCCATAAGCATATTGCATTCTGTAATGTATGAAATAACATTCACTCACAGCGAATACAAATCAGACGTGTTCTATTTTCTCCCTCTGTCCTTCCCTCCCACATCCTGATGAGGTTTAGATCGTCATGTTATCCAGCCCTTAAACTGTTTAGCATTTTAATAACACCTCGCAAACTCAGTGCCTAATTACCTTTGTTACACATGCATCAAATAGAGTATGTGTCGGGGGGCTAGGGTCAGTCTGTTATATCTGGAGTATTTCTCGTGTCTTATCCGGCGCCCTGTGTGAATTTAAGTATGCTCTCTCTAATTCTCTCTCTCTTTTTCTTTCTTTCTTTCTTTCTTTCTCTTGGAGGACCTGAGCCCTAGGACCATGCCTCAGAACTACTTGGCCTGATGACTCCTTGCTGTCCCCAGTCCACCTGGCTGTGCTGCTGCTCCAGTTTAAACTTTTCTGCCTGCGGCTATGGAACCCTGACCTGTTCACCATACGTGCTACTTGTCCCAGACCTTCTGTTTTCAACTCTCTAGAGACAGCAGGAGCAGTAGAGATACTCTGAATGATCGGCTATGAAAAGCTAACTGACATTTACTCCTGAGGTTCTGACCTGTTGCACCCTCGACAACCACTGTGATTATTATTATTTGACCCTGCAGGTCATTGTCACGACTTCCGCCCAAGTCGGCGCCTCTCCTTGTTCGGGCGGCGTTCAGCGATGGACATCACCGTCTTTCTAGCCATCACCGCTCCATTTTTCAGATATCCATTTGTTTTGTCTTGTCCCATACACACCTGGTTTTCATTCCATAATCATTCTACATGTATTTAGCCCTCTGTTTCCTATCATGTCTTTGTGTGTAACTGTTTGTTTTGTATTGTGGATTATTGTCGGGCGCTTTACTTTTGTCATGTTCCGTGTTTTTGCCACGTTATTGTTTTTATGTGCTGTGTATTTTGGAACGGAATTAAAGTGCGCCTGTTCACTACACTCTGCTCTCCTGCACCTGACTTTGCCTCCCTTACACACCTTTGACAGAATTACACACCAAACCATGGAGTCAGCAGGAGCAGGTACCCCGGTTAGAGGAGTCGAGGAGCGTGTCCAGGAGAGCGACAAGGAACATTCGGCAATGTTAAGTCAACTTGGTGCCATGATGGATCGCGTTGTTCAAACCATGGACCGTCGGGAGAGACAGGGAGTCTCCTGACAGGGAGTCTCTCCAGCGCCTCGACCAGTACAACCGGGATTGCCTCCACCCGTCCCGTCCGGAGAGAATTCCAGTGGGATGCATCTCTGCCTTCCCAGGGAGTATGATGGGATGGCAGCAAAGTGCCAGGGATTCCTGTTTCAACTGGACCTCTATCTGGCCAGCGTGCACCCAGCTCCCTCAGGAAGGGAGAGAGTAGCTGCCCTCATTTCCTGTCTCACAGGAGGAGCGCTGGAGTGGGCAAACGCCGTGTGGAGAGAGGAGGACCCGGCGTTGGACCAGTTCGAGGAGTTCACCCGTCGCTTCCGGGCCATCTTCGACCATCCACCCGAAGGTAGAGCGGCGGGAGAAAGGCTCTTCCATTTGAGGCAGGGGACGAGGAGCGCCCAGGGACCTTGGCCGGCGGAGCAGGCTGGAACTCAGGGCCCTCATCGACCACTATCGATGCAACCTACGAGAGGACGTCCGACGTGAGCTGGCCTGCAGGGACCATCTCCTTTGACCAACTGGTGGATTTGTCCATCTGGTGTGATAACCTGCTGGTCACCCGCGGACGTCCAGAGGAGGCTCTGTCGGTGCCATCTTCCAGCACCCCCGCTCCGGTGCCCATGGAGATAGGAGGGGCTGCTCATAAGGAGACTGGAGGAGGAGTCATCACATGCACCATGTGTGGCCGCAGAGGACACACTCTGCGTGCCGTGTTGGTTCCTCTGGGAGTTGAGGCAACAGACAGGGCACTCTGGCGTCACCCCAGGTGAGTTCGCACCACACTCATTCAGAATCCTCTGTTGATCAACTGTTTGTGCCTGTTTGTTTCCCTGAATTTTCTCCACATTCCCAGCATAAGGCGCACGTCGATTCAGGCGCAGCTGGGAATTTTATCGACAGAGCGTTAGCCATTAGTTTAGGGATCCCCATTTTTCCTGTAGTTAGACCCTTCCCGGTTCACGCTCTTGAATTGTCGACCATTATGGTCCGGGATATTCTGGGAGGCCACCATCTCCTTGGCCATGGTTATGCAGGGGGATCACGAGGAGAAAATCAGCCTCTTCCTCATTGACTGTCCTGTGTTTCCTGTGGTATTAGGCCTTCCCTAGTTGGCTCTGCATAACCCCACTATATCCTGGCAACAGAGGGCTCTCATGGGGTGGTCGTGAGAGTGCTCAGGGAGGTGTGTAGGAGTTGCCGTTGGTGCTACCACGGCAGGGAAAGTCCCAGAATATGCCGATTTGGCTCTCGCCTTCTGTCAAAGGAAGGCCACTCAATTACCACCTCATCGATGGTGGGATTGTGCGATAAGTCTCTTGGCAGATGCTGTGCTTCCCAGGAGTCACGTGTATCCCCTGTAGCAAGCGGAGACGGTGGCTATGGATACATAGGTCTCTGAATCCCTGCGTCACCTGCCTACTCAAGTTTATTTTTTGTGAAGAAGATGGATGGAGATTTACGCCCGTGCATTGACTATAGAAGACTCAATCAAATCACGGTGAGATACAGTTTGCCGCTACCTCTTATCGCCACGGCGATTGAGTCAATGCATGGGGCGCGCTTCTTCACGAAACTGGATCACGGGAGTACGTATAACCTGGTGCGTATCCGGGAGGGAGACGAGTGGAAGACAGCGTTTAGTACCACCACAGGGCATTATGAGTACCTCGTCATGCCGTATTTGTTGATGAATGCTCCATCAGTTTTCCAATCCTTTGTAGACGAGATATTCAGGGACCTGCACAGGGTGTAGTGGTGTATATCGATGACATTCTGATATACTCTGCTACACGCACCGAGCATGTGTCCTTGGTGGGCAAGGTACTTGGACGGCTGTTGGAGCATGACCTGTATGTCAAGGCTGAGAAGTGCCTGTTCTTTCAGCACGCTGTCTCCTTCCAAGGGTATCACATTTCCACATCAGGGGTGGAGATGGAGAGTGACCACATTGCAGCCATGCGTAATTGGCCGACTCCCACCACGATAAAGGAGGGGCAGCGGTTTTTAGGGTTTGCCAATTACTACCAGAGAATTTTCCGGGGTTTTGGCCTGGTTGCTGCTCCCATTACCTCATTGCTGAAGGGGGTCCTGTATGGTTGCAGTGGTCGGCTGAGGCGGACAGGGCTTTTGGGCAGCTAAGAGCTCTGTTTACTTCTTCTTTACTTCTTCTTTTTTTACGTGCTGGCCCATCCGGATCCCTCTTTGGCATTCATAGTGGAGGTAGACGCGTCTGAGGCTGGGGTAGGAGCCGTGCTCTCACAGCGCTCGGGTACGCCACCGAAACTCTGCCCCTGTGCTTTCCTCTCGAAGAAGCTCAGCCCAGCGGAGCTTAACTATGATGTGGGGGACCGCGAGTTGTTGGCTACAGCTAAAGCGTTGAAGGTGTGGAGACATTGGCTTGAGGGGGCTAAACACCCTTTCCTCATCTGGACTGACCACCGCAACCTGGAGTTCATCCAGGCAGCGAGGAGACTGAATCCCCATCAGGCAAGGTGGGCCATGTTCTTTACCCATTTTGTGTTTACCCTATCCTACAGACCAGGTTCCCAGAATAAGACGGCAGACGCACTGTCCCGGCTGTATGACACAGAGGAGCGGCCCATGGATCAGACTCCCATACCCCCGACCTCCTTCCTGGTAGCGCTGGTCGTGTGGGAGCTGGATGTGGAAATTGAGCAGGCTTTACGTACATAGCCCGCCCCCCTCCAGTGCACCGTTGGGCGTATGTACGTTCCGTCAGCTGTCAGGGACCAGTTGATCTATTGGGCCCACACATCTCTGACGGTGCTCTGTCTGACTGGAAAGTACTGGTGGCCCACCTTGGCAAAAGACGTGAGGGCTTATGTTTCCTCCTGCTCGGTGTGTGCCCAGTATAAGGCTCAAAGACACATGCCCAGAGGTAAGTTAATCCCTTACCCGTTCCACAATGACCTTGGTCACATCTGTTTGTGGATATCCAAACAGATCTTTCTCTTTTACAGGGAAACACTACGATCCTGGTCGTTGTGGATCGTTTTTCTAAGTCCTGTCATCTCCTCCCTCCTCCCTCCCTCTGCCCGGTCATCCTATGGCCCTGCAGACTGCGGAAGCCCTGTTGACTCACGTCTTCCGGCACTACGGGGTGCCTGAGGATATAGTGTCGGATCGGGGTTCCCAGTTCACGTCAAGAGTTTGGAAGGCGTTCATGGAACGTCTGGGGTTCTCGATCAGCCTTACCTCAGGTTTTCACCTCGAGAGTAATGGGCAGGTAGAGAGTTAACCAGGATGTGGGCAGGTTTCTGCGGTCTTATTGCCAGGACCGGCTGGGTGAGTGGGCTGCGTTCGTGCACTGTGCCGAGATGGCACAGAACTTGCTTCGCCACTCCTACACTAACCTCTCCCCGTTTCAGTGCGTATTGGGGTACCAGCTGGTTCTGGCGCAATGGCATCAGGGTTAGACCGAAGCTCCTGCGGTGGATGACTGGTTTAGGCATGCGGAGGAGACATGGGAGGCCACCCGTGTACACCTCCAGCGAGCCGCGCGCTGCCAAATAACCAGAGCGGACCATCACTGCAGTGAGACCGGGTCTGGCTCTCGACCCGTAACCTGCCCGTCACGTTCTGACCTTAGTTCTTTTGTTATGTCTTTGTTTTAGTATGGTCAGGGCGTGAATTGGGTGGGTTGTCTATGTTCCTTTTTCTATGATTTGGCATTTCTGTGTTTGGCCCGGTATGGTTCTCAATCAGAGGCAGCTGTCATTCGTTGTCCCTGATTGAGAACCATACTTAGGTAGCCTGGTTTCACTTTTGAGTGGTGGGTGATTGTTTCCTGTGTCTGTGTTTGTACCATATGGGACTGTTTCGATTTTCGTTTGTTCATTCACGTTGTTATTTTGTATTTTTGTAGTGTTCAGTTTTAGATATTAAAATGGACACTTACCAAGCTGCACATTGGTCCGACATCTCTTACTCCTCGTCAGAAGAAGAGGAGAGTCGTTACACTGCCCCTCCGACTGCCCTGCCGGAAGCTGGGTCCGCGGTTTGTGGGGCCCTTTAAAGTCCTGAGGAGGGTGAATGAGGTATGTAACAGATTATAGCTTGTCTCTGATAATCGTATTAACCCCTCGTTCCATGTGTCTCACCTCAGGAATCTGAGGTGTGGGAGGTCCCTCCACCCCCTTTGGACATCGAGGGGGCCCCAGTGTACATCGTTCGTTCCATCCTAGATTCGAGGCATCGGGCGGGGTGCTTCAGTACCCCGTGGAATGGGAGGGGTAGGGTCCGGAGGAGAGGTGCTGTGTTCCGGTTGCGGATGTTTTGGATCCTGAATTGCTGCGGGAGTTTCACCATCGCCGGATCGCCCTTCACTTCGCCCTCCGGGTCGTCCCCGAAGCTGGTGTCGGCGTGCCACTGGAGCTTCGCGTCAAGGGCGGAGTCACAGTTTTTTTAGCCATCAACTCTCCATTTTTCATATATCCATTTGTTTTGTCTTGTCCCATACACACCTGGTTTTCATTCCCTGATCATTATACATGTATTTAGCCCTCTGTTTCCCATCATGTCTTTGTGTGTAATTGTTTGTTTGGTATTGTGGATTATTACTTATGTCATGTTCCGTGTCTTTGGCACGTTATTGTTTTTATGTGCTATGTATTTTGGAAAGGAATTAAAGTGTGCCTGTTCACTACACTCTGCTCTCCTGCACCTTACTTTGCCTCCCGTACACACCTTTGACAGTCATCTGTGAACATTTGAACATCTTGGCTATGTTCTGTTACAATCTCCACCCGGCACAGCCAGAAGAGTACTGGCCTCCCCTCATAACCTGGTTTATCTCTAGGGTTCTTCCTAGGTTCTGACCTTTCATGGGAGTTTTTCCTAGCCATCGTGCTTCTACACCTGCATTGCTTGCTGTTTGGGGGTTTAGGCTGGGTATCTGTACAGCACTTTGAGATATCAGCAGATGTACGAAGGGCTTCATAAATACATTTGAAAAACGACAAGTGAGAAGAGGAGAGAAGAAGAGGAGAGTCGTTACACTGTCCCTCCGACTGCCCTGCCGAAAGCTGGGTCCGCGGTTTGTGGGGCCCTTTAAAGTCCTGAGGAGGGTGAATGAGGTATGTAACAGATTACAGCTTGTCTCTGATAATCGTATTAACCCCTCGTTCCATGTGTCTCTCCTCAGGCCGGTGGTGGCTGGTCCGCTCCAGGAATCTGAGGTGTGGGAGGTCCCTCCACCCCCTTTGGACATCGAGGGGGCCCCAGTGTACATCGTTCGTTCCATCCTAGATTCGAGGCATCGGGCGGGGTGCCTTCAGTACCCCGTGGAATGGGAGGGGTAGGGTCCGGAGGAGAGGTGCTGTGTTCCGGTTGCGGATGTTTTGGATCCTGAATTGCTGCGGGAGTTTCACCATCGCCGGATCGCCCTTCACTTCGCCCTCCGGGTCGTCCCCGAAGCTGGTGTCGGCGTGCCACTGGAGCTTCGCGTCAAGGGCGGAGTCACAGTTTTTTTAGCCATCAACTCTCCATTTTTCATATATCCATTTGTTTTGTCTTGTCCCATACACACCTGGTTTTCATTCCCTGATCATTATACATGTATTTAGCCCTCTGTTTCCCATCATGTCTTTGTGTGTAATTGTTTGTTTGGTATTGTGGATTATTACTTATGTCATGTTCCGTGTCTTTGGCACGTTATTGTTTTTATGTGCTATGTATTTTGGAAAGGAATTAAAGTGTGCCTGTTCACTACACTCTGCTCTCCTGCACCTTACTTTGCCTCCCGTACACACCTTTGACAGTCATCTGTGAACATTTGAACATCTTGGCTATGTTCTGTTACAATCTCCACCCGGCACAGCCAGAAGAGTACTGGCCTCCCCTCATAACCTGGTTTATCTCTAGGGTTCTTCCTAGGTTCTGACCTTTCATGGGAGTTTTTCCTAGCCATCGTGCTTCTACACCTGCATTGCTTGCTGTTTGGGGGTTTAGGCTGGGTATCTGTACAGCACTTTGAGATATCAGCAGATGTACGAAGGGCTTCATAAATACATTTGAAAAACGACAAGTGAGAAGAGGAGAGAAGAAGAGGAGAGTCGTTACACTGTCCCTCCGACTGCCCTGCCGAAAGCTGGGTCCGCGGTTTGTGGGGCCCTTTAAAGTCCTGAGGAGGGTGAATGAGGTATGTAACAGATTACAGCTTGTCTCTGATAATCGTATTAACCCCTCGTTCCATGTGTCTCTCCTCAGGCCGGTGGTGGCTGGTCCGCTCCAGGAATCTGAGGTGTGGGAGGTCCCTCCACCCCCTTTGGACATCGAGGGGGCCCCAGTGTACATTGTTCGTTCCATCCTAGATTCGAGGCATCGGGCGGGGTGCCTTCAGTACCCCGTGGAATGGGAGGGGTAGGGTCCGGAGGAGAGGTGCTGTGTTCCGGTTGCGGATGTTTTGGATCCTGAATTGCTGCGGGAGTTTCACCATCGCCGGATCTCCCTTCACTTCGCCCTCCGGGTCGTCCCCGATACTGGTGTCGGCGTGCCACTGGAGCTTCGCGTCAAGGGCGGAGTCACAGTTTTTTTAGCCATCAACTCTCCATTTTTCATATATCCATTTGTTTTGTCTTGTCCCATACACACCTGGTTTTCATTCCCTAATCATTATACATGAATTTAGCCCTCTGTTTCCCATCATGTCTTTGTGTGTAATTGTTTGTTTGGTATTGTGGATTATTACTTATGTCATGTTCTGTGTCTTTGGCACGTTATTGTTTTTATGTGCTATGTATTTTGGAAAGGAATTAAAGTGTGCCTGTTCACTACACTCTGCTCTCCTGCACCTGACTTTGCCTCCCGTACACACCTTTGACAGTCATCTGTGAACATTTGAACATCTTGGCTATGTTCTGTTACAATCTCCACCCGGCACAGCCAGAAGAGTACTGGCCTCCCCTCATAACCTGGTTTATCTCTATGGTTCTTCCTAGGTTCTGACCTTTCTAGGGAGTTTTTCCTAGCCATCGTGCTTCTACACCTGCATTGCTTGCTGTTTGGGGGTTTAGGCTGGGTATCTGTACAGCACTTTGAGATATCAGCAGATGTACGAAGGGCTTCATAAATACATTTGATTTGACAGACAGGCTCTATTACGGTCTGTCAGCTGCTGTTTTTGCTGGCCCTGTCTTTACCCTGCACATAGGACATGATGGACAGTGTGTGTGTGTCCGTGTCTTCAGTAATGTGTGTGTGCATGCGTTCTTAGAAATGCATGCGTGGTTGCGTGTTTGTGTGTGTGTGTGTGTGTGTGTGCATGTGGTGTGTGTTTGTGCGTGCATACCTGCAAACCTATCGTTAGTGGTCTGAGTGAAATGGATAAACTACTGTGATACATCCAGGTGCCTCCAGAGGTGTTAGCCTATCATGTTCTGTGAGCTTTTATCACTAATCACCTCTGCTGATGACACACAGAGTAATTATCAGGCTGACATGTAGCACTTAAAAGCTGACACTAACAGGTGCTGAGCCAGGGAGGCTTGCTGTCTCTAATGCTACATGTGGCGGCGATCTGCTTTTAATAGTGCAAACATAGAGGAGGTATGAATAGACGTGTTGTCATGACTCTTACCCATTGTGCTGCATGTATTCACTGAGTCGACTCTTGGACTACAACAACATTGTATTCTGATTGCCAACAGTAGTAGTCTGTTGAATGTGGCACTTGATAATCAACTGTATAACCATACTAATTGTGGAGTGATTGACCTGTGCTCAGTCACTCTCTCCTTGCAACATGATGCAGGCAAATTATGAGAAAATCAACTGCTGCAATAGGGTGAAGGCAGAGGTTGAATATGAGTACAGGCAGAGAGAGAGAGGTAGAGAGAAGGAAAGAGAGAGACAGACATACAGTGGTAGGATCTTAATTTGATCCAGCAGGAAAATACAAACATACAAGCAGACTAGGTCCATAGAAATAGGCCGTTCCAGTGTTCTGGGTGGATATTTGGATAGGTAACTAACTTGGTGATGTCACAATGCCCCTTTACCAGTGAAGGAGAACTAGTTGTTATAAGGGAGCATTATGAAGTAACATGTTGCCACGGAAACACACTTATGTCATAATCTCAGACCACATTAAAACGGTCAGACAAGCTCAGGTAGAGCGCATTAGCTACATTCGATCGATCTCCCAACCTATAACTGATTTGATTGATTACAACAATACACTACCTTGTCGTGACATGGGTCAGAGACTAAGTGACCCTGTCCCTGAGGTATCCCGTAGGGAGAAACCAAAGGAGACACAGGAACATAAAGATAAACCCAAGGAGAAGAGGATCCCTCAAGCCCTGACCTTTCTTCAGCTGTTTACACTGCTGAGCTGCGTCAAGGTGAAGAAAACACCCTTTGATCCCTCCCAGAGTGGTGATGGGAGAAAGGGAACAACGATAAACGATACAAACAACAATAATGACTCTGAAACTGGTGAGTGTTAAGAGGCGTATATTGATTAGTGCTGCTACATAGTACAATTATCTAGGCTTGACTTGGAAAAAAACAGGTCATGTGTCTTAGAAATGTTTCACTTACAGGCTTGGACTACTCTGCAGGTGACGTGAAAAGGATCAAGGACAAGAGTAAAGGAAAGGTTGGAGGAGAGAAACATAGCATTGAATCTCAGGACCACAAATGCAGAACGACACAGGAAAAAGAAAAAGACATTAAACAAAGACCTAACTCGGTAAGACATCCAAACTTGCTTATTAATGAGGATTAACCAAAGCATTTGACAACTGATAATGACCACAATAAGGAAAACACAGCATATTGTGTTGAATCTGATTCTTTGACATGGCTTGACAAATGTGAAAATGTCACAATGCGCCCTTCGGATGGGGTAGGCCCTAATAGTTATTAGGAAAAGTCTAAACAGAATCCATGGAACGGCCCAACTCTGACCTTTGACATTGAAATTTTTAAGGTAAGGGTTAGGGTTAAGGTAGGGGTTAAGGTTAGGGTTTAGGGTAGGGACGTCCCAAGGATCACGGACAGCACTAACCCTAGTTATTATGGGGTAACATTTTGACATGGAAACACACTTAGGAAATAACATTTGTTGCCAATCAAGCTAGAGCTCATTGGCTACGTATATTCAACATTAATATTGTAGTTTGAAATGTCAGTAGATTTCTAACTGATGTACTGATTGCGACACTGAGGTCTCCCCTGAGGAGCAAGCAAAGGAGACCCAGCAGAAAGAGAAGAAGAAGAGCATCCATCCAGCTGTGGCGGCCCTGCAGCTGTTCACTCTCTTCTGCTGTGGTGGGAAAGTAAAGCTGAGGAAGACTCGTCCCTCTCAGAACAGACAGAGTAGAAAGGACCAGGACAAAGATAATGCATCTGATACTGGTGAGTGTTATGGGGTGTCTGCTGATTAGATATAGAATGAGATTGGCTTCACTTGGAAGAACGTGTCTTCAAAATGTCTAATCTACACAGGTTCAGACTTGTCTGGAGGTGATGTTACAACCAAAAGGGTCAAGGACAATAGTAATGGAAAGGTGGGCAGGGAGAAAGACCGGACTGAAGTTCAGCTGTTGAAATCATCTCAGGACCACGAACCCGTAAGTACAACACCAGAAACAGACAAGGGAACTAATTCAGGACAAAGACCTAACTCTGTGAGACAACCAAACATGCTGTATCATATTTTATTGTGAGCAAAAGATCTTTCCCATTATGCTGTGTTATCATTGGGTGTTACAATTGTGTTGTGCAGGAAAATCGAAGGACACCCCGGCAAGTGAAGACCCCTGTGGAGGAAATGTACATAAGACCTGACTCTCCGACTCTACCACCTGCCCACGTAAGTTACTGAAACCTAAATTACTATACGGACAGACAGAGATTAAAGCATCTAGACAATTTCCCCTCTGACCTCAACCTAACCACCCTTTTCCTCCGGGTAGAGCTCCCTCTCTCAGTTTTCCCTGGCTCGGAACCTGGCCATCCTCCCGCTGGAGTGGCAGCTACCTGGAGTCCCTCTGCCCACCTCGTCTATGGCAACTAGGACAGAGAGAACCCCATCCTCTACCAACACTTCGACACATGCGCAGATGGAAACACAGACATCAGATATGAACACAGACACACAGACCACTTCTACCTCTCAGAGCCAGATCTCCATGGTTTCATCGGAGACCACGATAGATCTTCACACGTCAGACTCCATTACCCAGACCTCCACTCTTGACATGGCACTGACCCCTGAGAGCACTAAGGACATGATCACTACTGATGAGGATGTGAAGGATGACTCTGCTAAAGATTTGATCTCCACCCTAACAGACACCTCTATGGAGAAATCCATCAGTGAGACCAGCCTGAAAGACCTCATCGCTGAGTATGAAGATGACAATGAGCTGAAGGATATGGCTGCCTCCGCTACCCCTGCTACTGATAATGACAATGAGGATGCAATGCTGCTGGAGATTGCAGAACTTTTTGACTGATTACATGTTGACAGTGGAGACCGAGCTGCCTCAGCATCTCTGAAGAGCCAATAGACCTAATGAACATTTCAATGTAGCAAAAGCTATACTTTGATCAATTAATTTAAAAAGAATTCTACAGCAAATTTTCACCACGGTTGATATGTGACGCAGCATGTTTAGATTAGACCTATTTGTTTGAATTCACCAAAAATAATAAATATTACTGCCAAGGGAACAATCAAACTACTACAGGTAGGGGAGAGTGAATATATCAGCATAGAGTTCATTTGGACAATAATGATCCATAAGCATATTGCATTCTGTAATGTATGAAATAACATTCACCCACAGCGAATACAAATCAGACGTGTTCTATTTTCTCCCTCTGTCCTTCCCTCCCACATCCTGATGAGGTTTAGATCGTCATGTTATCCAGCCCTTAAACTGTTTAGCATTTTAATAACACCTCGCAAACTCAGGGCCTAATTACCTTTGTTACACATGCATCAAATAGAGTCCTCCTGTCACCACATATCTGAGCCACCTGAAGATGCTTTGTTACTGGTGGGTTTCCAACAGATTACAGGGAGATTGGTTAAGTAAGTCAACCTAAATAAGGATGGTGGGAACATCCTGACTAAAGACAAATTACTAGAGATATGTGATTTCCTTTACATATCAGGCGAACAGAGAAGAGATGTTCAAAACAAATCCTGCATATCATTAATGACTCACATTATGATGTTCCTTGAAAGAGAGGAAGTTGCAGAGTTAGAAGATGGCGGAATTGTTGCTACTTAATAAAGACGAAATGACAGAGATGATCAGTGGCATAGATAACAAAACAGGGCAAACTGACTATGATATTGAACCAGCCGGAACACATCACAGAATAGAGGAACTGAGAACTATAACCCCACAACAAGGGGTGGGAACTGAGCAGATTACTGCAGCCAAAGCCAGTGATTCTCTGCGTCAGCCCCAACCCCATGCCAATCTTCAGGGGAGCGTGCCGCTCTCACCAAATGCACAGCCCAGCTCATACTGGCGCAAAGAGTTTAAAATTTCTGGTCAGATAGGTGAACCGGGCCAGAAAGAAAAACTGATTTTTTCCAGCCTTGCCCATCAGATCGAAAATGGACTTAACAGAGGCTATCCTCAGGTAGAAATAGTAGACGCAGTAGTCAGGGCTATTTCTCCAGGCTCACAGCTACGCAGCTACTTGGAAGGTAAACCCCAGCTAACTCTTCCCACACTTAGATGTATCCTGCGTTCCCACTTCCAAGAGAAGAGTGCAACAGAGCTTTACAAACAGCTAGCTTCAGAAGCACAGCATAGCAAGGAGACCCCTCAAAGCTTCCTGATGCGCGTTTTAGATTTGAGGCAAAAAGTACTGTTTGCATCCCAGGAGTCAGAATCAGGGCTTACGTATGACCCTGCTCTAGTCCAGAGCATGTGTTTACACACAGTCCTTACGGGTCTCCAGAGTGACAGTATCAGGATAGACATGCAGCCTCTCCTGCTAGAGAGCGAAACATCAGACGAGGTTGTGTTAGAGAAGCTTAACATTGCTTGTGCTAATGAGATAGAAAGAGGAAACAAAAAGCGGTTTAATGCCCCACAGCCTGCTACAACTGTAAGTGTAGTCCAGTTAGAAGATACACCATCTGCAAAGTGTCCTGTGAAGGAAGCCAAAGCTAAGATACCCACAGAACTGTTAACAGAGTTAGCTGAACTTAAGACAGGTGTAGCTTCTCTACAAGGTCTCAGTGCAGAGATTGCTCACATTAAGGAGACATTACAGCAGCCTATGTTTCAGTCACCGCCTTGTGCCTATGCCCCACCCCCAGTTAGGAGGCCAGATAGGGACCCCCAGGCACCTATTTCCCAGCAGCAGTATTGCAGCAACTACAGTCGGTCCCAAGCACCTGACCCTGCGCAGCATCAATATGCACCTAACCGGTATACCAACCACTCTGCTCAAGCTCCAAGGAGGTGTTTTGTCTGCCAGCAGGCCAGAACAGATGCACGCTGCACACACTGCTTCCGATGTGGGAGTGGAGAACATTTTCAAGCTGGATGTAAAATCCGGGGAGCCAGACCATCAAGGGAGGCCCCTTTAAACGGAAACGGGTTACCGCTGAGGAACGAGTGTTAACCGTAGGTACCAAAAAGTCCCAGAAATGTGTAAATTGTGCCAGAGAAGAGTCATTTGAGAACCTGAAACAATGTTCATCATGTAAAGAGACACTGTACTGTTCCAAAGTATGTAAAAAACAACATTGGAATAAACATAAGGAAAAATGCACTCACCTGAAAATTGACTCTACCAGTGAAAGGTTTTCCTGCACAGAGGAAAATGCCCACTCCTTACTATCCTTAGCTCAAGGTTGCCACCCCCGTAAGGTCACCTCGCTAGTCGGCAGACAGTGCCTTATTGAGTGTCACCTGAATCGCCACCACCTCCAAGCTCTATGGGACACAGGATCTCGGGTATCGGTCATTGATGAACGATGGAAAGAGGAATCTCTCCCAAACGCAAGGCTGAGAGATGTTTCAGAAATCCTGGACTCACCTGATGATCTAAGGTTGACTGCAGCAAATGGGACTGAAATGCCATACCTGGGATGGATTGAAACAACTTTTCGGCTAGCCTCTGAAACTGACCAAACAAAGGAACTGATCATCCCAGTGCTGGTACTGAAAGGCTGTCACCTATCTCATCCCATCATAGGTTTCAATGTTATCGAGCACATCCTGACAATGACCAAAAAGACTAAACGATACAGTACAGTAAAAATAGCTTTCCCAAGCCTCAAAAGAAACAAGGTGAGAGCTTTTATACAGGCTGTTAGCGCAGAACAGACAGATGAATACGCAGTGAAAACCAAGAAAGAGAAGGTTGCAGTACCAAAACACAGTAGCATTCCGATTGAGTGCCGTGTAGCTTCCCAGCCTTTCAAAGATGACATGACAATGCTTTTCCAGCCAGACCTGAACCCGCAGTGGCCAGACGACCTTGAGTTCTTTGACACACTAGTCAGAGTCAGGAAAGGTGTTTTTCCAGTTATCCTGCTTGATGTCTCTAACCCCACTGACCACGACATTGCCCTGCTAGGACGCACACTAATCGGTACAGTACAAACCATTATGACTGTGTTACCTGCCCAAGTCTTTGAAAAAACTGTCACCCCAGCCACAGTGAATCACACCAGCGTTCGAACCCCATGTACTGCTACTGAACAGTGGGATCCACCAGTAGGTTTAACTCACCTAACCGAAGAGCAGAGAGAGGTTGTTAGGCAAATGCTTAGAGAAGAGTGTCACTCCTTCTCCAGGTCAGACAATGACATTGGCTGCATTGAACGATTGAAAATGACTATTTCTCTAAAGGACTCTGAACCAGTAAAGCGCACATACATGTCAGTGCCCAGGCTACTGAATCAGGAGATGAAGGGTTACCTTTATGACCTCATAGTCCAGGGCTGGGTTAGGAAGTCAAACTCTTCATATTCTTCACCTGTCGTGTGCGTTCGTAAGAAGGACGGGACCCTCCGGTTGTGTATAGATTACAGAGACCTGAACAGAAAGACACATCCCAACCGCCAGCCCATCCCTCGGGTCCAAGACATCATGGACAGTTTAGGTGGTAATTCCTGGTTCTCCCTCTTAGATCAGGGAAAAGCGTATCACCAGGGGTTCATCTCTGAAGAAAGCAGACCACTGACAGCATTTGTGACACCGTGGGGACTCTATGAGTGGATACGTATGCCATTCGGCCTCATGAACGCTCCTGCAGCTTTTCAGCGGTGTATGGAGGAGTGTTTGGAAGGGCTCCGGGATAACATCTGCATTCCTTATCTGGACGACACGCTAGTTTTCAGTAAAACATTCGACAGCCATGTGAATGATGTGCGAAAAGTTTTGCAGCGTCTCAGAGAGTATGGCATTAAACTCAAACCAAGTAAGTGTGATCTCTTTAAACCCCAGGTCCGTTATTTGGGCAGAATAGTGTCTGCAGAGGGCAGCCGAGTTGACCCAGCCGATTTTGAAGCAGTAAGAGCATTGAAAGAAATCAGACCAGAGACTGTAGGCCAGCTCAGAAAAATACTTGGTTTACTCACTTACTGGAGACAGTACATCAAGTACTTTTCTAGGAGTGCCAGCTGCCTGTATGACCTCCTGAAAGCAGATTCAGAGAAAATACCTGACCACCCACGGAAAACAAAAACAAAGAAAGTAAGTAATGTGGTGCCCTCAAACAAGCCAATCCTGTGGACTGACCAGCATCAACAGGCACTGGAACAGCTGATTGAGTGTTTGCTTCACCCACCAGTTTTAGGTTTCCCTGATTTCACTCAGCCATTTGTTGTACACACTGATGTGTCACACCAAGGCTTGGGAGCAGTTCTTTATCAAAAGTAAGAGGGGAAGCTTAGGGTCATTTCTTATGGCTCTCGAACCTTAACAGCAGCGGAGAAGAACTATCACTACCACTCGAGCAAGCTAGAATTTCTAGCTCTAAAATGGGCAATCACTGATAAGTTCCATGATTATTTGTACTATGCTCCGACCTTCACTGTATACAGCGATAACTACCCACTTCCATGTGGGTTGCAGACTTGGCTGATTTCCACTTTACAATAAAGTACAGGCCAGGCAGAGAGAACGGTGATGCAGATGCTTTGTCAAGGATGCCACTGGATGTAGAGTCACTGATGAGAGAATGTTCTGAGGAGCTTCCACCAGACACCATTGCCGCCGCGATACAAGCAGTTGAGGTACAGAAAGAGGCTGTTGTACCTTGGTCATTTTCAGCTGCATCGATGTCAGTATTAGCTGAAGGTGAGACAACCACTGCAACAACCATCTCGATCCCAAAAGATGGGATAAGAGAAGCACAAGAATCTGATCCGGTCATCCGTCCTGTGCTCAATTTCAAACTGTCTGGTTCCAAACCGCCAGTTAAAGAGCAAAAGAAATTCAGTCCAAAGACAAAATGCCTATTCAGAGAATGGGACAAATTGACAGTAGACAGTGATGGCATTCTGTACAGAATCACTACAGCCCGCAAGCAGTTAGTTCTACCAGAGCAGTACAAAGGTAAAGTGATGGAAGAGTTGAACAATAACATGGGACACCAAGGTACTGACCGCATTGTATCACTAGTACGTGACCGCTTCTTCTGGCCATATATGCAATCTGACATCGAGCACTATGTGACTAAAACTTGTAGCTGTGTCAAGCAGAAAAAGCCAGCCCATGCAACAAGAGCTCCTCTGACAAACATTGTGACAACACAGCCATTTGAACTGGTATGTATAGACTTCCTTCATCTCGACAGATGCAAAGGGGGATATGAGTACATCCTCGTGGTTGTTGATCATTTTACACGTTTCACTCAAGCCTACGCCACCACATCAAAGTCAGGTAAAACTGCTGCATATCTCATCTTCAATGACTTTGCCCTGAAGTTTGGGTTCCCGTCCCGCATCCACCATGACCAAGGGGGAGAATTTGAAAATCAGTTGTTCCATCAGTTAAAGAAACTCAGTGGCATGGCGGGGTCCAGGACAACACCCTATCACCCGATGGGAAACGGTCAAGCGGAACGCATGAACAGAACATTGTTGCAAATGTTAAAGACACTAACTGAGCCACAAAAGTCAAATTGGAAGGAGTCTCTGAACAAACTGGTTTATGCCTATAACTGCACCCGTTGCGAAGTGACTGGCTATTCACCATTTTATCTTCTGTTTGGGAGATCACCCAGGCTTCCAGTTGATATGCTCTTTGGACTGTGCACAGAGGCAGGTTCCAGTAACCAGCGAGAATACGTGGAGAACTGGAAACGAGGGATGGAAGAAGCATACGCCATTGCAAATGAAAATGCTCAGAAAGCCGCTGAAAGAAGTAAGAAGTACCTCTGTAACTATTGGGAAGATACAATTCACACAGTGGTGAGACAAATGGGTTCAGACCTGCCGATTTATGAATTTAGACCAGAAAAGGGTAGGGGACGCTCCAGGGTCCTGCACAGAAATCTGCTCATGTCCTGTGACCACTTACCTTTTGAGACACAACCAGAAATGACCAAAGTGGACAAAAGTCAGAAAACGAGGAGACACCAGCCTGCATCACAGACTCTAGATTCTGATGAAGACAGTGGGGATGAATATGACCTTCATCATGAGCCGCTACAGGTTCCCACATCTCCTACAGTACCTGAGGAGAGGAATGCTGAACCAGCGAGAGTGGGAACACAGGCCCCCAACAGTGAAACAGACAGTTGCAGTGCCAGTCCCTGATACGCTACCAGCACAGCCTCTTGTTGAAAAGCGGCTGGAGGAGACAACAACAGTTAAAGAAAATTTGCCTGATGATCGTCCACCAAGTGCCTTTCCTTCATATACTGATGCTGCTGAACCTGAGGAACCAGCCTACCAGCTGCCACAAAGAGAGAGACACCCTCCAAGACGTATCACCTATGATCAGCTTGGTATCCCTTCCTGCTACAGTATACAGCCACAGCCACAGTTGTTCCCTGTCTACTCTGCACCAGGACTGGTTCCATGGCTGCCATCACTACAGCAATGTTACTTTCAGCCACCTTACACGTATGGGCTTCAGCAAACATGAGGCTACAGAGTTGACATGTTTGACCATGGACTACTGTCTGATTTCACAGACTGTCAAAAGAGACAATTTGCAGACTATGCATATAGATCATTAAAATTGATGGACTGTTGATCAATAGTATGAGAAAAGACTGCTTATGTTATATAGCTGGTCAACAGATATGGACTGTGAATATAACTTGTTAGCTATATTTGAACTGTGACCCTTGACCTCTGCTCAAGTACTACCTTACAGAAGAGGATTTTCTAGGTCCAGTGCATACGGACTGTTGAAGAAGACAATGTTGGTAATGTTGGGACAACATTTATTTTGTCGGCGAGAGTGTGACAGGTTAAAGGAAATATTCATAGCCTGTTATACATTAAAAAGTATTAGTAAGTTCATAGGATGTGGATCTTAAAACATCTAAGGTTAAAAAGATGCATTCAGTATTAGTTGATAGAGATTGATAACATTCATATAATTGTGTTAAAGTTAAAATCTGTCAAAGGGTACAAATTGTGAGAGTATTGTGTAAACGTTATATTGATTACTTTATTTTGTGGTGCCTAAAAGTGTTAATCTGTGATCTACGAAATGCTCTTAATCTATGAGCCGGAGATCGATTGCTCTGGTCTCCACCCATATTCCTGGGGAAAATCGCAGTCTTTTCTCATTACACTAAACTTCGAATTGAGAATACAACACCGTATCACTCTCGTGATTATTTCTCCCCTGTTTTCAGGTACTTTATTGATGATAAAAATAGTAATTTAAATGTTATAACTCGCTAACATGTAAAGAGTGTTTAAGGTGTGTCTTAATAACATCTTGAGGAAGTTAGAGTTAACTTTGAAGAGTAATATTAGCTCTGCTCGGTTGAAGTGAAGAATTGCATCGTACTGAGAGTAGCTGCCATTTTATGTCGATTGTGAATGAACATGTACGCTGTTAATAACATATTTTGCTGTGTTAGTTGTATAATGGATTTTCTGTTGTTTTGTAATGCGTTACTTTTGTGAAATATTACACTAAACGTTGAATTGAGAATACAACACCGTATCACTCTCGTGATTATTTCTCCCCTGATTTCAGGGGCGTAACATGTGTGTGTGCATGTGGTGTGTGTTTGTGCGTGCATACCTGCAAACCTATCGTTAGTGGTCTGAGTGAAATGGATAAACTACTGTGATACATCCAGGTGCCTCCAGAGGTGTTAGCCTATCATGTTCTGTGAGCTTTTATCACTAATCACCTCTGCTGATGACACACAGAGTAATTATCAGGCTGACATGTAGCACTTAAAAGCTGACACTAACAGGTGCTGAGCCAGGGAGGCTTGCTGTCTCTAATGCTACATGTGGCGGCGATCTGCTTTTAATAGTGCAAACATAGAGGAGGTATGAATAGACGTGTTGTCATGACTCTTACCCATTGTGCTGCATGTATTCACTGAGTCGACTCTTGGACTACAACAACATTGTATTCTGATTGCCAACAGTAGTAGTCTGTTGAATGTGGCACTTGATAATCAACTGTATAACCATACTCATTGTGGAGTGATTGACCTGTGCTCAGTCACTCTCTCCTTGCAACATGATGCAGGCAAATTATGAGAAAATCAACTGCTGCAATAGGGGGAAGGCAGAGGTTGAATATGAGTACAGGCAGAGAGAGAGAGGTAGAGAGAAGGAAAGAGAGAGACAGACATACAGTGGTAGGATCTTAATTTGATCCAGCAGGAAAATACAGACATACAAGCAGACTAGGTCCATAGAAATAGGCCGTTCCAGTGTTCTGGGTGGATATTTGGATAGGTAACTAACTTGGTGATGTCACAATGCCCCTTTACCAGTGAAGGAGAACTAGTTGTTATAAGGGAACATTATGAGGTAACATGTTGCCACGGAAACACACTTATGTCAAAATATCAGACCACATTAAAACGGTCAGACAAGCTCAGGTAGAGCGCATTAGCTACATTCGAACGATCTCTCAAACTATAACTGATTTGATTGATTACAACGGTACACTCCCTTGTCGTGACATGGGTCAGAGACTAAGTGACCCTGTCCCTGAGGTATCCCATAGGGAGAAACCAAAGGAGACACAGGAACATAAAGATAAACCCAAGGAGAAGAGGATCCCTCAAGCCCTGACCTTTCTTCAGCTGTTTACACTGCTGAGCTGCGTCAATGTGAAGAAAACACCCTTTGATCCCTCCCAGAGTGGTGATGGGAGAAAGGGAACAACGATAAACGATACAAACAACAATAATGACTCTGAAACTGGTGAGTGTTAGGAGGTGTATATTGATTAGTGCTGCTACATAGTACAATTATCTAGGCTTGACTTGGAAAAAAACAGGTCATGTGTCTTAGAAATGTTTCACTTACAGACTTGGACTACTCTGCAGGTGACGTGAAAAGGATCAAGGACAAGAGTAAAGGAAAGGTTGGAGGAGAGAAACATAGCATTGAATCTCAGGAGCACAAATGCAGAACGACACAGGAAAAAGAAAAAGACATTAAACAAAGACCTAACTCGGTAAGACATCCAAACTTGCTTATTAATGAGGATTAACAATGCATTTGACAACTGATAATGACCACAATAAGGAACACAGCATATTGTGTTGAATCTGATTCTTTGACATGGCTTGACAAATGTGAAAATGTCACAATGCCCCCTTCGGATGGGGTAGGCCCTAATAGTTATTAGGAAAGGTCTAAACAGAATCCATGGAACGTCCCAACTCTGACCTGAAATTGAAATGGTTAAGGTAAGGGTTAGGGTTAAGGTAGGGGTTAAGGTTAGGGTTTAGGGTAGGGATGTCCCAAGGATCACGGACAGCACTAACCCTAGTTATTATGGGGTAACATTTTGACATGGAAACACACTTAGGAAATAATATTTGTTGCCAATCAAGCTAGAGCTCATTGGCTACGTATATTCAACATTGATATTGTAGTTTGAAATGTCAGTAGATTTCTAACTGATGTACTGATTGCGACACTGAGGTCTCCCCTGAGGAGCAAGCAAAGGAGACCCAGCAGAAAGAGAAGAAGAAGAGCATCCATCCAGCTGTGGCGGCCCTGCAGCTGTTCACTCTCTTCTGCTGTGGTGGGAAAGTCAAGCTGAGGAAGACTCGTCCCTCTCAGAACAGACAGAGTAGAAAGGACCAGGACAAAGATAATGCATCTGATACTGGTGAGTGTTATGGGGTGTCTGCTGATTAGATATAGAATGAGATTGGCTTCACTTGGAAGAACGTGTCTTCAAAATCAAAATGTATAATCTACACAGGTTCAGACTTGTCTGGAGGTGATGTTACAACCAAAAGGGTCAAGGACAAGAGTAATGGAAAGGTGTGGAAAGGTGGGCAGGGAGAAAGACCGGACTGAAGTTCAGCTGTTGAAATCATCTCAGGACCACAAGGGAACTAATTCAGGACAAAGACCTAACTCTGTGAAACAACCAAACATGCTGTATCATATTTTATTGTGAGCAAAAGATCTTTCCCATAATGCTGTGTTATCATTGGGTGTTACAATTGTGTTGTGCAGGAAAATCAAAGGACACCCCGGCAAGTGAAGACCCCTGTGGAGGAAATTTACATAAGACCTGACTCTCCGACTCTACCACGTGCCCACGTAAGTTACTGAAACCTAAATTACTATACGGACAGACAGAGATTCAAACATGAGACAATTTCCCCTCTGACCTCAACCTAACCACCCTTTTCCTCCAGGTAGAGCTCCCTCTCTCAGTTTTCCCTGGCTCGGAACCTGGCCATCCTCCCGCTGGAGTGGCAGCTACCCGGAGTCCCTCTGCCCACCTCGTCTATGGCAACTAGGACAGAGAGAACGCCATCCTCTACCAACACTTCGACACATGCGCAGATGGAAACACAGACATCAGATATGAACACAGACACACAGACCACTTCTACCTCTCAGAGCCAGATCTCCTTGGTCTCATCGGAGACCATGATAGATCTTCACACGTCAGACTCCATTAACCAGACTCTTGACATGGCACTGACCCCTGAGAGCACTAAGGACATGATCACTACTGATGAGGATGTGAAGGATGACTCTGCTAAAGATTTGATCTCCACCCTAACAGACACCTCTATGGAGAAATCCATCAGTGAGACCAGCCTGAAAGACCTCATTGCTGAGTATGAAGATGACACTGAGCTGAAGGATATGGCTGCCTCCGCTACCCCTGCTACTGATAATGACAATGAGGATGCAATGCTGCTGGAGATTGCAGCACTTTTTGACTGATTACATCTTGACAGTGGAGACCGAGCTGCCTCAGCAACTCTGAAGAGCCAATAGGCCTAATGAACATTTCAATGTAGCAAAAGCTATACTTTGATCAATTAATAAAACATTTTTTCTGCAGCAAATGTTTACTACGGTTGATATGTGACGCAGCATGTTTAGATTAGACCTATTTGTTTGAATTCACCAAAAGTAATAAATATTACTGCCAAGGGAACAATCAAACTACTACAGGTAGGGGAGAGTGAATATATCAGCATAGAGTTCATTTGGACAATAATGATCCATAAGCATATTGCATTCTGTAATGTATGAAATAACATTCACCCACAGCGAATACAAATCAGACGTGTTCTATTTTCTCCCTCTGTCCTTCCCTCCCACATCCTGATGAGGTTTAGATCGTCATGTTATCCAGCCCTTAAACTGTTTAGCATTTTAATAACACCTCGCAAACTCAGGGCCTAATTACCTTTGTTACACATGCATCAAATAGAGTCCTCCTGTCACCACATACAGTGCCTTGCGAAAGTATTCGGCCCCCTTGAACTTTGCAACCTTTTGCCACATTTCAGGCTTCAAACATAAAGATATAAAACTGTATTTTTTTTGTGAAGAATCAACAAAAAGTGGGACACAATCATGAAGTGGAACGACATTTATTGGATATTTCAAACTTTTTTAACAAATCAAAAACTGAAAAATTGGACGTGCAAAATTATTCAGCCCCCTTAAGTTAATACTTTGCTGCGATTACAGCTGTAAGTCGCTTGGGGTATGTCTCTATCAGTTTTGCACATCGAGAGACTGAAATTTTTTCCCATTCCTCCTTGCAAAACAGCTCGAGCTCAGTGAGGTTGGATGGAGAGCATTTGTGAACAGCAGTTTTCAGTTCTTTCCACAGATTCTCGATTGGATTCAGGTCTGGACTTTGACTTGGCCATTCTAACACCTGGATATGTTTATTTTTGAACCATTCCATTGTAGATTTTGCTTTATGTTTTGGATCATTGTCTTGTTGGAAGACAAATCTCTGTCCCAGTCTCAGGTCTTTTGCAGACTCCATCAGGTTTTCTTCCAGAATGGTCCTGTATTTGGCTCCATCCATCTTCCCATCAATTTTAACCATCTTCCTTGTCCCTGCTGAAGAAAAGCAGGCCCAAACCATGATGCTGCCACCACCATGTTTGACAGTGGGGATGGTGTGTTCAGCTGTGTTGCTTTTACGCCAAACATAACGTTTTGCATTGTTGCCAAAAGGTTCAATTTTGGTTTCATCTGACCAGAGCACCTTCTTCCACATGTTTGGTGTGTCTCCCAGGTGGCTTGTGGCAAACTTTAAACAACACTTTTTATGGATATCTTTAAGAAATGGCTTTCTTCTTGCCACTCTTCCGTAAAGGCCAGATTTGTGCAATATACGACTGATTGTTGTCCTATGGACAGAGTCTCCCACCTCAGCTGTAGATCTCTGCAGTTCATCCAGAGTGATCATGGGCCTCTTGGCTGCATCTCTGATCAGTCTTCTCCTTGTATGAGCTGAAAGTTTAGAGGGACGGCCAGGTCTTGGTAGATTTGCAGTGGTCTGATACTCCTTCCATTTCAATATTATCGCTTGCACAGTGCTCCTTGGGATGTTTAAAGCTTGGGAAATCTTTTTGTATCCAAATCCGGCTTTAAACTGCTTCACAACAGTATCTCGGACCTGCCTGGTGTGTTCCTTGTTCTTCATGATGCTCTCTGCGCTTTTAACGGACCTCTGAGACTATCACAGGGCAGGTGCATTTATACGGAGACTTGATTACACACAGGTGGATTGTATTTATCATCATTAGTCATTTAGGTCAACATTGGATCATTCAGAGATCCTCACTGAACTTCTGGAGAGAGTTTGCTGCACTGAAAGTAAAGGGGCTGAATAATTTTGCACGCCCAATTTTTCAGTTTTTGATTTGTTATAAAAGTTTGAAATATCCAATAAATGTCATTCCACTTCATGATTGTGTCCCACTTGTTGTTGATTCTTCACAAAAAAATACAGTTTTATATCTTTATGTTTGAAGCCTGAAATGTGGCAAAAGGTCGCAAAGTTCAAGGGGGCCGAATACTTTCGCAAGGCACTGTATCTGAGCCACCTGAAGATGCTTTGTTACTGGTGGGTTTCCAACAGATTACAGGGAGATTGGTTAAGTAATTCAACCTAAATAAGGATGGTGGGAACATCCTCATACTACAGCACATCATTCTCTTTGCCTATATTACTGGAGGGGAGGATATATTGGTGTCATCAGAGTAATTGATTAGCACACATACTGTATGTGTCGTTTTATCACCTTGAATGGTGACAGAATGGAGAGCTTTGAAACTATTGAATTAAGTATTAAAATACCAGGTGAAAAATGCTCCGTTAGAAAATCACTGAGAATTTAGGTATTTTATGAATTCTCACATGGAAGATTTGGCTCAAACTGCACTTTTCTGTCTCTGTCATGCCTGTGGTCTGCATGGATAATGAGCTGAGAGAAGCAGTAGTAGCAGCACATCGTTTAGGGCTACAGCCAAGCTGTCCCTCACCTGAGAAACCCCCTAGTTGTACATGAGTGCACTCTCCACAATAAAGATCAGCCTGACATCAACATACTGTTGACAAAGTAGACTTGGAACTAAATCAACATAACATAGATACTGTACATGTATGTAATTAAGCATGACGTTTCTGAGGATTGTTAATCTAGAAAAGATGCAGAACATATTAACTCTGAAAGGGGAGGGAGAGAAGAGAGGGGGATGACTGGGTGGATATAGAGGAGAGACAGTAGGAGGGATGGTGAGATGAATCCATCTATGAATTCAAATATTAATCTACCCAATAAGGAGATCAAAGTGTCTCTCACCCAGATGTACACACAGACATGCACGTACACACAGACATGCACGTATACACACCTACACACACAAAAACACACACGCTCACACCCACTCCTCTATCCACATGAAGTGGTCAGGGCATCACAGTGATCTAGTTACAAGGACATTGAGAGAAGCCATTTCTTTCCTCTAGAGACTGTAACATTGATGAGGTCTCCAACAAGAAGTGACCAGTCTATCCTCAGGGGGATACTACTGACAACACATTGAAAATGGGTGTGGTTATATCCTGCCTGTTTGGCCCTGTCCGGGGGTATCGTCGGATGGGGCCACATTGTCTCCAGACCCCTCCTGTCTCAGCCTCCAGTATTTATGCTGCAGTAGAGTATGTGTCGGGGGGCTAGGGTCAGTCTGTTATATCTGGAGTATTTCTCCTTTGTTATCTTTCTTTCTCTTGGAGGACCTGAGCCCTAGGACCATGCCTAGCCTGGCCTGGCCTGATGACTCCTTGCTGTCCCCAGTCCACCTGGCCGTGCTTCTGCTCCAGTTTAAACTTGTAAACTTTTTTTGGGCGATTGACTAGGCAGAGGGGGGGTCGGATTAACTACACACAGAGCCTGAGTGCGGCTGGGGCCGACAGATAAAACATAAACAAGCAGAATGGATTACCGTGATAAATGGACAGTCCAGCATGCATCAGCTATGTAGCCAAGTGATCAGTGTCCAGGGGGCAGCGGTGGATGGGGCAGGGAAGCTGGACTGGCGAGTGTTATCCAGGTTAGAAAACTAACAATGACTAAATAGCTTGTAGCCAGTTAGCTGGTTAGCTTCTGGAGGTTCTTGAGTGTGTTCTAAAAATGTAAAAATAATAGCGGTTCCGTATCACATTGGGTGAGGCAGGTTACCGGAAGGTATAAACAAATTAAAAATTGAAAAGGGATAGAAAGTAAATATGGGTTCAGTGAGTGTTTGGGACGCGGCGATTCAGACGGTTAGCAGGCCTGTGCTAACAAGCTAACAGTTAGTAGGCCGGTGCTAAACACGGTAGCAGTTAGCGGACCGGGCTAAACAAGCTAGCAGGCCGAATTTGCAAGCAAGGAGATAGCAAGGGCTAGAGAGTTAGCCTTTGGGGGACGTCGCGATGGGGTGAGTCTGTTTATTCCTCTTCATGCGGTGACATCAATGGACCGGTCGTGGGTCCGGATATTGTAGCCCAGGAGCTCAAAATGTTCCGTTTGCGGTGGGAATCCGAGGATGAAAAATAAAATAAAAAAATAGGTCCGTTATGCTCTGGTTAGAGTCGCGTTGTTCGAACTGGGTAGAGCTTTCCGAGCTAAAGGTTAGCTGATGACCGGTTAGCTGAAGACCGCTAGCAATGTTTTGCTGACTGAATAGCTGGTAGTTAGTTGGCTAGCTTCAGTTGAGGGGTTCCAGATCCGAAGTAAATATAAATACTTTAGGAAAAATAGCTACGTTGGGTGAGGCGGGTTGCAGGAGAGTATTTAGAAGAAGTTGAGGTTCAGCAAAATGTTTTAAAAGATATGCGAAGAAAAAAACGAAAACAAACGATATATACAAGGGACACGACAACACGTCCTACTGCTACGCCATCTTGGGAAGAAAGGATTAAAGTGTGCCTGTTCACTACACTCTGCTCTCCTGCACCTGACTTTGCCTCCCGAACACACCTTCGACAGTCATCTATGAACATTTGAATATCTTGGCTATGTTCTGTTACAATCTCCACCCGGCACAGCCAGAAGAGTACTGGCCTCCCCTCATAGCCTGGTTCATCTCTAGGTTTCTTCCTAGGTTCTGGCCTTTCTAGGGAGTTTTTCCTAGCCATCGTGCTTCTGCACCTGCATTGCTTGCTGTTTGGGGGTTTAGGCTGGGTATCTGTACAGCACTTTGAGATATCAGCAGATGTAAGAAGGGCTTCATAAATACATTTGATTTGATTTATAAATACATTTGATTTGACAGACAGGCTCTATTACCGTGGGTCAGCTGCTGTTTTTGCTGGCCCTGTCTTTACCCTGCTCATAGGACATGATGGACAGTGTGTGTGTGTCCCTGTCTTCAGTAATGTGTGTGTGCATGCGTTCTTAGAAATGCATGCGTGGTTGCAAACACATAAATGTGTGTGTGTGTGCGTGTGGTGTGTGATTGTGCGTGCATACCTGCAAACCTATCGTTAGTGGTCTGAGTGAAATGGATAAACTACTGTGATACATCCAGGTGCCTCCAGAGGTGTTAGCCTATCATGTTCTGTGAGCTTTTATCACTATTCACCTCTGCTGATGACACACAGAGTAATTTACAGGCTGACATGTAGCACTTAAAAGCTGACACTAACAGGTGCTGAGCCAGGGAGGCTTGCTGTCTCTAATGCTACATGTGGCGGCGATCTGCTTTTAATATTGCAAACATAGAGGAGGTATGAATAGACGTGTTGCCATGACTCTTGCCCATTGTGCTGCATGTATTTACTGAGTTGACTCTTGGACTACAACAACATCGTATTCTGATTGCCAACAGTAGTAGTCTGTTGAATGTGGCACTTGATAATCAACTGTATAATCATACTCATTGTGGAGTGATTGACCTGTGCTCAGCCACTCTCTCCTTGCAACATGATGCAGGCAAACTATGAGAAAATCAACTGCTGCAATAGGGTGAAGGCAGAGGTTGAATATGAGTACAGGCAGAGAGAGAGAGGTAGAGAGAAGGACAGAGAGAGACAGACATACAGTTGTAGGACCTTAATTTGATCCAGCAGGAAAATACAGACATACAGGCAGACTAGGTCCATAGAAATAGGCTGTTCCGGTGTTCTGGGTGGATATGTGGATAGGTAACTAACTTGATGATGTCACAATGCCCCTTTACCAGGAATGGAGCACTAGTTGTTATAAGGGAACATTATGAGGTAACATGTTGCCACGGAAACACACTTATGTCATAATCTCAGACCACATTATAACGGTCAGACAAGCTCAGGTAGAGCGCATTAGCTACATTCGAACGATCTCTCAACCTATAACTGATTTGATTGATTACAACGGTACACTACCTTGTCGTGACATGGGTCAGAGACTAAGTGACCCTGTCCCTGAGGTATCCCATAGGGAGAAACCAAAGGAGACACAGGAACATAAAGATAAACCCAAGGAGAAGAGGATCGATCCCTCAAGCCCTGACCTTTCTTCAGCTGTTTACACTGCTGAGTTGCGTCAAGGTGAAGAAAACACCCTTTGATCCCTCCCAGAGTGGTGATGGGAGAAAGGGAACAACGATAAACGATACAAACAACAATAATGACTCTGAAACTGGTGAGTGTTAGGAGGTGTATATTGATTAGTGCTGCTACATAGTACAGTTATCTAGGCTTCACTTGGAAAAAAAACAGGTCATGTGTCTTAGAAATGTTTCACTTACAGGCTTGGACTACTCTGCAGGTGACATGAAAAGGATCAAGGACAAGAGTAAAGGAAAGGTTGGAGGAGAGAAACATAGCATTGAATCTCAGGACCACAAATGCAGAACGACACAGGAAAAAGAAAAAGACATTAAACAAAGACCTAACTTGGTAAGACATCCAAACTTGCTTATTAATGAGGATCAACCAATGCATTTGACAACTGATAATGACCACAATAAGGAAAACACAACATATTGTGTTGAATCTGATCCTTTGACATGGCTTGACAAATGTGACAATGTCACAATGCCCCTTCGGATGTGGTAGGCCCTAATAGTTATTAGGAAAAGTCTAAACAGAATCCATGGAATGTCCCAACTCTGACCGTGGTTAAGGTAAGGGTTAAGGTTAAGGTAGGGGTTAAGGTTAGGGTTTAGGGTAGGGACGTCCCAAGGATCACGGATAGCACTAACCCTAGTTATTATGGGGTAACATTTTGACATGGAAACACACTTAGGAAATAATATTTGTCAGCGCCAGCTGTGCCATCAGAGTCCTGGGTTCGCTCCCAGGCTCTGTCGTAACCGGCCGCGACCGGGAGGTCCGTGGGGCGACGCACAATTGGCCTAGCGTCGCCCGGGTTAGGGAGGGCTTGGTCGGTAGGGGTGTCCTTGTCTCATCGCGCACCAGCGACTCCTGTGGCGGGCTGGGCGCAGTGTACGCTAGCCAAGGTGGCCAGGTGCACGGTGTTTCCTCCGGCGCATTGGTGCGGCTGGCTTCCGGGTTGGATGTGCGCTGTGTTAAAGAAGCAGCGGCTTGGTTGGTTGTGTATCGGAGGACTCATGACTTTCAACCTTCGTCTCTCCCGAGCCCGTACGGGAGTTGTAGCGATGAGACAAGATAGTAGCTACTACAACAATTGGATACTACGAAATTGGGGAGAAAAAGGGGTAAAATTCAAAAAAAAAGAAAAAAAGGAAATAATATTTGTTGCCAATGAAGCTAGAGCTCATTGGCTACCTATATTCAACATTGATATCGTAGTTTGAAATGTCAGTAGATTTCTAACTGATGTACTGATTGCGACACTGAGGTCTTCCCTGAGGAGCAAGCAAAGGAGACCCAGCAGAAAGAGAAGAAGAAGAGCATCCATCCAGCTGTGGCGGCCCTGCAGCTGTTCACTCTCTTCTGCTGTGGTGGGAAAGTAAAGCTGAGGAAGACTCGTCCCTCTCAGAACAGACAGAGTAGAAAGGACCAGGACAAAGATAATGCATCTGATACTGGTGAGTGTTATGAGGTGTCTGCTGATTAGATATAGAATGAGATTGGCTTCACTTGGAAGAACGTGTCTTCAAAATCAAAATGTCTAATCTACACAGGTTCAGACTTGTCTGGAGGTGATGTTACAACCAAAAGGGTCAAGGACAAGAGTAATGGAAAGGTGGGCAGGGAGAAAGACCGGACTGAAGTTCAGCTGTTGAAATCATCTCAGGACCACGAACCCGTAAGTACAACACCAGAAACAGACAAGGGAACTAATTCAGGACAAAGACCTAACTCTGTGAGACAACCAAACATGCTGTATCATATTTTATTGTGAGCAAAAGATCTTTCCCATAATGCTGTGTTATCATTGGGTGTTACAATTGTGTTGTGCAGGAAAATCGAAGGACACCCCGGCAAGTGAAGACCCCTGTGGAGGAAATTTACATAAGACCTGACTCTCCGACTCTACCACCTGCCCACGTAAGTTACTGAAACCTAAATTACTATACGGACAGACAGAGATTAAAGCATCTAGACAATTTCCCCTCTGACCTCAACCTAACCACCCTTTTCCTCCGGGTAGAGCTCCCTCTCTCAGTTTTCCCTGGCTCGAACCTGGCCATCCTCCCGCTGGAGTGGCAGCTACCCGGAGTCCCTCTGCCCACCTCGTCTATGGCAACTAGGACAGAGAGAACCCCATCCTCTACCAACACTTCGACACATGCGCAGATGGAAACACAGACATCAGATATGAACACAGACACACAGACCACTTCTACCTCTCAGAGCCAGATCTCCATGGTCTCATCGGAGACCATGATAGATCTTTACACGTCAGACTCCATTAACCAGACCTCCACTCTTGACATGGCACTGACCCCTGAGAGCACTAAGGACATGATCACTACTGATGAGGATGTGAAGGATGACTCTGCTAAAGATTTGATCTCCACCCTAACAGACACCTCTATGGAGAAATCCATCAGTGAGACCAGCCTGAAAGACCTCATTGCTGAGTATGAAGATGACACTGAGCTGAAGGATATGGCTGCCTCCGCTACCCCTGCTACTGATAATGACAATGAGGATGCAATGCTGCTGGAGATTGCAGCACTTTTTGACTGATTACATCTTGACAGTGGAGACCGAGCTGCCTCTGCATCTCTGAAGAGCCAATAGACCTAATGAACATTTCAATGTAGCAAAAGCTATACTTTGATCAATTAATAAAACATTTTTTCTGCAGCAAATGTTTACTACGGTTGATATGTGACGCAGCATGTTTAGATTAGACCTATTTGTTTGAATTCACCAAAAGTAATACATATTACTGCCAAGGGAACAATCAAACTACTACAGGTAGGGGAGAGTGAATATATCAGCATAGAGTTCATTTGGACAATAATGATCCATAAGCATATTGCATTCTGTAATGTATGAAATAACATTCACCCACAGCGAATACAAATCAGACGTGTTCTATTTTCTCCCTCTGTCCTTCCCTCCCACATCCTGATGAGGTTTAGATCGTCATGTTATCCAGCCCTTAAACTGTTTAGCATTTTAATAACACCTCGCAAACTCAGGGCCTAATTACCTTTGTTACACATGCATCAAATAGAGTCCTCCTGTCACCACATATCTGAGCCACCTGAAGATGCTTTGTTACTGGTGGGTTTCCAACAGATTACAGGGAGATTGGTTAAGTAAGTCAACCTAAATAAGGATGGTGGGAACATCCTGACTAAAGACAAATTACTAGAGATATGTGATTTCCTTTACATATCAGGCGAACAGAGAAGAGATGTTCAAAACAAATCCTGCATATCATTAATGACTCACATTATGATGTTCCTTGAAAGAGAGGAAGTTGCAGAGTTAGAAGATGGCGGCATGTCGGAATTGTTGCTACTTAAAGACGAAATGACAGAGATGATCAGTGGCATAGATAACAAAACAGGGCAAACTGACTATGATATTGAACCAGCCGGAACACATCACAGAATAGAGGAACTAAGAACTATAACCCCACAACAAGGGGTGGAAACTGAGCAGATTACTGCAGCCAAAGCCAGTGATTCTCTGCGTCAGCCCCAACCCCATGCCAATCTTCAGGGGAGCGTGCCGCTCTCACCAAATGCACAGCCCAGCTCATACTGGCGCAAAGAGTTTAAAATTTCTGGTCAGATAGGTGAACCGGGCCAGAAAGAAAAACTGATTTTTTCCAGCCTTGCCCATCAGATCGAAAATGGACTTAACAGAGGCTATCCTCAGGTAGAAATAGTAGACACAGTAGTCAGGGCTATTTCTCCAGGCTCACAGCTACGCAGCTACTTGGAAGGTAAACCCCAGCTAACTTTTCCCACACTTAGATGTATCCTGCGTTCCCACTTCCAAGAGAAGAGTGCAACAGAGCTTTACAAACAGCTAGCTTCAGAAGCACAGCATAGCAAGGAGACCCCTCAAAGCTTCCTGATGCGCGTTTTAGATTTGAGGCAAAAAGTACTGTTTGCATCCCAGGAGTCAGAATCAGGGCTTACGTATGACCCTGCTCTAGTCCAGAGCATGTGTTTACACACAGTCCTTACGGGTCTCCAGAGTGACAGTATCAGGATAGACATGCAGCCTCTCCTGCTAAAGAGCGAAACATCAGATGAGGTTTTGTTAGAGAAGCTTAACATTGCTTGTGCTAATGAGATAGAAAGAGGAAACAAAAAGCGGTTTAATGCCCCACAGCCTGCTACAACTGTAAGTGTAGTCCAGTTAGAAGATACACCATCTGCAAAGTGTCCTGTGAAGGAAGCCAAAGCTAAGATACCCACAGAACTGTTAACAGAGTTAGCTGAACTTAAGACAGGTGTAGCTTCTCTACAAGGTCTCAGTGCAGAGATTGCTCACATTAAGGAGACATTACAGCAGCCTATGTTTCAGTCACCGCCTTGTGCCTATGCCCCACCCCCAGTTAGGAGGCCAGATAGGGACCCCCAGGCACCTATTTCCCAGCAGCAGTATTGCAGCAACTACAGTCGGTCCCAAGCACCTGACCCTGCGCAGCATCAATATGCACCTAACCGGTATACCAACCACTCTGCTCAAGCTCCAAGGAGGTGTTTTGTCTGCCAGCAGGCCAGAACAGATGCACGCTGCACACACTGCTTCCGATGTGGGAGTGGAGAACATTTTCAAGCTGGATGTAAAATCCGGGGAGCCAGACCATCAAGGGAGGCCCCTTTAAACGGAAACGGGTTACCGCTGAGGGACGAGTGTTAACCGTAGGTACCAAAAAGTCCCAGAAATTTGTAAATTGTGCCAGAGAAGAGTCATTTGAGAACCTGAAACAATGTTCATCATGTAAAGAGACACTGTACTGTTCCAAAGTATGTCAAAACCAACATTGGAATAAACATAAGGATAAATGCATGAAAGGTTTTCCTGCACAGAGGAAAATGACCACTCCTTACTATCCCTAGCTCAAGGTTGCCACCCCCGTAAGGTCACCTCGCTAGTCGGCAGACAGTGCCTTATTGAGTGTCACCTGAATCGCCACCACCTCCAAGCTCTATGGGACATAGGATCTCGGGTATCGGTCATTGATGAACGATGGAAAGAGGAATCTCTCCCAAACGCAAGGCTGAGAGATGTTTCAGAAATCCTGGACTCACCTGATGATCTAAGGTTGATTGCAGCAAATGGGACTGAAATGCCATACCTGGGATGGATTGAAACAACTTTTCGGCTAGCCTCTGAAACTGACCAAACAAAGGAACTGATCATCCCAGTGCTGGTACTGAAAGGCTGTCACCTATCTCATCCCATCATAGGTTTCAATGTTATTGAGCACATCCTGACAATGACCAAAAAGACTAAACGATACAGTACAGTAAAAATAGCTTTCCCAAGCCTCAAAAGAAACAAGGTGAGAGCTTTTATACAGGCTGTTAGCGCAGAACAGACAGATGAATACGCAGTGAAAACCAAGAAAGAGAAGGTTGCTGTACCAAAACACAGTAGCATTCAGATTGAGTGCCGTGTAGCTTCCCAGCCTTTCAAAGATGACATGACAATGCTTTTCCAGCCAGACCTGAACCCGCAGTGGCCAGACGACCTTGAGTTCTTTGACACACTAGTCAGAGTCAGGAAAGGTGTTTTTCCAGTTATCCTGCTTGATGTCTCTAACCCCACTGACCACGACATTGCCCTGCTAGGACGCACACTAATCGGTACAGTACAAACCATTATGACTGTGTTACCTGCCCAAGTCTTTGAAAAAACTGTCACCCCAGCCACAGTGAATCACACCAGCGTTCGAACCCCATGTACTGCTACTGAACAGTGGGATCCACCAGTAGGTTTAACTCACCTAACCGAAGAGCAGAGAGAGGTTGTTAGGCAAATGCTTAGAGAAGAGTGTCACTCCTTCTCCAGGTCAGACAATGATATTGGCTGCATTGAACGATTGAAAATGACTATTTCTCTAAAGGACTCTGAACCAGTAAAGCGCACATACATGTCAGTGCCCAGGCCACTGTATCAGGAGATGAAGGGTTACCTTTATGACCTCATAGTCCAGGGCTGGGTTAGGAAGTCAAACTCTTCATATTCTTCACCTGTCGTGTGCGTTCGTAAGAAGGACGGGACCCTCCGGTTGTGTATAGATTACAGAGACCTGAACAGAAAGACACATCCCAACCGCCAGCCCATCCCTCGGGTCCAAGACATCATGGACAGTTTAGGTGGTAATTCCTGGTTCTCCCTCTTAGATCAGGGAAAAGCGTATCACCAGGGGTTCATCTCTGAAGAAAGCAGACCACTGACAGCATTTGTGACACTGTGGGGACTCTATGAGTGGATACGTATGCCATTCGGCCTCATGAACGCTCCTGCAGCTTTTCAGCGGTGTATGGAGGAGTGTTTGGAAGGGCTCCGGGATAACATCTGCATTCCTTATCTGGACGACACGCTAGTTTTCAGTAAAACATTCGACAGCCATGTGAATGATGTGCGAAAAGTTTTGCAGCGTCTCAGAGAGTATGGCATTAAACTCAAACCAAGTAAGTGTGATCTCTTTAAACCCCAGGTCCGTTATTTGGGCAGAATAGTGTCTGCAGAGGGCAGCCGAGTTGACCCAGACGATTTTGAAGCAGTAAGAGCATTGAAAGAAATCAGACCAGAGACTGTAGGCCAGCTCAGAAAAATGCTTGGTTTACTCACTTACTACAGACAGTACATCAAGTACTTTTCTAGGAGTGCCAGCTGCCTGTATGACCTCCTGAAAGCAGATTCAGAGAAAATACCTGACCACCCACGGAATACAAAAACAAAGAAAGTAAGTCATGTGGTGCCCTCAAACAAGCCAATCCTGTGGACTGACCAGCATCAACAGGCACTGGAACAGCTGATTGAGTGTTTGCTTCACCCACCAGTTTTAGGTTTCCCTGATTTCACTCAGCCATTTGTTGTACACACTGATGCGTCACACCAAGGCTTGGGAGCAGTTCTTTATCAAAAGTAAGAGGGGAAGCTTAGGGTCATTTCTTATGGCTCTCGAACCTTAACAGCAGCGGAGAAGAACTATCACTACCACTCGAGCAAGCTAGAATTTCTAGCTCTAAAATGGGCAATCACTGATAAGTTCCATGATTATTTGTACTATGCTCCGACCTTCACTGTATACAGCGATAACAACCCACTTCCAGGTGGGTTGCAGACTTGGCTGATTTCCACTTTACAATAAAGTACAGGCCAGGCAGAGAGAACGGTGATGCAGATGCTTTGTCAAGGATGCCACTGGATGTAGAGTCACTGATGAGAGAATGTTCTGAGGAGCTTCCACCAGACACCATTGCCGCCGCGATACAAGCAGTTGAGGTACAGAAAGAGGCTGTTGTACCTTGGTCATTTTCAGCTGCATCGATGTCAGTATTAGCTGAAGGTGAGACAACCACTGCAACAACCATCTCGATCCCAAAAGATGGGATAAGAGAAGCACAAGAATCTGATCCGGTCATCCGTCCTGTGCTCAATTTCAAACTGTCTGGTTCCAAACCGCCAGTTAAAGAGCAAAAGAAATTCAGTCCAAAGACAAAATGCCTATTCAGAGAATGGGACAAATTGACAATAGACAGTGATGGCATTCTGTACAGAATCACTACAGCCCGCAAGCAGTTAGTTCTACCAGAGCAGTACAAAGGTAAAGTGATGGAAGAGTTGAACAATAACATGGGACACCAAGGTACTGACCGCACTGTATCACTAGTACGTGACCGCTTCTTCTGGCCATATATGCAATCTGACATCGAGCACTATGTGACTAAAACTTGTAGCTGTGTCAAGCAGAAAAAGCCAGCCCATGAAACAAGAGCTCCTCTGACAAACATTGTGACAACACAGCCATTTGAACTGGTATGTATAGACTTCCTTCATCTCGACAGATGCAAAGGGGGATATGAGTACATCTTCGTGGTTGTTGATCATTTTACACGTTTCACTCAAGCCTACGCCACCACATCAAAGTCAGGTAAAACTGCTGCAAATCTCATCTTCAATGACTTTGCCCTGAAGTTTGGGTTCCCGTCCCGCATCCACCATGACCAAGGGGGAGAATTTGAAAATCAGTTGTTCCATCAGTTAAAGAAACTCAGTGGCATGGCGGGGTCCAGGACAACACCCTATCACCCGATGGGAAACGGTCAAGCGGAACGCATGAACAGAACATTGTTGCAAATGTTAAAGACACTAACTGAGACACAAAAGTCAAATTGGAAGGAGTCTCTGAACAAACTGGTTTATGCCTATAACTGCACCCGTTGCGAAGTGACTGGCTATTCACCATTTTATCTTCTGTTTGGGAGATCACCCAGGCTTCCAGTTGATATGCTCTTTGGATTGTGCACAGAGGCAGGTTCCAGTAACCAGCGAGACTACGTGGAGAACTGGAAACGAGGGATGGAGGAAGCATATGCCATTGCAAATTAAAATGCTCAGAAAGCCGCTGAAAGAAGTAAGAAGTACTATGAGACTAAAGTTAGGAGTTCAGTGCTACATGTCCTGTGACCACTTACCTTTTGAGACACAACCAGAAATGACCAAAGTGGACAAAAGTCAGAAAACGAAGAGACACCAGCCTGCATCACAGCCTCTAGATTCTGATGAAGACAGCGGGGATGAATATGACCTTCATCATGAGCCGCTACAGGTTCCCACATCTCCTATAGTACCTGAGGAGAGGAATGCTGAACCAGCGAGAGAGTGGGAACACAGGCCCCCAACAGTGAGACAGACAGTTGCAGTGCCAGTCCCTGATACGCTACCAGCACAGCCTCTTGTTGAAAAGCGGCTGGAGGAGACAACAACAGTTAAAGACCTGCCTGCTGAGGAGATGAATTTGCCTGCTGAAAATTTGCCTGATGATCGTCCACCAAGTGCCTTTCCTTCATTAACTGATGCTGCTGAACCTGAGGAACCAGCCTACCAGCTGCCACAAAGAGAGAGACACCCTCCAAGACGTATCACCTATGATCAGCTTGGTATCCCTTCCTGCTACAGTATACAGCCACAGCCACAGTTGTTCCCTGTCTACTCTGCACCAGGACTGGTTCCATGGCTGCCATCACTACAGCAATGTTACTTTCAGCCACCTTACATGTATGGGCTTCAGCAAACATGAGGCTACAGAGTTGACATGTTTGACCATGGACTACTGTCTGATTTCACAGACTGTCAAAAGAGACAATTTGCAGACTATGCATATAGATCATTAAAATTGATGGACCGTTGATCAATAGTATGAGAAAATACTGCTTATGTTATATAGCTGGTCAACAGATATGGACTGTGAATATAACTTGTTAGTTATATTTGAACTGTGACCCTTGACCTCTGCTCAAGTACTACCTTACAGAAGAGGATTTTCTAGGTCCAGTGCATACGGACTGTTGAAGAAGACAATGTTGGTAATGTTGGGACAACATTTATTTTGTCGGGGAGAGTGTGACAGGTTAAAGTAAATATTCATAGCCTGTTATACATTAAAAAGTATTAGTAAGTTTATAGTATGTGAGGATCGTAAAAAATCTAAGGTTAAAAAGATGCATTCAGTATTAGTTGATAGAGATTGATAACATTCATATAATTGTGTTAACGTTAAAATCTGTCAAAGGGTACGAATTGTGAGTAATGTGTAAACGTTATATTGATTACTTTATTTTGTGGTGCCTAAAAGTGTTAATCTGTGATCTACTAAAAGCTCATTAGAAAACAATAGCATATCACTCTCTGTGATCTCCCCTGTTTTCAGGTACTTTATGATGATAAAAAAAAGAGTAATTTAAATGTAATAACTCGCTAACGTTAAGAGTGTTTAAGGTGTGTCTTAATAACATATTGAGGAAGTTAGAGTTAAGTTTGAAGAGAGTAATATTAGCCCTGCTCGGTTGTAGCGAAGAATAGCGTTGTACTGAGAGTAGCTGCCATTTTATGTCGATTGTGAATGAACTTGTGCGTTGTTAATAAGATATTTTGCTGTGTTATTTGTATAATGGTCTTTCTGTTGTTTTGTAATGTGTTACTTTTGTGAAATGATTGAACTAAAAGTTGTATTGAGAAAACAATACCATATCACTCTCGTGATTATTTCTCCCCTGTTTTCAGGGGCGTAACAACAGCACATCATTCTCTTTGCCTATATTACAGGAGGGGAGGATATATTGGTGTCATCAGAGTAATTGATTAGCACACATACTGTATGTGTCGTTTTATCACCTTGAATGGTGACAGAATAGAGAGCTTTGAAACTATTGAATTAAGTATTAAAATACCAGGTGAAAAATGCTCCGTTAGAAAATCACTTTGAGAATTTAGGTATTTTATGAATTCTCACAGGGAAGATTTCGGTCAAACTGCACTTTTCTGTCTCTGTCATGCCTGTGGTCTGCATGGATAATGAGCTGAGAGAAGCAGTAGTAGCAGCATATCGTTTAGGGCTACAGCCAAGCTGTCCCTCACCTGAGAAACCCCCTAGTTGTACATGAGTGCACTCTCCACAATAAAGATCAGCCTGACATCAACATACTGTTGACAAAGTAGACTTGGAACTAAATCAACATAACATGGATACTGTACATGTATGTAATTAAGCATGACGTTTTTGAGGATTGTTAATCTAGAAAAGATGCAGAACATATTAACTCTGAAAGGGGAGGGAGAGAAGAGAGGGGGATGACTGGGTGGATATAGAGGAGAGACAGTAGGAGGGATGGTGAGATGAATCCATCTATGAATTCAAATATTAATCTACCCAATAAGGAGATCAAAGTGTCTCTCACCCAGATGTACACACAGACATGCACGTACACACAGACATTCACGTATACACACCTACACACACAAAAACACACACACGCTCACACCTACTCCTCTATCCACATGAAGTGGTCATGGCATTACAGTGATTTAGTTACAAGGACATTGAGAGAAGCCATTTATTTCCTCTAGAGACTGTAACGTTGATGAGGTCTCCAACAAGAAGTGACCAGTCTATCCTCAGGGGGATACTACTGACAACACATTGAAAATGGGTGTGGTTATGTCCTGCCTGTTTGGCCCTGTCCAGGGGTATCGTCGGATGGGGCCACATTGTCTCCCGACCCCTCCTGTCTCAGCCTCCAGTATTTATGCTGCAGTAGAGTATGTGTCGGGGGGCTAGGGTCAGTCTGTTATATCTGGAGTATTTCTCCTGTTTTATCCGGCGTCCTGTGTTAATTTTAGTATGCTCTCTCTAATTCTCTCTCTTTCTCTCTTTCTTTCTTTCTTTCTTTATTTCTTTATTTCTTTCTCTTGGAAGACCTGAGCCCAAGGACCATGCCTCAGAACTACCTGGCCTGATGACTCCTTGCTGTCCCCAGTCCACCTGGCCGTGCTGGTGCTCCAGTTTAAACTTTTCTGCCTGCGGCTATGGAACCTGTTCACCATACGTGCTACTTGGCCCAGACCTTCTGTTTTCAACTCTCTAGAGACAGCAGGAGCAGTAGAGATACTCTGAATGATCGGCTATGAAAAATTAACTGACATTTACTCCTGAGGTTCTGACCTGTTGCACCCTCGACAACCACTGTGATTATTATTATTTGACCCTGCTGGTCATTGTCACGACTTCCGCCGAAGTCGGCTCCTCTCCTTGTTCCGGCAGCGTTCAGCGATGGACATCAACCGGCTTTCTAGCCATCACCGCTCAGTTTTTCAGATATCCATTTGTTTTGTCTTGTCCCATACACACCTGGTTTTCATTCCCTCATCATTCTATGTATTTAGCCCTCTGTTTCCTAACATGTCTTTGTGTGTAACTATTTGTTTTGTATTGTGGATTATTGTCGGGCGCTTTACTTTTGTCATGTTCCGTGTTTTTGTCACGTTATTGTTTTTATGTGCTGTGTATTTTGGAACGGAATTAAAGTGCGCCTGTTCACTACACTCTGCTCTCATGCACCTGACTTTGCCTCCCTTACACACCTTTGACAGAATTACACACCAAACCATGGAGTCAGCAGGAGCAGGTACCCCGGTTAGAGGAGTCGAGGAGCGCGTCCAGGAGAGCGACAAGGAACATTCGGCAATGTTAAGTCAACTTGGTGCCATGATGGATCGCGTTGTTCAAACCATGGACCGTTGGGAGAGACAGGGAGTCTCGCCAGCGCCTCAACCAGTACAACCGGGATTGCCTCCACCCGTCCCGTCTGGAGAGAATTCCAGTGGGATGCATCTCTCCCTTCCCAGGGAGTATGATGGGATGGCAGCAAAGTGCCAGGGATTCCTGTTTCAACTGGACCTCTATCTGGCCAGCGTGCACCCAGCTCCCTCAGGAAGGGAGAGAGTAGCTGCCCTCATTTCCTGTCTCACAGGAGGAGCGCTGGAGTGGGAAAACGCCGTGTGGAGAGAGCAGGACACGGCGTTGGACCAGTTCGAGGAGTTCACCCGTCGCTTCCGGGCCGTCTTCGACCATCCACCCGAAGGTAGAGAGGTGGGAGAAAGGCTCTTCCATTTGAGGCAGGGGACAAGGAGCGCCCAGGAATTCGCTCTGGAATTCCGGACCTTGGCCGGCGGAGCAGGCTGGAACGCAGGGCCCTCATCGACCACTATCGATGCAACCTACGAGAGGATGTCCGACGTGAGCTGGCCTGCAGGGATGCCACCATCTCCTTTGACCAACTGGTGGATTTATCCATCTGGTACGATAACCTGCTGGTCACCTGCGGACGTCCAGAGGAGGCTCTGTCGGTGCCATCTTCCAGCACCCCCGTTCCGGTGCCCATGGAGTTAGGAGGGGCTGCTCATAGGGAGACTGGAGGAGGAGCCATCACATACACCATCTGTGGCCGCAGAGGACACACTCTGCGTGCCGTGTTGGTTCCTCTGGGAGTCGAGGCAACAGACAGGGCACACTGGCGTCACCCCAGGTGAGTTCGCACCACACTCATTCAGAATCCTCTGTTGATCAACTGTTTGTGCCTGTTTGTTTCCCTGAATTTTCTCCACATTCCCAGCATAAGGCGCTCGTCGATTCAGGCGCAGCTGGGAATTTTATCGACAGAGCGTTAGCCATTAGTTTAGGGATCCCCATTTTTCCTGTAGTTAGACCCTTCCCGGTTCACGCTCTGGATTGTCGACCATTATGGTCCGGGATAATCAGGGAGGCCACCATCTCTTTGGCCATGGTTATGCAGGGGGATCACGAGGAGAAAATCAGCCTCTTCCTCATTAACTCTCCTGTGTTTCCTGTGGTATTAGGCCTTCCCTGGTTGGCTCTGCATAACCCCACTATTTCCTGGCAACAGAGGGCTCTCAAGGGGTGGTCGCGAGAGTGCCAAGGGAGGTGTATAGGGGTTTCCGTTGGTGCTACCACGGCAGGGAAAGTCCAGACCAGGTCTCCACCGTGCACCCCCCCCCCCACCCAGAATATGCCGATTTGGCTCTCGCCTTCTGTCAAAGGAAGGCCTCTCAATTACCACCTCATCGACGGTGGGATTGTGCGATACGTCTCCTGGCAGATGCTGTGCTTCCCAGGAGTCACGTGTATCCCCTGTAGCAAGTGGAGACGGTGGCTATGGAAACATATGTCTCTGAATCCCTGCGTCACCCGCCTCCTCAAGTTTATTTTTTGTGAAGAAGATGGATAGGGGTTTACGCCTGTGCATTGACTAAAAAGGACTCAATCAAATCACGGTGAGATACAGTTTGTCCCTACCTCTTATCGCCATGGCGATTTAGTCAATGCATGGGGCGCGTTTCTTCACGAAACTGGATCACGGGAGTACGTATTACCTGGTGCGTATCCGGGAGGGAGACGAGTGGAAGACAGCGTTTAGTACCACCACAGGGCATTATGAGTACCTCGTCGTGCCGCATTTGTTGATGAATGCTCCATCAGTTTTCCAATCCTTTGTAGACGAGATATACTCTGCTACACGCACCGAGCTTGTGTCCTTGGTACGCAAGGTACTTGGACGACTGTTGGAGCATGACCTGTATGTCAATGCTGAGAAGTGCCTGTTCTTTCAGCAGGCTGTCTCCTTCCAAGGGTATCGCATTTCCACATCAGGGGTGGAGATGGAGAGTGACCACATTGCAGCCATGCGTAATTGGCCGACTCCCACCACGGTAAAGGAGGGGCAGCGGTTTTTAGGGTTTGCCAATTACTACCAGATAATTTTCCGGGGTTTTGGCCTGGTTGCTGCTCCCATTACCTCATTGCTGAAGGGGGTCCTGTATGGTTGCAGTGGTCGGCTGAGGCGGACAGGGCTTTTGGGCAGCTAAGAGCTCTGTTTACTTCAACTGTCCGTGACCAGTTGATCTAGCCCACACATCAAATCAAATCAAATTTATTTATATAGCCCTTCGTACATCAGCTGATATCTCAAAGTGCTGTACAGAAACCCAGCCTAAAACCCCAAACAGCAAGCAATGCAGGTGTAGAAGCACGGTGGCTAGGAAAACTCCCTAGAAAGGCCAAAACCTAGGAAGAAACCTAGAGTGGAACCAGGCTATGTGGGGTGGGCCGTCCTCTTCTGGCTGTGCCGGGTGGAGATTATAACAGAACATGGCCAAGATGTTCAAATGTTCATAAATGACCAGCATGGTCCAATAAAAATAAGGTTGAAACTGGAGCAGCAGCACGGCCAGGTGGACTGGGGACAGCAAGGAGTCATCATGTCAGGTAGTCCTGAGGCATGGTCCTAGGGCTCAGGTCCTCTGAGAGAGAGAAAGAAAGAAAGAAGGAGAGAATTAGAGAGAGCACACTTAAATTCACACAGGACACCGAATAGGACAGGAGAAGTACTCCAGATATAACAAACTGACCCTAGCCCCCCGACACATAAACTACTGCAGCATAAATACTGGAGGCTGAGACAGGAGGCGCCAGGAGACACTGTGGCCCCATCCGAGGACAGCCCCGGACAGGACCAAACAGGAAGGATATAACCCCACCCACTTTGCCAAAGCACAGCCCCCACACCACTAGAGGGATATCTTCAACCACCAACTTACCATCCTGAGACAAGGCCGAGTATAGCCCACAAAGATCTCCGGGGGGGGGGGGGGCGCCAACCCAGACAGGAAGATCACATCAGTGACTCAACCCACTCAGGTGACGCACCCCTCCCGGGGACGGTATGAAAGAGCCCCAGTAAGCCAGTAACTCAGCTCCTGTAATAGGGTTAGAGGCAGAAAATCCCAGTGGAAAGAGGGGAACCGGCTAGGCAGAGACAGCAAGGGCGGTTCGTTGCTCCAGAGCCTTTCCGTTCACCTTCCCACTCCTGGGCCAGACTACACTCAATCATATGACCCACTGAAGAGATGAGTCTTCAGTAAAGACTTAAAGGTTGAGACCGAGTTTGCGTCTCTTACATGGGTAGGCAGACCGTTCCATAAAAATGGAGCTCTATAGGAGAAAGCCCTGCCTCCAGCTGTTTGCTTAGAAATTCTAGGGACAATTAGGAGGCCTGCGTCTTGTGACCGTAGCGTACGTGTAGGTATGTACGGCAGGACCAAGTCAGAGAGATAGGTAGGAGCAAGCCCATGTAATGCTTTGTAGGTTAGCAGTAAAACCTTGAAATCAGCCCTTGCCTTGACAGGAAGCCAGTGTAGGGAGGCTAGCACTGGAGTAATATGATAAATTATTTTGGTTCTAGTCAGGATTCTAGCAGCCGTATTTAGCACTAACTGAAGTTTATTTAGTGCTTTATCCGGGTAGCCGGAAAGTAGAGCATTGCAGTAGTCTAACCTAGAAGTGACAAAAGCATGGATACATTTTTCTGCATCATTTTTGGACAGAAAGTTTCTGATTTTTGCAATGTTACGTAGATGGAAAAAAGCTGTCCTTGAAATGGTCTTGATATGTCTTCAAAAGAGAGATTAGGGTCCAGAGTAACGCTGAGGTCCTTCACAGTTTTATTTGAGACGACTGTATAACCATTAAGATTAATTGTCAGATTCAACAGAAGATCTCTTTGTTTCTTGGGACGTAGAACAAGTATCTCTATTTTGTCAGAGTTTAAAAGTAGAACGTTTGCAGCCATCCACTTCCTTATGTCTGAAACACATGCTTCTTGCGAGGGCAATTTTGGGGCTTCACCATGTTTCATTGAAATGTACAGCTGTGTGTCATCCGCATAGCAGTGAAAGTTAACATTATGTTTTCGAATGACATCCCCGAGAGGTAAAATATATAGAGAAAACAATAGTGGTCCTAAAACGGAACCTCGAGGAACACCGAAATTTACAGTTGATTTGTCAGAGGACAAACCATTCACAGAGACAAACTGATATCTTTCTGACAGATAAGATCTAAACCAGGCCAGAACTTGTCCGTGTAGACCAATTTGGGTTTCCAATCTCTCCAAAAGAATGTGGTGATCGATGGTATCAAAAGCAGCACTAAGGTCTAGGAGCACGAGGACAGATGCAGAGCCTCGGTCTGATGCCATTAAAAGGTCATTTATCACCTTCACAAGTGCAGTCTCAGTGCTATGATGGGGTCTAAAACCAGACTGAAGCATTTCGTATACATTGTTTGTCTTCAGGAAGGCAGTGAATTGCTGCGCAACAGCCTTTTCAAAAATTTTAAGAGGAATGTTAGATTCGATATAGGCCGACAGTTTTTTATATTTTCTGGGTCAAGGTTTGGCTTTTTCAAGAGAGGCTTTATTACTGCCACTTTTAGTGAGTTTGCTACACATCCGGTGGATAGAGAGCCGTTTATTATGTTCAACATAGGAGGGCCAAGCACAGGAAGCAGGTCTTTCAGTAGTTTAGTTGGAATAGGGTCCAGTATGCAGCTTGAAGGTTTAGAGGCCATGATTATTTTCATCATTGTGTCAAGAGATAGTACTAAAACACGTCTCTCTTGATCCTAGGTCCTGGCAGAGTTGTGCAGACTCAGGACAACTGAGCTTTGAAGGAATACGCAGATTTAAAGAGGAGTCCGTAATTTGCTTTCTAATAATCATTATCTTTTCCTCAAATGATCTTTTCCTCTCTTGGGGAATGCTGCTTTTTAGTTAGTTTGCGACAGTATCAAAAAGGAATTACGGATTGTTCTTATTTTCCTCAATTAAGTTAGAAAAATAGGATGATCGAGCAGCAGTAAGGGCTCTTCGGTACTGCACGGTACTGTCTTTCCAAGCTAGTCGGAAGACTAGTTCTGTCATCTCCTCCCTCCTCCCTCCCTCTGCCCGGTCATCCTATGGCCCTGCAGACTGCGGAAGCCCTGTTGACCAATGTGCACTACGGGGTGCCTGAGGATATAGTGTCGGATCGGGGTCCCCAGTTCACGTCAAGAGTTTGTAAGGCGTTCATGGAACGTCTGGGGTTCTCGATCAGCCTTACCTCAGGTTTTCACCTCGAGAGTAACGGGCAGGTAGAGAGAGTCAACCAGGATGTGGGCAGGTTTCTGCTGTCTTATTGCCAGGACCAGCTGGGTGAGTGGGCTGCGTTCGTGCACTGGGCCGAGATGGCACAGAACTTGCTTCGCCACTCCTCCACTAACCTCTCTCCCTTTCAGTGCGTATTGGGGTACCGGCTGGTTCTGTGTTTGTACCATACGGGACTGTTTCGATTTTCGTTTGTTCATTCACGTTGTTATTTTGTTTTTTTGTAGTGTTCAGTTTTATATATTAAAATGGACACTTACCACGCTGCACATTGGTCCGACATCTCTTACTCCTTGTCAGAAGAAGAGGAGAGTCGTTACACTGCCCCTCCGACTGCCCTGCCGGAAGCTGGGTCCGCGGTTTGTGGGGCCCTTTAAAGTCCTGAGGAGGGTGAATGAGGTGTGTAACATATTACAGCTTGCCTCTGATTATCGTATTAACCCCTCGTTCCATGTGTCTCTCCTCAGGCCGGTGGTGGCTGGTGCGCTCCAGGAATCTGAGGTGTGGGAAGTCCCAACACCCCTTTTGGACATCGAGGGGGCCCCAGTGTACATTGTTCGTTCCATCCTAGATTCGAGGCGTCGGGCGGGGTGCCTTCAGTACCCCGTGGAATGGGAGGGGTAGGGTCCGGAGGAGAGGTGCTGTGTTCCGGTTGCGGATGTTTTGGATCCTGAACTGCTGCGGGAGTTTCACCATCGCCGGATCGCCCTTCACTTCGCCCTCCGGGTCGTCCCCGAAGCTGGTGTCGGCGTGCCACTGGAGCTTCGCGTCAAGGGCGGAGTCACATGCTTTTTGGCCATCAACTCTCCATTTTTCATATATCCATTTGTTTTGTCTTGTCCCATACACACCTGGTTTTCATTCCCTAATCATTATACATGAATTTAGCCCTCTGTTTCCCATCATGTCTTTGTGTGTAATTGTTTGTTTGGTATTGGGGATTATTACTTATGTCATGTTCCGTGTCTTTGTCACGTTATTGTTTTTATGTGCTATGTATTTTGGAAAGGAATTAAAGTGTGCCTGTTCACTACACTCTGCTCTCCTGCACCTGACTTTGCCTCCCGTACACAGTCATCTATGAACATTTGAACATCATGGCTATGTTCTGTTACAATCTCCACCCGGCACAGCCAGAAGAGTACTGGCCTCCCCTCATAGCCTGGTTTGTTTCTAGGGTTCTTCCTAGGTTCTGGCCTTTCTAGGGAGTTTTTCCTAGCCATCGTGCTTCTACACCTGCATTGCTTGCTGTTTGGGGGTTTAGGCTGGGTATCTGTACAGCACTTTGAGATATCAGCAGATGTACAAAGGGCTTCATAAATTGATGTGATTTATGAATACATTTTATTTGACAGAGGCTCTATTACGGTCTGTCAGCTGCTGTTTTTGCTGGCCCTGTCTTTACCCTGCTCATAGGACATGATGGACAGTGTGTGTGTGTCCGTGTCTTCAGTAATGTGTGTGTGCATGCGTTCTTAGAAATGCATGTGTGGTTGCGTGTGTGTGTGTGTGTGTGTGTGTGTGTGTGTGTGTGTGTGTGTGTGTGTGTGTGTGCATGTGGTGTGTGTTTGTGCGTGCATACCTGCAAACCTATCGTTAGTGGTCTGAGTGAAATGGATAAACTACTGTGATACATCCAGGTGCCTCCAGAGGTGTTAGCCTATCATGTTCTGTAAGCTTTTATCACTAATCACCTCTGCTGATGACACACAGAGTAATTATCAGGGTGACATGTAGCACTTAAAAGCTGACAATAACAGGTGCTGAGCCAGGGAAGCTTGCTGTCTCTAATGCTACATGTGGCAGCGATCTGCTTTTAATAGTGCAAACATAGAGGAGGTATGAATAGACGTGTTGCCATGACTCTTGCCCATTGTGCTGCATGTATTCACTGAGTCGACTCTTGGACTACAACAACATTGTATTCTGATTGCCAACAGTAGTAGTCTGTTGAATGTGGCACTTGATAATCAACTGTATAACCATACTCATTGTGGAGTGATTGACCTGTGCTCAGCCACTCTCTCCTTGCAACATGATGCAGGCAAATTATGAGAAAATCAACTGCTGCAATAGGGTGAAGGCAGAGGTTGAATATGAGTACAGGCAGAGAGAGAGGGGTAGAGAGAAGGAAAGAGAGAGACAGACATACAGTGGTAGGATCTTAATTTGATCCAGCAGGAAAATACAGACATACAGGCAGACTAGGTCCATAGAAATAGGCTATTCCAGTGTTCTGGGTGGATATGTGGATAGGTAACCAACTTGGTGATGTCACAATGCCCCTTTACCAGGGAAGGATAACTAGTTGTTATAAGGGAACATTATGAGGTAACATGTTGCCACGGAAACACACTTATGTCATAATCTCAGACCACATTAAAACGGTCAGACAAGCTCAGGTAGAGCGCATTAGCTACATTCGAACGATCTCTCAACCTATAACTGATTTGATTGATTACAACGGTACACTACCTTGTCGTGACATGGGTCAAAGACTTAGTGACCCTGTCCCTGAGGTATCCCGTAGGGAGAAACCAAAGGAGACACAGGAACATAAAGATAAACCCAAGGAGAAGAGGATCCCTCAAGCCCTGACCTTTCTTCAGCTGTTTACACTGCTGAGCTGCGTCAAGGTGAAGAAAACACCCTTTGATCCCTCCCAGAGTGGTGATGGGAGAAAGGGAACAACGATAAACGATACAAACAACAATAATGACTCTGAAACTGGTGAGTGTTAGGAGGTGTATATTGATTAGTGCTGCTACATAGTACAATTATCTAGGCTTGACTTGGAAAAAAACAGGTCATGTGTCTTAGAAATGTTTCACTTACAGGCTTGGACTACTCTGCAGGTGACGTGAAAAGGATCAAGGACAAGAGTAAAGGAAAGGTTGGAGGAGAGAAACATAGCATTGAATCTCAGGAGCACAAATGCAGAACGACACAGGAAAAAGAAAAAGACATTAAACAAAGACCTAACTCGGTAAGACATCCAAACTTGCTTATTAATGAGAATTAACCAATGCATTTGACAACTGATAATGACCACAATAAGGAAAACACAGCATATTGTGTTGAATCTGATTCTTTGACATGGCTTGACAAATGTGATAATGTCACAATGCCCCTTCGGATGGGGTAGGCCCTAATAGTTATTAGGAAAAGTCTAAAAAGAATCCATGGAACGTCCCAACTCTGACCTTTGACGTTGAAATTGAAATGGTTAAGGTAGGGGTTAAGGTTAGGGTTTAGGGTAGGGATGTCCCAAGGATCACGGACAGCACTAACCCTAGTTATTATGGGGTAACATTTTGACATGGAAACACACTTAGGAAATAACATTTGTTGCCAATCAAGCTAGAGCTCATTGGCTACGTATATTCAACATTGATATTGTAGTTTGAAATGTCAGTAGATTTCTAACTGATGTACTGATTGCGACACTGAGGTCTCCCCTGAGGAGCAAGCAAAGGAGACCCAGCAGAAAGAGAAGAAGAAGAGCATCCATCCAGCTGTGGCGGCCCTGCAGCTGTTCACTCTCTTCTGCTGTGGTGGGAAAGTCAAGTTGAGGAAGGACCAGGACAACGATAATGCATCTGATACTGGTGAGTGTTATGGGGTGTCTGCTGATTAGATATAGAATGAGATTGGCTTCACTTGGAAGAACGTGTCTTCAAAATCAAAATGTCTAATCTACACAGGTTCAGACTTGTCTGGAGGTGATGTTACAACCAAAAGGGTCAAGGACAAGAGTAATGGAAAGGTGGGCAGGGAGAAAGACCGGACTGAAGTTCAGCTGTTGAAATCATCTCAGGACCACGAACCCGTAAGTACAACACCAGAAACAGACAAGGGAACTAATTCAGGACAAAGACCTAACTCTGTGAGACAACCAAACATGCTGTATCATATTTTATTGTGAGCAAAAGATCTTTCCCATAATGCTGTGTTATCATTGGGTGTTACAATTGTGTTGTGCAGGAAAATCGAAGGACACCCCGACAAGTGAAGACCCCTGTGGAGGAAATTTACATAAGACCTGACTCTCCGACTCTACCACCTGCCCACGTAAGTTACTGAAACCTAAATTACTATACGGACAGACAGAGATTAAAGCATCTAGACAATTTCCCCTCTGACCTCAACCTAACCACCCTTTTCCTCCGGGTAGAGCTCCCTCTCTCAGTTTTCCCTGGCTCGGAACCTGGCCATCCTCCCGCTGGAGTGGCAGCTACCCGGAGTCCCTCTGCCCACCTCGTCTATGGCAACTAGGACAGAGAGAACCCCATCCTCTACCAACACTTCGACACATGCGCAGATGGAAACACAGACATCAGATATGAACACAGACACACAGACCACTTCTACCTCTCAGAGCCAGATCTCCATGGTCTCATCGGAGACCATGATAGATCTTCACACGTCAGACTCCATTAACCAGACCTCCACTCTTGACATGGCACTGACCCCTGAGAGCACTAAGGACATGATCACTACTGATGAGGATGTGAAGGATGACTCTGCTAAAGATTTGATCTCCACCCTAACAGACACCTCTATGGAGAAATCCATCAGTGAGACCAGCCTGAAAGACCTCATTGCTGAGTATGAAGATGACAATGAGCTGAAGGATATGGCTGCCTCCGCTACCCCTGCTACTGATAATGACAATGAGGATGCAATGCTGCTGGAGATTGCAGCACTTTTTGACTGATTACATCTTGACAGTGGAGACCGAGCTGCCTCTGCATCTCTGAAGAGCCAATAGACCTAATGAACATTTCAATGTAGCAAAAGCTATACTTTGATCAATTAATTTAAAAAAAATTCTACAGCAAATGTTTACTATGGTTGATATGTGACGCAGCATGTTTAGATTAGACCTATTTGTTTGAATTCACCAAAAGTAATAAATATTACTGCCAAGGGAACAATCAAACTACTACAGGTAGGGGAGAGTGAATATATCAGCATAGAGTTCATTTGGACAATAATGATCCATAAGCATATTGCATTCTGTAATGTATGAAATAACATTCACCCACAGCGAATACAAATCAGACGTGTTCTATTTTCTCCCTCTGTCCTTCCCTCCCACATCCTGATGAGGTTTAGATCGTCATGTTATCCAGCCCTTAAACTGTTTAGCATTTTAATAACACGTCGCAAACTCAGGGCCTAATTACCTTTGTTACACATGCATCAAATAGAGTCCTCCTGTCACCACATATCTGAGCCACCTGAAAATGCTTTGTTACTGGTGGGTTTCCAACAGATTACAGGGAGATTGGTTAAGTAAGTCAACCTAAATAAGGATGGTGGGAACATCCTGACTAAAGACAAATTACTAGAGATATGTGATTTCCTTGACATATCAGGCGAACAGAGAAGAGATGTTCAAAACAAATCCCGCATATCATTAATGACTCACATTATGATGTTCCTTGAAAGAGAGGAAGTCGCAGAGTTAGAAGATGGCGGCATGTCGGAATTGTTGCTACTTAAAGACGAAATGACAGAGATGATCAGTGGCATAGATAACAAAACAGGGCAAACTGACTATGATATTGAACCAGCCGGAACACATCACAGAATAGAGGAACTGAGAACTATAACCCCACAACAAGGGGCGGGAACTGAGCAGATTACTGCAGCCAAAGCCAGTGATTCTCTGCGTCAGCCCCAACCCCATGCCAATCTTCAGGGGAGCGTGCCGCTCTCACCAAATGCACAGCCCAGCTCATACTGGCGCAAAGAGTTTAAAATTTCTGGTCAGATAGGTGAACCGGGCCAGAAAGAAAAACTGATTTTTTCCAGCCTTGCCCATCAGATCAAAAATGGACTTAACAGAGGCTATCCTCAGGTAGAAATAGTAGACACAGTAGTCAGGGCTATTTCTCCAGGCTCACAGCTACGCAGCTACTTGGAAGGTAAACCCCAGCTAACTCTTCCCACACTTAGATGTATCCTGCGTTCCCACTTCCAAGAGAAGAGTGCAACAGAGCTTTACAAACAGCTAGCTTCAGAAGCACAGCATAGCAAGGAGACCCCTCAAAGCTTCCTGATGCGCGTTTTAGATTTGAGGCAAAAAGTACTGTTTGCATCCCAGGAGTCAGAATCAGGGCTTACGTATGACCCTGCTCTAGTCCAGAGCATGTGTTTACACACAGTCCTTACGGGTCTCCAGAGTGACAGTATCAGGATAGACACGCAGCCTCTCCTGCTAGAGAGCGAAACATCAGATGAGGTTTTGTTAGAGAAGCTTAACATTGCTTGTGCTAATGAGATAGAAAGAGGAAACAAAAAGCGGTTTAATGCCCCACAGCCTGCTACAACTGTAAGTGTAGTCCAGTTAGAAGATACACCATCTGAAAAGTGTCCTGTGAAGGAAGCCAAAGCTAAGATACCCACAGAACTGTTAACAGAGTTAGCTGAACTTAAGATAGGTGTAGCTTCTCTACAAGGTCTCAGTGCAGAGATTGCTCACATTAAGGAGACATTACAGCAGCCTATGTTTCAGTCACCGCCTTGTGCCTATGCCCCACCCCCAGTTAGGAGGCCAGATAGGGACCCCCAGGCACCTATTTCCCAGCAGCAGTATTGCAGCAACTACAGTCGGTCCCAAGCACCTGACCCTGCGCAGCATCAATATGCACCTAACCGGTATACCAACCACTCTGCTCAAGCTCCAAGGAGGTGTTTTGTCTGCCAGCAGGCCAGAACAGATGCACGCTGCACACACTGCTTCCGATGTGGGAGTGGAGAACATTTTCAAGCTGGATGTAAAATCCGGGGAGCCAGACCATCAAGGGAGGCCCCTTTAAACGGAAATGGGTTACCGCTGAGGGACGAGTGTTAACCGTAGGTACCAAAAAGTCCCAGAAATGTGTAAATTGTGCCAGAGAAGAGTCATTTGAGAACCTGAAACAATGTTCATCATGTAAAGAGACACTGTACTGTTCCAAAGTATGTCAAAACCAACATTGGAATAAACATAAGGAAAAATGCATGAAAGGTTTTCCTGCACAGAGGAAAATGCCCACTCCTTACTATCCCTAGCTCAAGGTTGCCACCCCCGTAAGGTCACCTCGCTAGTCGGCAGACAGTGCCTTATTGAGTGTCACCTGAATCGCCACCACCTCCAAGCTCTATGGGACATAGGATCTCGGGTATCGGTCATTGATGAACGATGGAAAGAGGAATCTCTCCCAAACGCAAGGCTGAGAGATGTTTCAGAAATCCTGGACTCACCTGATGATCTAAGGTTGACTGCAGCAAATGGGACTGAAATGCCATACCTGGGATGGATTGAAACAACTTTTCGGCTAGCCTCTGAAACTGACCAAACAAAGGAACTGATCATCCCAGTGCTGGTACTGAAAGGCTGTCACCTATCTCATCCCATCATAGGTCTCAATGTTATTGAGCACATCCTGACAATGACCAAAAAGACTAAACGATACAGTACAGTAAAAATAGCTTTCCCAAGCCTCAAAAGAAACAAGGTGAGAGCTTTTATACAGGCTGTTAGCGCAGAACAGACAGATGAATACGCAGTGAAAACCAAGAAAGAGAAGGTTGCTGTACCAAAACACAGTAGCATTCAGATTGAGTGCCGTGTAGCTTCCCAGCCTTTCAAAGATGACATGACAATGCTTTTCCAGCCAGACCTGAACCCGCAGTGGCCAGACGACCTTGAGTTCTTTGACACACTAGTCAGAGTCAGGAAAGGTGTTTTTCCAGTTATCCTGCTTGATGTCTCTAACCCCACTGACCACGACATTGCCCTGCTAGGACGCACACTAATCGGTACAGTACAAACCATTATGACTGTGTTACCTGCCCAAGTCTTTGAAAAAACTGTCACCCCAGCCACAGTGAATCACACCAGCGTTCGAACCCCATGTACTGCTACTGAACAGTGGGATCCACCAGTAGGTTTAACTCACCTAACCGAAGAGCAGAGAGAAGTTGTTAGGCAAATTCTTAGAGAAGAGTGTCACTCCTTCTCCAGGTCAGACAATGATATTGGCTGCATTGAACGATTGAAAATGACTATTTCTCTAAAGGACTCTGAACCAGTAAAGCGCACATACATGTCAGTGCCCAGGCCACTGTATCAGGAGATGAAGGGTTACCTTTATGACCTCATAGTCCAGGGCTGGGTTAGGAAGTCAAACTCTTCATATTCTTCACCTGTCGTGTGCGTTCGTAAGAAGGACGGGACCCTCCGGTTGTGTATAGATTACAGAGACCTGAACAGAAAGACACATCCCAACCGCCAGCCCATCCCTCGGGTCCAAGACATCATGGACAGTTTAGGTGGTAATTCCTGGTTCTCCCTCTTAGATCAGGGAAAAGCGTATCACCAGGGGTTAATCTCTGAAGAAAGCAGACCACTGACAGCATTTGTGACACCGTGGGGACTCTATGAGTGGATACGTATGCCATTCGGCCTCATGAACGCTCCTGCAGCTTTTCAGTGGTGTAGGGAGGAGTGTTTGGAAGGGCTCCGGGATAACATCTGCATTCCTTATCTGGACGACACGCTAGTTTTCAGTAAAACATTCGACAGCCATGTGAATGATGTGCGAAAAGTTTTGCAGCGTCTCAGAGAGTATGGCATTAAACTCAAACCAAGTAAGTGTGATCTCTTTAAACCCCAGGTCCGTTATTTGGGCAGAATAGTGTCTGCAGAGGGCAGCCGAGTTGACCCAGCCGATTTTGAAGCAGTAAGAGCATTGAAAGAAATCAGACCAGAGACTGTAGGCCAGCTCAGAAAAATGCTTGGTTTACTCACTTACTACAGACAGTACATCAAATACTTTTCTAGGAGTGCCAGCTGCCTGTAGGACCTCCTGAAAGCAGATTCAGAGAAAATACTTGACCACCCACGGAAAACAAAAACAAAGAAAGTAAGTCATGTGGTGCCCTCAAACAAGCCAATCCTGTGGACTGACCAGCATCAACAGGCACTGGAACAGCTGATTGAGTGTTTGCTTCACCCACCAGTTTTAGGTTTCCCTGATTTCACTCAGCCATTTGTTGTACACACTGATGCGTCACACCAAGGCTTGGGAGCAGTTCTTTATCAAAAGTAAGAGGGGAAGCTTAGGGTCATTTCTTATGGCTCTCGAACCTTAACAGCAGCGGAGAAGAACTATCACTACCACTCGAGCAAGCTAGAATTTCTAGCTCTAAAATGGGCAATCACTGATAAGTTCCATGATTATTTGTACTATGCTCCGACCTTCACTGTATACAGCGATAACAACCCACTTCCAGGTGGGTTGCAGACTTGGCTGATTTCCACTTTACAATAAAGTACAGGCCAGGCAGAGAGAACGGTGATGCAGATGCTTTGTCAAGGATGCCACTGGATGTAGAGTCACTGATGAGAGAATGTTCTGAGGAGCTTCCACCAGACACCATTGCCGCCGCGATACAAGCAGTTGAGGTACAGAAAGAGGCTGTTGTACCTTGGTCATTTTCAGCTGCATCGATGTCAGTATTAGCTGAAGGTGAGACAACCACTGCAACAACCATCTCGATCCCAAAAGATGGGATAAGAGAAGCACAAGAATCTGATCCGGTCATCCGTCCTGTGCTCAATTTCAAACTGTCTGGTTCCAAACCGCCAGTTAAAGAGCAAAAGAAATTCAGTCCAAAGACAAAATGCCTATTCAGAGAATGGGACAAATTGACAGTAGACAGTGATGGCATTCTGTACAGAATCACTACAGCCCGCAAGCAGTTAGTTCTACCAGAGCAGTACAAAGGTAAAGTGATGGGAGAGTTGAACAATAACATGGGACACCAAGGTACTGACCGCACTGTATCACTAGTACGTGACCGCTTCTTCTGGCCATATATGCAATCTGACATCGAGCACTATGTGACTAAAACTTGTAGCTGTGTCAAGCAGAAAAAGCCAGCCCATGAAACAAGAGCTCCTCTGACAAACATTGTGACAACACAGCCATTTGAACTGGTATGTATAGACTTCCTTCATCTCGACAGATGCAAAGGGGGATATGAGTACATCCTCGTGGTTGTTGATCATTTTACACGTTTCACTCAAGCCTACGCCACCACATCAAAGTCAGGTAAAACTGCTGCAAATCTCATCTTCAATGACTTTGCCCTGAAGTTTGGGTTCCCGTCCCGCATCCACCATGACCAAGGGGGAGAATTTGAAAATCAGTTGTTCCATCAGTTAAAGAAACTCAGTGGCATGGCGGGGTCCAGGACAACACCCTATCACCCGATGGGAAACGGTCAAGCGGAACGCATGAACAGAACATTGTTGCAAATGTTAAAGACACTAACTGAGACACAAAAGTCAAATTGGAAGGAGTCTCTGAACAAACTGGTTTATGCCTATAACTGCACCCGTTGCGAAGTGACTGGCTATTCACCATTTTATCTTCTGTTTGGGAGATCACCCAGGCTTCCAGTTGATATGCTCTTTGGATTGTGCACAGAGGCAGGTTCCAGTAACCAGCGAGACTACGTGGAGAACTGGAAACGAGGGATGGAAGAAGCATATGCCATTGCAAATTAAAATGCTCAGAAAGCCGCTGAAAGAAGTAAGAAGTACTATGAGACTAAAGTTAGGAGTTCAGTGCTACAGGCTGGCGAGCGAGTTCTGATTAAAAACCTGACACCAAGAGGAGGACCAGGAAAACTTTGTAACTATTGGGAAGATACAATTCACACAGTGGTGAGACAAATGGGTTCAGACCTGCCGATTTATGAGTTGAGACCAGAAAAGGGTAGGGGACGCTCCAGGGTCCTGCACAGAAACCTGCTCATGTCCTGTGACCACTTACCTTTTGAGACACAACCAGAAATGACCAAAGTGGACAAAAGTCAGAAAACGAGGAGACACCAGCCTGCATCACAGCCTCTAGATTCTGATGAAGACAGCGGGGATGAATATGACCTTCATCATGAGCCGCTACAGGTTCCCACATCTCCTATAGTACCTGAGGAGAGGAATGCTGAACCAGCGAGAGAGTGGGAACACAGGCCCCCAACAGTGAGACAGACAGTTGCAGTGCCAGTCCCTGATACGCTACCAGCACAGCCTCTTGTTGAAAAGCGGCTGGAGGAGACAACAACAGTTAAAGACCTGCCTGCTGAGGAGATGAATTTGCCTGCTGAAAATTTGCCTGATGATCGTCCACCAAGTGCCTTTCCTTCATTAACTGATGCTGCTGAACCTGAGGAACCAGCCTACCAGCTGCCACAAAGAGAGAGACACCCTCCAAGACGTATCACCTATGATCAGCTTGGTATCCCTTCCTGCTACAGTATACAGCCACAGCCACAGTTGTTCCCTGTCTACTCTGCACCAGGACTGGTTCCATGGCTGCCATCACTACAGCAATGTTACTTTCAGCCACCTTACATGTATGGGCTTCAGCAAACATGAGGCTACAGAGTTGACATGTTTGACCATGGACTACTGTCTGATTTCACAGACTGTCAAAAGAGACAATTTGCAGACTATGCATATAGATCATTAAAATTGATGGACCGTTGATCAATAGTATGAGAAAATACTGCTTATGTTATATAGCTGGTCAACAGATATGGACTGTGAATATAACTTGTTAGTTATATTTGAACTGTGACCCTTGACCTCTGCTCAAGTACTACCTTACAGAAGAGGATTTTCTAGGTCCAGTGCATACGGACTGTTGAAGAAGACAATGTTGGTAATGTTGGGACAACATTTATTTTGTCGGGGAGAGTGTGACAGGTTAAAGTAAATATTCATAGCCTGTTATACATTAAAAAGTATTAGTAAGTTTATAGTATGTGAGGATCGTAAAAAATCTAAGGTTAAAAAGATGCATTCAGTATTAGTTGATAGAGATTGATAACATTCATATAATTGTGTTAACGTTAAAATCTGTCAAAGGGTACGAATTGTGAGTAATGTGTAAACGTTATATTGATTACTTTATTTTGTGGTGCCTAAAAGTGTTAATCTGTGATCTACTAAAAGTTGCATTGAGAAAACAATAGCATATCACTCTCGTGATTATTTCTCCCCTGTTTTCAGGTACTTTATTGATGATAAAAAAAAGAGTAATTTAAATGTAATAACTCGCTAACGTTAAGAGTGTTTAAGGTGTGTCTTAATAACATATTGAGGAAGTTAGAGTTAAGTTTGAAGAGAGTAATATTAGCCCTGCTCGGTTGTAGCGAAGAATAGCGTTGTACTGAGAGTAGCTGCCATTTTATGTCGATTGTGAATGAACTTGTGCGTTGTTAATAAGATATTTTGCTGTGTTATTTGTATAATGGTCTTTCTGTTGTTTTGTAATGTGTTACTTTTGTGAAATGATTGAACTAAAAGTTGTATTGAGAAAACAATACCATATCACTCTCGTGATTATTTCTCCCCTGTTTTCAGGGGCGTAACAACAGCACATCATTCTCTTTGCCTATATTACAGGAGGGGAGGATATATTGGTGTCATCAGAGTAATTGATTAGCACACATACTGTATGTGTCGTTTTATCACCTTGAATGGTGACAGAATAGAGAGCTTTGAAACTATTGAATTAAGTATTAAAATACCAGGTGAAAAATGCTCCGTTAGAAAATCACTTTGAGAATTTAGGTATTTTATGAATTCTCACAGGGAAGATTTCGGTCAAACTGCACTTTTCTGTCTCTGTCATGCCTGTGGTCTGCATGGATAATGAGCTGAGAGAAGCAGTAGTAGCAGCATATCGTTTAGGGCTACAGCCAAGCTGTCCCTCACCTGAGAAACCCCCTAGTTGTACATGAGTGCACTCTCCACAATAAAGATCCAAGATAGACTTGGAACTAAATCAACATAACATGGATACTGTACATGTATGTAATTAAGCATGACGTTTTTGAGGATTGTTAATCTAGAAAAGATGCAGAACATATTAACTCTGAAAGGGGAGGGAGAGAAGAGAGGGGGATGACTGGGTGGATATAGAGGAGAGACAGTAGGAGGGATGGTGAGATGAATCCATCTATGAATTCAAATATTAATCTACCCAATAAGGAGATCAAAGTGTCTCTCACCCAGACGTACACACAGACATTCACGTATACACACCTACACACACAAAAACACACACACGCTCACACCTACTCCTCTATCCACATGAAGTGGTCATGGCATTACAGTGATTTAGTTACAAGGACATTGAGAGAAGCCATTTATTTCCTCTAGAGACTGTAACGTTGATGAGGTTTCCAACAAGAAGTGACCAGTCTATCCTCAGGGGGATACTACTGACAACACATTGAAAATGGGTGTGGTTATGTCCTGCCTGTTTGGCCCTGTCCAGGGGTATCGTCGGATGGGGCCACATTGTCTCCCGACCCCTCCTGTCTCAGCCTCCAGTATTTATGCTGCAGTAGAGTATGTGTCGGGGGGCTAGGGTCAGTCTGTTATATCTGGAGTATTTCTCCTGTTTTATCCGGCGTCCTGTGTTAATTTTAGTATGCTCTCTCTAATTCTCTCTCTTTCTCTCTTTCTTTCTTTCTTTCTTTATTTCTTTCTCTTGGAAGACCTGAGCCCAAGGACCATGCCTCAGAACTACCTGGCCTGATGACTCCTTGCTGTCCCCAGTCCACCTGGCCGTGCTGGTGCTCCAGTTTAAACTTTTCTGCCTGCGGCTATGGAACCTGTTCACCATACGTGCTACTTGGCCCAGACCTTCTGTTTTCAACTCTCTAGAGACAGCAGGAGCAGTAGAGATACTCTGAATGATCGGCTATGAAAAATTAACTGACATTTACTCCTGAGGTTCTGACCTGTTGCACCCTCGACAACCACTGTGATTATTATTATTTGACCCTGCTGGTCATTGTCACGACTTCCGCCGAAGTCGGCTCCTCTCCTTGTTCCGGCAGCGTTCAGCGATGGACATCAACCGGCTTTCTAGCCATCACCGCTCAGTTTTTCAGATATCCATTTGTTTTGTCTTGTCCCATACACACCTGGTTTTCATTCCCTCATCATTCTATGTATTTAGCCCTCTGTTTCCTAACATGTCTTTGTGTGTAACTATTTGTTTTGTATTGTGGATTATTGTCGGGCGCTTTACTTTTGTCATGTTCCGTGTTTTTGTCACGTTATTGTTTTTATGTGCTGTGTATTTTGGAACGGAATTAAAGTGCGCCTGTTCACTACACTCTGCTCTCATGCACCTGACTTTGCCTCCCTTACACACCTTTGACAGAATTGCACACCAAACCATGGAGTCAGCAGGAGCAGGTACCCCGGTTAGAGGAGTCGAGGAGCGCGTCCAGGAGAGCGACAAGGAACATTCGGCAATGTTAAGTCAACTTGGTGCCATGATGGATCGCGTTGTTCAAACCATGGACCGTTGGGAGAGACAGGGAGTCTCGCCAGCGCCTCAACCAGTACAACCGGGATTGCCTCCACCCGTCCCGTCTGGAGAGAATTCCAGTGGGATGCATCTCTCCCTTCCCAGGGAGTATGATGGGATGGCAGCAAAGTGCCAGGGATTCCTGTTTCAACTGGACCTCCAACTGGCCAGCGTGCACCCAGCTCCTTCAGGAAGGGAGAGAGTATCTGCCCTCATTTCCTGTCTCACAGGAGGAGCGCTGGAGTGGTGAAAACGCCGTGTGGAGAGAGCAGGACACGGCGTTGGACCAGTTCGAGGAGTTCACCCGTCGCTTCCGGGCCGTCTTCGACCATCCACCCGAAGGTAGAGAGGTGGGAGAAAGGCTCTTCCATTTGAGGCAGGGGACAAGGAGCGCCCAGGAATTCGCTCTGGAATTCCGGACCTTGGCCGGCGGAGCAGGCTGGAACGCAGGGCCCTCATCGACCACTATCGATGCAACCTACGAGAGGATGTCCGACGTGAGCTGGCCTGCAGGGATGCCACCATCTCCTTTGACCAACTGGTGGATTTATCCATCTGGTACGATAACCTGCTGGTCACCTGCGGACGTCCAGAGGAGGCTCTGTCGGTGCCATCTTCCAGCACCCCCGTTCCGGTGCCCATGGAGTTAGGAGGGGCTGCTCATAGGGAGACTGGAGGAGGAGCCATCACATGCACCATCTGTGGCCGCAGAGGACACACTCTGCGTGCCGTGTTGGTTCCTCTGGGAGTCGAGGCAACAGACAGGGCACACTGGCGTCACCCCAGGTGAGTTCGCACCACACTCATTCAGAATCCTCTGTTGATCAACTGTTTGTGCCTGTTTGTTTCCCTGAATTTTCTCCACATTCCCATCATAAGGCGCTCGTCGATTCAGGCGCAGCTGGGAATTTTATCGACAGAGCGTTAGCCATTAGTTTAGGGATCCCCATTTTTCCTGTAGTTAGACCCTTCCCGGTTCACGCTCTGGATTGTCGACCATTATGGTCCGGGATAATCAGGGAGGCCACCATCTCTTTGGCCATGGTTATGCAGGGGGATCACGAGGAGAAAATCAGCCTCTTCCTCATTGACTCTCCTGTGTTTCCTGTGGTATTAGGCCTTCCCTGGTTGGCTCTGCATAACCCCACTATTTCCTGGCAACAGAGGGCTCTCAAGGGGTGGTCGCGAGAGTGCCAAGGGAGGTGTATAGGGGTTGCCGTTGGTGCTACCACGGCAGGGAAAGTCCAGACCAGGTCTCCACCGTGCACCCCCCCCCCCACCCAGAATATGCCGATTTGGCTCTCGCCTTCTGTCAAAGGAAGGCCTCTCAATTACCACCTCATCGACGGTGGGATTGTGCGATACGTCTCCTGGCAGATGCTGTGCTTCCCAGGAGTCACGTGTATCCCCTGTAGCAAGTGGAGACGGTGGCTATGGAAACATATGTCTCTGAATCCCTGCGTCACCCGCCTCCTCAAGTTTATTTTTTGTGAAGAAGATGGATAGGGGTTTACGCCTGTGCATTGACTAAAAAGGACTCAATCAAATCACGGTGAGATACAGTTTGTCCTACCTCTTATCGCCATGGCGATTTAGTCAATGCATGGGGCGCGTTTCTTCACGAAACTGGATCACGGGAGTACGTATTACCTGGTGCGTATCCGGGAGGGAGACGAGTGGAAGACAGCGTTTAGTACCACCACAGGGCATTATGAGTACCTCGTCGTGCCGCATTTGTTGATGAATGCTCCATCAGTTTTCCAATCCTTTGTAGACGAGATATACTCTGCTACACGCACCGAGCTTGTGTCCTTGGTACGCAAGGTACTTGGACGACTGTTGGAGCATGACCTGTATGTCAATGCTGAGAAGTGCCTGTTCTTTCAGCAGGCTGTCTCCTTCCAAGGGTATCGCATTTCCACATCAGGGGTGGAGATGGAGAGTGACCACATTGCAGCCATGCGTAATTGGCCGACTCCCACCACGGTAAAGGAGGGGCAGCGGTTTTTAGGGTTTGCCAATTACTACCAGATAATTTTCCGGGGTTTTGGCCTGGTTGCTGCTCCCATTACCTCATTGCTGAAGGGGGTCCTGTATGGTTGCAGTGGTCGGCTGAGGCGGACAGGGCTTTTGGGCAGCTAAAAGCTCTGTTTACTTCAGCTGTCCGTGACCAGTTGATCTAGCCCACACATCAAATCAAATCAAATCAAATTTATATAGCCCTTCGTACATCAGCTGATATCTCAAAGTGCTGTACAGAAACCCAGCCTAAAACCCCAAACAGCAAGCAATGCAGGTGTAGAAGCACGGTGGCTAGGAAAACTCCCTAGAAAGGCCAAAACCTAGGAAGAAACCTAGAGTGGAACCAGGCTATGTGGGGTGGGCCGTCCTCTTCTGGCTGTGCCGGGTGGAGATTATAACAGAACATGGCCAAGATGTTCAAATGTTCATAAATGACCAGCATGGTCCAATAAAAATAAGGTTGAAACTGGAGCAGCAGCACGGCCAGGTGGACTGGGGACAGCAAGGAGTCATCATGTCAGGTAGTCCTGAGGCATGGTCCTAGGGCTCAGGTCCTCTGAGAGAGAGAAAGAAAGAAAGAAGGAGAGAATTAGAGAGAGCACACTTAAATTCACACAGGACACCGAATAGGACAGGAGAAGTACTCCAGATATAACAAACTGACCCTAGCCCCCCGACACATAAACTACTGCAGCATAAATACTGGAGGCTGAGACAGGAGGCGTCAGGAGACACTGTGGCCCCATCCGAGGACAGCCCCGGACAGGACCAAACAGGAAGGATATAACCCCACCCACTTTGCCAAAGCACAGCCCCCACACCACTAGAGGGATATCTTCAACCACCAACTTACCATCCTGAGACAAGGCCGAGTATAGCCCACAAAGATCTCCGGGGGGGGGGGGGGCGCCAACCCAGACAGGAAGATCACATCAGTGACTCAACCCACTCAGGTGACGCACCCCTCCCGGGGACGGTATGAAAGAGCCCCAGTAAGCCAGTAACTCAGCTCCTGTAATAGGGTTAGAGGCAGAAAATCCCAGTGGAAAGAGGGGAACCGGCTAGGCAGAGACAGCAAGGGCGGTTCGTTGCTCCAGAGCCTTTCCGTTCACCTTCCCACTCCTGGGCCAGACTACACTCAATCATATGACCCACTGAAGAGATGAGTCTTCAGTAAAGACTTAAAGGTTGAGACCGAGTTTGCGTCTCTTACATGGGTAGGCAGACCGTTCCATAAAAATGGAGCTCTATAGGAGAAAGCCCTGCCTCCAGCTGTTTGCTTAGAAATTCTAGGGACAATTAGGAGGCCTGCGTCTTGTGACCGTAGCGTACGTGTAGGTATGTACGGCAGGACCAAGTCAGAGAGATAGGTAGGAGCAAGCCCATGTAATGCTTTGTAGGTTAGCAGTAAAACCTTGAAATCAGCCCTTGCCTTGACAGGAAGCCAGTGTAGGGAGGCTAGCACGGGAGTAATATGATAAATTATTTTGGTTCTAGTCAGGATTCTAGCAGCCGTATTTAGCACTAACTGAAGTTTATTTAGTGCTTTATCCGGGTAGCCGGAAAGTAGAGCATTGCAGTAGTCTAACCTAGAAGTGACAAGAGCATGGATACATTTTTCTGCATCATTTTTGGACAGAAAGTTTCTGATTTTTGCAATGTTACGTAGATGGAAAAAAGCTGTCCTTGAAATGGTCTTGATATGTCTTCAAAAGAGAGATTAGGGTCCAGAGTAACGCTGAGGTCCTTCACAGTTTTATTTGAGACGACTGTATAACCATTAAGATTAATTGTCAGATTCAACAGAAGATCTCTTTGTTTCTTGGGACGTAGAACAAGTATCTCTATTTTGTCAGAGTTTAAAAGTAGAACGTTTGCAGCCATCCACTTCCTTATGTCTGAAACACATGCTTCTTGCGAGGGCAATTTTGGGGCTTCACCATGTTTCATTGAAATGTACAGCTGTGTGTCATCCGCATAGCAGTGAAAGTTAACATTATGTTTTCGAATGACATCCCCGAGAGGTAAAATATATAGAGAAAACAATAGTGGTCCTAAAACGGAACCTTGAGGAACACCGAAATTTACAGTTGATTTGTCAGAGGACAAACCATTCACAGAGACAAACTGATATCTTTCTGACAGATAAGATCTAAACCAGGCCAGAACTTGTCCGTGTAGACCAATTTGGGTTTCCAATCTCTCCAAAAGAATGTGGTGATCGATGGTATCAAAAGCAGCACTAAGGTCTAGGAGCACGAGGACAGATGCAGAGCCTCGGTCTGATGCCATTAAAAGGTCATTTATCACCTTCACAAGTGCAGTCTCAGTGCTATGATGGGGTCTAAAACCAGACTGAAGCATTTCGTATACATTGTTTGTCTTCAGGAAGGCAGTGAATTGCTGCGCAACAGCCTTTTCAAAAATTTTAAGAGGAATGTTAGATTCGATATAGGCCGACAGTTTTTTATATTTTCTGGGTCAAGGTTTGGCTTTTTCAAGAGAGGCTTTATTACTGCCACTTTTAGTGAGTTTGCTACACATCCGGTGGATAGAGAGCCGTTTATTATGTTCAACATAGGAGGGCCAAGCACAGGAAGCAGGTCTTTCAGTAGTTGGAATAGGGTCCAGTATGCAGCTTGAAGGTTTAGAGGCCATGATTATTTTCATCATTGTGTCAAGAGATAGTACTAAAACACGTCTCTCTTGATCCTAGGTCCTGGCAGAGTTGTGCAGACTCAGGACAACTGAGCTTTGAAGGAATACGCAGATTTAAAGAGGAGTCCGTAATTTGCTTTCTAATAATCATTATCTTTTCCTCAAATGATCTTTTCCTCTCTTGGGGAATGCTGCTTTTTAGTTAGTTTGCGACAGTATCAAAAAGGAATTACGGATTGTTCTTATTTTCCTCAATTAAGTTAGAAAAATAGGATGATCGAGCAGCAGTAAGGGCTCTTCGGTACTGCACGAGCTAAGTCGGAAGACTTTCCAAGCTAGTCGGAAGACTAGTTCTGTCATCTCCTCCCTCCTCCCTCCCTCTGCCCGGTCATCCTATGGCCCTGCAGACTGCGGAAGCCCTGTTGACCAATGTGCACTACGGGGTGCCTGAGGATATAGTGTCGGATCGGGGTCCCCAGTTCACGTCAAGAGTTTGTAAGGCGTTCATGGAACGTCTGGGGTTCTCGATCAGCCTTACCTCAGGTTTTCACCTCGAGAGTAACGGGCAGGTAGAGAGAGTCAACCAGGATGTGGGCAGGTTTCTGCTGTCTTATTGCCAGGACCAGCTGGGTGAGTGGGCTGCGTTCGTGCACTGGGCCGAGATGGCACAGAACTTGCTTCGCCACTCCTCCACTAACCTCTCTCCCTTTCAGTGCGTATTGGGGTACCGGCTGGTTCTGTGTTTGTACCATACGGGACTGTTTCGATTTTCGTTTGTTCATTCACGTTGTTATTTTGTTTTTTTGTAGTGTTCAGTTTTATATATTAAAATGGACACTTACCACGCTGCACATTGGTCCGACATCTCTTACTCCTTGTCAGAAGAAGAGGAGAGTCGTTACACTGCCCCTCCGACTGCCCTGCCGGAAGCTGGGTCCGCGGTTTGTGGGGCCCTTTAAAGTCCTGAGGAGGGTGAATGAGGTGTGTAACATATTACAGCTTGCCTCTGATTATCGTATTAACCCCTCGTTCCATGTGTCTCTCCTCAGGCCGGTGGTGGCTGGTGCGCTCCAGGAATCTGAGGTGTGGGAAGTCCCAACACCCCTTTTGGACATCGAGGGGGCCCCAGTGTACATTGTTCGTTCCATCCTAGATTCGAGGCGTCGGGCGGGGTGCCTTCAGTACCCCGTGGAATGGGAGGGGTAGGGTCCGGAGGAGAGGTGCTGTGTTCCGGTTGCGGATGTTTTGGATCCTGAACTGCTGCGGGAGTTTCACCATCGCCGGATCGCCCTTCACTTCGCCCTCCGGGTCGTCCCCGAAGCTGGTGTCGGCGTGCCACTGGAGCTTCGCGTCAAGGGCGGAGTCACATGCTTTTTGGCCATCAACTCTCCATTTTTCATATATCCATTTGTTTTGTCTTGTCCCATACACACCTGGTTTTCATTCCCTAATCATTATACATGAATTTAGCCCTCTGTTTCCCATCATGTCTTTGTGTGTAATTGCTTGTTTGGTATTGGGGATTATTACTTATGTCATGTTCCGTGTCTTTGTCACGTTATTGTTTTTATGTGCTATGTATTTTGGAAAGGAATTAAAGTGTGCCTGTTCACTACACTCTGCTCTCCTGCACCTGACTTTGCCTCCCGTACACAGTCATCTATGAACATTTGAACATCATGGCTATGTTCTGTTACAATCTCCACCCGGCACAGCCAGAAGAGTACTGGCCTCCCCTCATAGCCTGGTTTGTTTCTAGGGTTCTTCCTAGGTTCTGGCCTTTCTAGGGAGTTTTTCCTAGCCATCGTGCTTCTACACCTGCATTGCTTGCTGTTTGGGGGTTTAGGCTGGGTATCTGTACAGCACTTTGAGATATCAGCAGATGTACAAAGGGCTTCATAAATTGATGTGATTTATGAATACATTTTATTTGACAGAGGCTCTATTACGGTCTGTCAGCTGCTGTTTTTGCTGGCCCTGTCTTTACCCTGCTCATAGGACATGATGGACAGTGTGTGTGTGTCCGTGTCTTCAGTAATGTGTGTGTGCATGCGTTCTTAGAAATGCATGTGTGGTTGCGTGTGTGTGTGTGTGTGTGTGTGTGTGTGTGTGTGTGTGTGTGTGTGTGTGTGTGTGTGTGCATGTGGTGTGTGTTTGTGCGTGCATACCTGCAAACCTATCGTTAGTGGTCTGAGTGAAATGGATAAACTACTGTGATACATCCAGGTGCCTCCAGAGGTGTTAGCCTATCATGTTCTGTAAGCTTTTATCACTAATCACCTCTGCTGATGACACACAGAGTAATTATCAGGGTGACATGTAGCACTTAAAAGCTGACAATAACAGGTGCTGAGCCAGGGAAGCTTGCTGTCTCTAATGCTACATGTGGCAGCGATCTGCTTTTAATAGTGCAAACATAGAGGAGGTATGAATAGACGTGTTGCCATGACTCTTGCCCATTGTGCTGCATGTATTCACTGAGTCGACTCTTGGACTACAACAACATTGTATTCTGATTGCCAACAGTAGTAGTCTGTTGAATGTGGCACTTGATAATCAACTGTATAACCATACTCATTGTGGAGTGATTGACCTGTGCTCAGCCACTCTCTCCTTGCAACATGATGCAGGCAAATTATGAGAAAATCAACTGCTGCAATAGGGTGAAGGCAGAGGTTGAATATGAGTACAGGCAGAGAGAGAGGGGTAGAGAGAAGGAAAGAGAGAGACAGACATACAGTGGTAGGATCTTAATTTGATCCAGCAGGAAAATACAGACATACAGGCAGACTAGGTCCATAGAAATAGGCTATTCCAGTGTTCTGGGTGGATATGTGGATAGGTAACCAACTTGGTGATGTCACAATGCCCCTTTACCAGGGAAGGATAACTAGTTGTTATAAGGGAACATTATGAGGTAACATGTTGCCACGGAAACACACTTATGTCATAATCTCAGACCACATTAAAACGGTCAGACAAGCTCAGGTAGAGCGCATTAGCTACATTCGAACGATCTCTCAACCTATAACTGATTTGATTGATTACAACGGTACACTACCTTGTCGTGACATGGGTCAAAGACTTAGTGACCCTGTCCCTGAGGTATCCCGTAGGGAGAAACCAAAGGAGACACAGGAACATAAAGATAAACCCAAGGAGAAGAGGATCCCTCAAGCCCTGACCTTTCTTCAGCTGTTTACACTGCTGAGCTGCGTCAAGGTGAAGAAAACACCCTTTGATCCCTCCCAGAGTGGTGATGGGAGAAAGGGAACAACGATAAACGATACAAACAACAATAATGACTCTGAAACTGGTGAGTGTTAGGAGGTGTATATTGATTAGTGCTGCTACATAGTACAATTATCTAGGCTTGACTTGGAAAAAAACAGGTCATGTGTCTTAGAAATGTTTCACTTACAGGCTTGGACTACTCTGCAGGTGACGTGAAAAGGATCAAGGACAAGAGTAAAGGAAAGGTTGGAGGAGAGAAACATAGCATTGAATCTCAGGAGCACAAATGCAGAACGACACAGGAAAAAGAAAAAGACATTAAACAAAGACCTAACTCGGTAAGACATCCAAACTTGCTTATTAATGAGAATTAACCAATGCATTTGACAACTGATAATGACCACAATAAGGAAAACACAGCATATTGTGTTGAATCTGATTCTTTGACATGGCTTGACAAATGTGATAATGTCACAATGCCCCTTCGGATGGGGTAGGCCCTAATAGTTATTAGGAAAAGTCTAAAAAGAATCCATGGAACGTCCCAACTCTGACCTTTGACGTTGAAATTGAAATGGTTAAGGTAAGGGTTAGGGTTAAGGTAGGGGTTAAGGTTAGGGTTTAGGGTAGGGATGTCCCAAGGATCACGGACAGCACTAACCCTAGTTATTATGGGGTAACATTTTGACATGGAAACACACTTAGGAAATAACATTTGTTGCCAATCAAGCTAGAGCTCATTGGCTACGTATATTCAACATTGATATTGTAGTTTGAAATGTCAGTAGATTTCTAACTGATGTACTGATTGCGACACTGAGGTCTCCCCTGAGGAGCAAGCAAAGGAGACCCAGCAGAAAGAGAAGAAGAAGAGCATCCATCCAGCTGTGGCGGCCCTGCAGCTGTTCACTCTCTTCTGCTGTGGTGGGAAAGTCAAGTTGAGGAAGGACCAGGACAACGATAATGCATCTGATACTGGTGAGTGTTATGGGGTGTCTGCTGATTAGATATAGAATGAGATTGGCTTCACTTGGAAGAACGTGTCTTCAAAATCAAAATGTCTAATCTACACAGGTTCAGACTTGTCTGGAGGTGATGTTACAACCAAAAGGGTCAAGGACAAGAGTAATGGAAAGGTGGGCAGGGAGAAAGACCGGACTGAAGTTCAGCTGTTGAAATCATCTCAGGACCACGAACCCGTAAGTACAACACCAGAAACAGACAAGGGAACTAATTCAGGACAAAGACCTAACTCTGTGAGACAACCAAACATGCTGTATCATATTTTATTGTGAGCAAAAGATCTTTCCCATAATGCTGTGTTATCATTGGGTGTTACAATTGTGTTGTGCAGGAAAATCGAAGGACACCCCGACAAGTGAAGACCCCTGTGGAGGAAATTTACATAAGACCTGACTCTCCGACTCTACCACCTGCCCACGTAAGTTACTGAAACCTAAATTACTATACGGACAGACAGAGATTAAAGCATCTAGACAATTTCCCCTCTGACCTCAACCTAACCACCCTTTTCCTCCGGGTAGAGCTCCCTCTCTCAGTTTTCCCTGGCTCGGAACCTGGCCATCCTCCCGCTGGAGTGGCAGCTACCCGGAGTCCCTCTGCCCACCTCGTCTATGGCAACTAGGACAGAGAGAACCCCATCCTCTACCAACACTTCGACACATGCGCAGATGGAAACACAGACATCAGATATGAACACAGACACACAGACCACTTCTACCTCTCAGAGCCAGATCTCCATGGTCTCATCGGAGACCATGATAGATCTTCACACGTCAGACTCCATTAACCAGACCTCCACTCTTGACATGGCACTGACCCCTGAGAGCACTAAGGACATGATCACTACTGATGAGGATGTGAAGGATGACTCTGCTAAAGATTTGATCTCCACCCTAACAGACACCTCTATGGAGAAATCCATCAGTGAGACCAGCCTGAAAGACCTCATTGCTGAGTATGAAGATGACAATGAGCTGAAGGATATGGCTGCCTCCGCTACCCCTGCTACTGATAATGACAATGAGGATGCAATGCTGCTGGAGATTGCAGCACTTTTTGACTGATTACATCTTGACAGTGGAGACCGAGCTGCCTCTGCATCTCTGAAGAGCCAATAGACCTAATGAACATTTCAATGTAGCAAAAGCTATACTTTGATCAATTAATTTAAAAAAAATTCTACAGCAAATGTTTACTATGGTTGATATGTGACGCAGCATGTTTAGATTAGACCTATTTGTTTGAATTCACCAAAAGTAATAAATATTACTGCCAAGGGAACAATCAAACTACTACAGGTAGGGGAGAGTGAATATATCAGCATAGAGTTCATTTGGACAATAATGATCCATAAGCATATTGCATTCTGTAATGTATGAAATAACATTCACCCACAGCGAATACAAATCAGACGTGTTCTATTTTCTCCCTCTGTCCTTCCCTCCCACATCCTGATGAGGTTTAGATCGTCATGTTATCCAGCCCTTAAACTGTTTAGCATTTTAATAACACGTCGCAAACTCAGGGCCTAATTACCTTTGTTACACATGCATCAAATAGAGTCCTCCTGTCACCACATATCTGAGCCACCTGAAAATGCTTTGTTACTGGTGGGTTTCCAACAGATTACAGGGAGATTGGTTAAGTAAGTCAACCTAAATAAGGATGGTGGGAACATCCTGACTAAAGACAAATTACTAGAGATATGTGATTTCCTTGACATATCAGGCGAACAGAGAAGAGATGTTCAAAACAAATCCCGCATATCATTAATGACTCACATTATGATGTTCCTTGAAAGAGAGGAAGTCGCAGAGTTAGAAGATGGCGGCATGTCGGAATTGTTGCTACTTAAAGACGAAATGACAGAGATGATCAGTGGCATAGATAACAAAACAGGGCAAACTGACTATGATATTGAACCAGCCGGAACACATCACAGAATAGAGGAACTGAGAACTATAACCCCACAACAAGGGGCGGGAACTGAGCAGATTACTGCAGCCAAAGCCAGTGATTCTCTGCGTCAGCCCCAACCCCATGCCAATCTTCAGGGGAGCGTGCCGCTCTCACCAAATGCACAGCCCAGCTCATACTGGCGCAAAGAGTTTAAAATTTCTGGTCAGATAGGTGAACCGGGCCAGAAAGAAAAACTGATTTTTTCCAGCCTTGCCCATCAGATCAAAAATGGACTTAACAGAGGCTATCCTCAGGTAGAAATAGTAGACACAGTAGTCAGGGCTATTTCTCCAGGCTCACAGCTACGCAGCTACTTGGAAGGTAAACCCCAGCTAACTCTTCCCACACTTAGATGTATCCTGCGTTCCCACTTCCAAGAGAAGAGTGCAACAGAGCTTTACAAACAGCTAGCTTCAGAAGCACAGCATAGCAAGGAGACCCCTCAAAGCTTCCTGATGCGCGTTTTAGATTTGAGGCAAAAAGTACTGTTTGCATCCCAGGAGTCAGAATCAGGGCTTACGTATGACCCTGCTCTAGTCCAGAGCATGTGTTTACACACAGTCCTTACGGGTCTCCAGAGTGACAGTATCAGGATAGACATGCAGCCTCTCCTGCTAGAGAGCGAAACATCAGATGAGGTTTTGTTAGAGAAGCTTAACATTGCTTGTGCTAATGAGATAGAAAGAGGAAACAAAAAGCGGTTTAATGCCCCACAGCCTGCTACAACTGTAAGTGTAGTCCAGTTAGAAGATACACCATCTGAAAAGTGTCCTGTGAAGGAAGCCAAAGCTAAGATACCCACAGAACTGTTAACAGAGTTAGCTGAACTTAAGATAGGTGTAGCTTCTCTACAAGGTCTCAGTGCAGAGATTGCTCACATTAAGGAGACATTACAGCAGCCTATGTTTCAGTCACCGCCTTGTGCCTATGCCCCACCCCCAGTTAGGAGGCCAGATAGGGACCCCCAGGCACCTATTTCCCAGCAGCAGTATTGCAGCAACTACAGTCGGTCCCAAGCACCTGACCCTGCGCAGCATCAATATGCACCTAACCGGTATACCAACCACTCTGCTCAAGCTCCAAGGAGGTGTTTTGTCTGCCAGCAGGCCAGAACAGATGCACGCTGCACACACTGCTTCCGATGTGGGAGTGGAGAACATTTTCAAGCTGGATGTAAAATCCGGGGAGCCAGACCATCAAGGGAGGCCCCTTTAAACAGAAACGGGTTACCGCTGAGGGACGAGTGTTAACCGTAGGTACCAAAAAGTCCCAGAAATGTGTAAATTGTGCCAGAGAAGAGTCATTTGAGAACCTGAAACAATGTTCATCATGTAAAGAGACACTGTACTGTTCCAAAGTATGTCAAAACCAACATTGGAATAAACATAAGGAATAATGCATGAAAGGTTTTCCTACACAGAGGAAAATGCCCACTCCTTACTATCCCTAGCTCAAGGTTGCCACCCCCAGCGAATCACCTCGCTAGTCGGCAGACAGTGCCTTATTGAGTGTCACCTGAATCGCCACCACCTCCAAGCTCTACTGGACACAGGATCTCGGGTATCGGTCATTGATGAACGATGGAAAGAGGAATCTCTCCCAAACGCAAGGCTGAGAGATGTTTCAGAAATCCTGGACTCACCTGATGATCTAAGGTTGACTGCAGCAAATGGAACTGAAATGCCATACCTGGGATGGATTGAAACAACTTTTCGGCTAGCCTCTGAAACTGACCAAACAAAGGAACTGATCATCCCAGTGCTGGTACTGAAAGGCTGTCACCTATCTCATCCCATCATAGGTTTCAATGTTATCGAGCACATCCTGACAATGACCAAAAAGACTAAACGATACAGTACAGTAAAAATAGCTTTCCCAAGCCTCAAAAGAAACAAGGTGAGAGCTTTTATACAGGCTGTTAGCGCAGAACAGACAGATGAATACGCAGTGAAAACCAAGAAAGAGAAGGTTGCTGTACCAAAACACAGTAGCATTCAGATTGAGTGCCGTGTAGCTTCCCAGCCTTTCAAAGATGACATGACAATGCTTTTCCAGCCAGACCTGAACCCGCAGTGGCCAGACGACCTTGAGTTCTTTGACACACTAGTCAGAGTCAGGAAAGGTGTTTTTCCAGTTATCCTGCTTGATGTCTCTAACCCCACTGACCACGACATTGCCCTGCTAGGACGCACACTAATCGGTACAGTACAAACCATTATGACTGTGTTACCTGCCCAAGTCTTTGAAAAAACTGTCACCCCAGCCACAGTGAATCACACCAGCGTTCGAACCCCATGTACTGCTACTGAACAGTGGGATCCACCAGTAGGTTTAACTCACCTAACCGAAGAGCAGAGAGAGGTTGTTAGGCAAATGCTTAGAGAAGAGTGTCACTCCTTCTCCAGGTCAGACAATGATATTGGCTGCATTGAACGATTGAAAATGACTATTTCTCTAAAGGACTCTGAACCAGTAAAGCGCACATACATGTCAGTGCCCAGGCCACTGTATCAGGAGATGAAGGGTTACCTTTATGACCTCATAGTCCAGGGCTGGGTTAGGAAGTCAAACTCTTCATATTCTTCACCTGTCGTGTGCGTTCGTAAGAAGGACGGGACCCTCCGGTTGTGTATAGATTACAGAGACCTGAACAGAAAGACACATCCCAACCGCCAGCCCATCCCTCGGGTCCAAGACATCATGGACAGTTTAGGTGGTAATTCCTGGTTCTCCCTCTTAGATCAGGGAAAAGCGTATCACCAGGGGTTCATCTCTGAAGAAAGCAGACCACTGACAGCATTTGTGACACCGTGGAGACTCTATGAGTGGATACGTATGCCATTCGGCCTCATGAACGCTCCTGCAGCTTTTCAGTGGTGTATGGAGGAGTGTTTGGAAGGTCTCCGGGATAACATCTGCATTCCTTATCTGGACGACACGCTAGTTTTCAGTAAAACATTCGACAGCCATGTGAATGATGTGCGAAAAGTTTTGCAGCGTCTCAGAGAGTATGGCATTAAACTCAAACCAAGTAAGTGTGATCTCTTTAAACCCCAGGTCCGTTATTTGGGCAGAATAGTGTCTGCAGAGGGCAGCCGAGTTGACCCAGCCGATTTTGAAGCAGTAAGAGCATTGAAAGAAATCAGACCAGAGACTGTAGGCCAGCTCAGAAAAATGCTTGGTTTACTCACTTACTACAGACAGTACATCAAATACTTTTCTAGGAGTGCCAGCTGCCTGTATGACCTCCTGAAAGCAGATTCAGAGAAAATACCTGACCACCCACGGAAAACAAAAACAAAGAAAGTAAGTCATGTGGTGCCCTCAAACAAGCCAATCCTGTGGACTGACCAGCATCAACAGGCACTGGAACAGCTGATTGAGTGTTTGCTTCACCCACCAGTTTTAGGTTTCCCTGATTTCACTCAGCCATTTGTTGTACACACTGATGCGTCACACCAAGGCTTGGGAGCAGTTCTTTATCAAAAGTAAGAGGGGAAGCTTAGGGTCATTTCTTATGGCTCTCGAACCTTAACAGCAGCGGAGAAGAACTATCACTACCACTCGAGCAAGCTAGAATTTCTAGCTCTAAAATGGGCAATCACTGATAAGTTCCATGATTATTTGTACTATGCTCCGACCTTCACTGTATACAGCGATAACAACCCACTTCCAGGTGGGTTGCAGACTTGGCTGATTTCCACTTTACAATAAAGTACAGGCCAGGCAGAGAGAACGGTGATGCAGATGCTTTGTCAAGGATGCCACTGGATGTAGAGTCACTGATGAGAGAATGTTCTGAGGAGCTTCCACCAGACACCATTGCCGCCGCGATACAAGCAGTTGAGGTACAGAAAGAGGCTGTTGTACCTTGGTCATTTTCAGCTGCATCGATGTCAGTATTAGCTGAAGGTGAGACAACCACTGCAACAACCATCTCGATCCCAAAAGATGGGATAAGAGAAGCACAAGAATCTGATCCGGTCATCCGTCCTGTGCTCAATTTCAAACTGTCTGGTTCCAAACCGCCAGTTAAAGAGCAAAAGAAATTCAGTCCAAAGACAAAATGCCTATTCAGAGAATGGGACAAATTGACAGTAGACAGTGATGGCATTCTGTACAGAATCACTACAGCCCGCAAGCAGTTAGTTCTACCAGAGCAGTACAAAGGTAAAGTGATGGGAGAGTTGAACAATAACATGGGACACCAAGGTACTGACCGCACTGTATCACTAGTACGTGACCGCTTCTTCTGGCCATATATGCAATCTGACATCGAGCACTATGTGACTAAAACTTGTAGCTGTGTCAAGCAGAAAAAGCCAGCCCATGAAACAAGAGCTCCTCTGACAAACATTGTGACAACACAGCCATTTGAACTGGTATGTATAGACTTCCTTCATCTCGACAGATGCAAAGGGGGATATGAGTACATCCTCGTGGTTGTTGATCATTTTACACGTTTCACTCAAGCCTACGCCACCACATCAAAGTCAGGTAAAACTGCTGCAAATCTCATCTTCAATGACTTTGCCCTGAAGTTTGGGTTCCCGTCCCGCATCCACCATGACCAAGGGGGAGAATTTGAAAATCAGTTGTTCCATCAGTTAAAGAAACTCAGTGGCATGGCGGGGTCCAGGACAACACCCTATCACCTGATGGGAAACGGTCAAGCGGTACGCATGAACAGAACATTGTTGCAAATGTTAAAGACACTAACTGAGACACAAAAGTCAAATTGGAAGGAGTCTCTGAACAAACTGGTTTATGCCTATAACTGCACCCGTTGCGAATTGACTGGCTATTCACCATTTTATCTTCTGTTTGGGAGATCACCCAGGCTTCCAGTTGATATGCTCTTTGGACTGTGCACAGAGGCAGGTTCCAGTAACCAGCGAGACTACGTGGAGAACTGGAAACGAGGGATGGAAGAAGCATATGCCATTGCAAATTAAAATGCTCAGAAAGCCGCTGAAAGAAGTAAGAAGTACTATGAGACTAAAGTTAGGAGTTCAGTGCTACAGGCTGGCGAGCGAGTTCTGATTAAAAACCTGACACCAAGAGGAGGACCAGGAAAACTTTGTAACTATTGGGAAGATACAATTCACACAGTGGTGAGACAAATGGGTTCAGACCTGCCGATTTATGAGTTGAGACCAGAAAAGGGTAGGGGACGCTCCAGGGTCCTGCACAGAAACCTGCTCATGTCCTGTGACCACTTACCTTTTGAGACACAACCAGAAATGACCAAAGTGGACAAAAGTCAGAAAACGAGGAGACACCAGCATGCATCACAGCCTCTAGATTCTGATGAAGACAGCGGGGATGAATATGACCTTCATCATGAGCTGCTACAGGTTCCCACATCTCCTATAGTACCTGAGGAGAGGAATGCTGAACCAGCGAGAGAGTGGGAACACAGGCCCCCAACAGTGAGACAGACAGTTGCAGTGCCAGTCCCTGATACGCTACCAGCACAGCCTCTTGTTGAAAAGCGGCTGGAGGAGACAACAACAGTTAAAGACCTGCCTGCTGAGGAGATGAATTTGCCTGCTGAAAATTTGACTGATGATCGTCCACCAAGTGCCTTTCCTTCATTAACTGATGCTGCTGAACCTGAGGAACCAGCCTACCAGCTGCCACAAAGAGAGAGACACCCTCCAAGACGTATCACCTATGATCAGCTTGGTATCCCTTCCTGCTACAGTATACAGCCACAGCCACAGTTGTTCCCTGTCTACTCTGCACCAGGACTGGTTCCATGGCTGCCACCACTACAGCAATGTTACTTTCAGCCACCTTACATGTATGGGCTTCAGCAAACATGAGGCTACAGAGTTGACATGTTTGACCATGGACTACTGTCTGATTTCACAGACTGTCAAAAGAGACAATTTGCAGACTATGCATATAGATCATTAAAATTGATGGACCGTTGATCAATAGTATGAGAAAATACTGCTTATGTTATATAGCTGGTCAACAGATATGGACTGTGAATATAACTTGTTAGTTATATTTGAACTGTGACCCTTGACCTCTGCTCAAGTACTACCTTACAGAAGAGGATTTTCTAGGTCCAGTGCATACGGACTGTTGAAGAAGACAATGTTGGTAATGTTGGGACAACATTTATTTTGTCGGGGAGAGTGTGACAGGTTAAAGTAAATATTCATAGCCTGTTATACATTAAAAAGTATTAGTAAGTTTATAGTATGTGAGGATCGTAAAAAATCTAAGGTTAAAAAGATGCATTCAGTATTAGTTGATAGAGATTGATAACATTCATATAATTGTGTTAACGTTAAAATCTGTCAAAGGGTACGAATTGTGAGTAATGTGTAAACGTTATATTGATTACTTTATTTTGTGGTGCCTAAACGTGTTAATCTGTGATCTACGAAATGCTCTTAATCTATGAGCCGGAGATCGATTGCTCTGGTCTCCACCCATATTCCTGGGGAAATCGCGGTCTTTTTTCATTGTACTAAAAGTTGCATTGAGAAAACAATAGCATATCACTCTCGTGATTATTTCTTCCCTGTTTTCAGGTACTTTATTGATGATAAAAAAAAGAGTAATTTAAATGTAATAACTCGCTAACGTTAAGAGTGTTTAAGGTGTGTCTTAATAACATATTGAGGAAGTTAGAGTTAAGTTTGAAGAGAGTAATATTAGCCCTGCTCGGTTGTAGCGAAGAATAGCATTGTACTGAGAGTAGCTGCCATTTTATGTCGATTGTGAATGAACTTGTGCGTTGTTAATAAGATATTTTGCTGTGTTATTTGTATAATGGTCTTTCTGTTGTTTTGTAATGTGTTACTTTTGTGAAATGATTGAACTAAAAGTTGTATTGAGAAAACAATACCATATCACGCTCGTGATTATTTCTCCCCTGTTTTCAGGGGCGTAACAACAGCACATCATTCTCTTTGCCTATATTACAGGAGGGGAGGATATATTGGTGTCATCAGAGTAATTGATTAGCACACATACTGTATGTGTCGTTTTATCACCTTGAATGGTGACAGAATAGAGAGCTTTGAAACTGTTGAATTAAGTATTAAAATACCAGGTGAAAAATGCTCCGTTAGAAAATCACTTTGAGAATTTAGGTATTTTATGAATTCTCACAGGGAAGATTTCGGTCAAACTGCACTTTTCTGTCTCTGTCATGCCTGTGGTCTGCATGGATAATGAGCTGAGAGAAGCAGTAGTAGCAGCACATCGTTTAGGGCTACAGCCAAGCTGTCCCTCACCTGAGAAACCCCCTAGTTGTACATGAGTGCACTCTCCACAATAAAGATCAGCCTGACATCAACATACTGTTGACAAAGTAGACTTGGAACTAAATCAACATAACATAGATACTGTACATGTATGTAATTAAGCATGACGTTTTTGAGGATTGTTAATCTAGAAAAGATGCAGAACATAAGTGTCTCTCACCCAGATGTACACACAGACATGCACATACACACACCTACACACACAAAAACACACACACGCTCACACCCACTCCTCTATCCACATGAAGTGGTCAGGGCATCACAGTGATCTAGTTACAAGGACATTGAGAGAAGCCATTTCTTTCCTCTAGAGAGTGTAACATTGATGAGGTCTCCAACAAGTCTGTGAAACAAAAAGACTACATCATCATTTTAATCCAAGTACTTTTCATATGACTGCACAGTTAGATACGTATTACTACAGTGAGGACCATTAATAGAGATTCACACTCTTTTCACACTTCGGTAGGCTATCTATGCCAGCAGCTATTCTAGATCCTGAGTTACGAGAATCCATTGACCTGGGCCATCATTGGTTTAAGTGACCAGTCTATCCTCAGAGGGATACTACTGTCTTATCCAGCGTCCTGTGTGAATTTAAGTATGCTCTCTCTGATTCTCCCTCTCTTTCTCTCTTTCTCTCTCTCTCTAATTCTCTCTTTCTCTCTCTATCTCTCTCTTTCTTTCTTTCTTTCTTTCTTTCTTTCTTTCTTCCAGAGAGTTTTCTTTAATGGAAGGTTCTCTAATGTCAAACATGTAAAGTGTGGTGTATCGCAGGGCCCTCTCACCTTTTTCTATTCATGCCAATGACTTGCCACTGGCATTAAACAAAGCATGTGTGTCCATGTATGCTGATAGTTCAATGATATATGCATCAGCAACCACAGCTAATGAAGTCACTAAAACCCTTAGCAAAGAGTTGCAGTCAGTTTTGGAATGGGTGACCAGTAATAAACTGGTCCTGAACATCACTAAAACGAAGAGCATTGTATTTGGTACAATTCATTCCCTAAGTTCCAGACCTCAGCTGAATCCTGTAATGAATGATGTGGCGAATGAACAAGTTGAGGAGACTAAATTACTTTGTGTTACCTTAGATTGTAAACTATCATGGTCAAAACATATAGATTCAATGGTTGTAAAGATGGGTAGAGGTCTGCTTTTTTGACATCACACTCCACAAAGCAATTCCTGCCGGCTTTAGTTTTATCTTATCTTGATTATTGTCCAGACGTATGGTCAAGTGCTGCAAAGAAAGGCCTAGTTAAGCTACAGCTGGTCCAGAACAGAGCAGCACATCTAGCTCTTCATTGTAATCAGAGGGATAATATTAATACTATGGATGCCAGTCTCTCTTGGCTGAGGAAATACTGACTGCATCACTTCTTGTTTTTATAAGAAACATTGATGTGTTGGAAATTTCAAATGGTTTGTATAGTCAATTTACACACATCACTGACACACTTACCCTATAGACATGCCACCTGAGTTTTTTTCACTGGGTCCAGAACAAATTCAAGGAAACGTACAGCGAGAGAGAGAGAGAGAGAGAGAGAATAGGAGAATTCATTGGATAAATGGACTGACATTTTTGAAGCGAATCAATTCAGTTACCCCACTCCATCTTGCAGTTGTGTTCCCTATGTTATGATGTGCAGTCTATGTTATGATGTGTAGCCTATGTTATGATGTCTAGACTATTTTATGATGTGTTTTTTGCTAAACAGTATATTAGACAGAACACCATTCATGATTGCCATACACACAACATTTGGTCATTGACATACTGTATGCAGTGATTTGATGCTCTCTGGTGGCCTTGTAAGGCATAGCAGCACATCACTGCCTCCCCATGCTCTCCTATACAGATAGCAAAGATGGTGGATAATGAAGATGCTACATAAAGGCTGTTTACCATAAAAACAAAAAGGTCAAGGTTCCTGTCTGTGTAAGTGGGCGTTTCCGCCGTGCATTCTCAAAGATGGTCACAAAGGAGAGGGAACGCCCACTTAGACAGGAACCTTCATAATTGTTTTCAACGGGAATCTGCCAGATAACAGCTGGCTCTGGTCTACCTCGTCCCCCTTCACCCCCGCTCACCCCACCCTGCCCAATCAGAAAATAAAATGCCTGTGAGATGTTTCGCTTTCTCTACGGTCTCTGCTAATGAGACACTGTCAAATGAACACACAGGTGAATGCAAATGGAAGAGAGAAGCAACAGTGGAACATAAATGCTCTATTACAAATGAATCTGCAACACAATACCATTTCAATTGGGTTATGTGAACACATTACACTACAGAAGGCAAACAGATCCACATACAGTATGTTGCGATAGTGTGTAATGTACCATTAATTGTAGCAGCCCGCTGGCTAAATGTACATTATAACACTGTTAATGAGCCATCCTGCCCCCAACAGATGCTAACCATGGGGCAATAACACGGCGAGTGAACATTCTCCCGACGGCATATGTCAATGTAGGTCAAATCAAATAGAAATGATGCATTTCAGTCAATTTCCGAAGACAGATTCATGGTTACAGTGTATGGAATGGGATTCAATTTAAAACCTGTACTTACTTGAAAGGAAGGAAAGTCAACTGGAGATGTAACAGTAGAAGGTATGTTTTGTCGAGCCTAGGGTGCCGGAGAGGGGAGAGGACAGGGAAGGGATAGAGCATGTGGTATGGGAGGGTGTGTAGATAATATCTCAAACTCTCCAACTGTAGAAGAATGTTATGATGCCGTCTTCCCCACTATAACAGCTATCTGAGCAGTGTTTTTCACAGTACATCTAGAAGGTTGTTTCTTTCCTCTTGGATTGTGTTGAGCCGTGCAGAGGTTTGTGGGAGAAAACACAGTGCGTGTACCATATCATTAACGTGCTTTTGTTATTCCCTGGCCAGAAAAAAAGCCTTTATTTTGCCAACAACTGACTGGTTGTGACTAAAATAGGCCTACAAGTCGAAATGTTCATTATACACTTTTCAGCTGTCCCCATTGGAGAACCCTTTTTTGTTCCAGGCAGAACCATTTTGGGTTGTATGTATAACCTTCTGTGGAAATGGTTCTAATTGGAAAATAAAGGGGTTCTTCAAAGGGTTCTCATATGGGGACATCCAAATAACCCTTTAAGGTTCTAGATAGCACTTTTCTTTCTAATAGTGTACCAAAGACCTTGAAATAACGACAAGATAGGGGTGGTAGGATGATGCTGTACTCTGGTTCTGGTCAAGGACTTGATATAATCTGACTAATCTGATACATTTTGTTGTGGTGCAGTTCAGTTGGTAGGTTATCACTCCTCCAGGGATTGCATCTCTGCCACTATGGAGCCAGAGTGCTATGAAATAACAACCTTATCTGCGATTCAGTAAGTAGTCTACGTATCGACCCCTGGGTGTGTGTAATTACAACACATTGGCAAACATACAGTACCAGTCCAAAATTTGGACACACCTACTAATTCAAGGGTTTTTCTTAATTTGGACTATTTCTACATTGTAGAATAATAGTGAGGACATCAAAACTATGAACTAATACATATGCAATCATGTAGTAACCAAAGAGGTGTTAAACAAATCAAAATATATTTAATATATTAGCCACCCTTTGCCTTGATGACAGCTTTGCACACTCTTGGCATTTTCTCAACCAGTTTCACCTGGAATGCTTTTCCAACAGTATTGAAGGAGTTCCCACATATGCTAAGCACTTGTTGGCTGCTTTTCCTTCACTCTGCGGTCCAACTCATCCCAAACCATCTCAATTGGGTTGAGGTTGGGTGATTGTGGAGGCCAGGTCATCTGATGCAGCACTCCATCACTCTCCTTCAAATAGCCTTTACACACAGTCTGGAGGTGTGTTGGGTCATTGTCCTGTCAATGTCCCACTAAGTGCAAAGCAGATGGGATGACATATCGCTGCAGAATGCTGTGGTAGCCATGCTGATTAAGTGTGACTTGAATTCTAAAGAAATCACAGATAGTGTCACCAGCAAGGTACCCCCACACCATCACACCTCCTCCTCCTCCATAACCACATATGCAAAGATTATTCGTTCACCTACTCACAAAGACACGGCGGTTGGAACCAAAAATCTCAAATTTTCGACTCATCAGACCAAAGGACAGATTTCTACCAGTCTAATGTTCATTTCTCATGTTTCTTCATCTTATTGGTGTCCTTTAGTAGTGGTTTCCTTGCAGAAATTTGACCATGAAGAACTAATTCAGGCAGTCTCCTCTGAACAGTTGATGTTGAGATGTGTCTGTAACTTGAACTCTGTGAAACATTTATTTGGGCTGCAATTTCTGAGGCCGGTAACTCTATTTAACTTATCCTCTGCAGCAGAGGTAAATCTGGATCTTCCTTTCCTGTGGGGTTTCCTCATGAGAGCCAGTTTCATCATAGCGCTTGATGGTTATTGGTACTGCACTTGAAGAAACTTTCAAAGTTCTTAAAATGTTCCATGTTGACTGACCTTCATGTCTTCATGTCTGGACTATCATTTATCTTTGCTTATTTGAGCTGTTGCCATAATATGGACTCGGTCTATTACCAAATAGACCAAATATTACCAAATAGAGCTGTCGTCTGTATAGGAACCGCAATCTACCATGTCACAACACAACTGATTGGGCAGTGGGCAGTGTTCGGAAGTTCGGATGACTGACGTGCCCAAAGTAAACTGCCTGTTACTCAGGCCCAGAAGCTAGGATATGCATACAATTGGTAGCATTGGATTGAAAACACAAAAGTTTCTAAAACTGTTAAAATAATGTCTGTGAGTATAACAGAACTGTATGGCAGGCGAATACCCGAGGAAAATCCATCCGGAAATTTCAATGCTAACCTATGGGATATACAAATAAATAGGACCCAGATTGCGGTTCCTATAGCTTCCACTAGATGTCACCAGTCTTTAGACAGGGTTTCAGGCTTGTTTCTTGAAAAATGAACAAGTAGTTGTAGTTTATCCAAGGTGTCCGTCATTAGAAAATGAGTCTTGTTGCGCGTGTGAATGAGGCGCATGCTCTTTGTTATTTATCTTCCCATTTGAACATACTATTCTCCGTCTTAAATATTATCGTTTATTTAGATATTAGAGTACCTGAGGATTAATTAGAAACATCGTTTGACTTGTTTGGACGAACTTTACCGGTAACTTTTGGAATCGTTTGTATGCATGTTGAAAGAGTGGATTACTGAAATCAATGGCGCCAACTAAACTGACATTTTTTGGATATAAAGAAGGGTTTTATCGAACAAAACGACCATTCATTGTGTAGTTGGGACCCTTGGGATTGCAAACAGAGGAAGATCTTCAAAAGTAAGTGATGTATTTCATCGCTATTTGTGATTCTTTGACGCCTGTGCTGGTTTGAAAAAGTATTTTGATGTTGGGCGCTGTCCTTAGATAATCGCATGGTATGCTTTCGCCATAAAGCCTTTTTGAAATCTGACAACGCGGTTGGATTAACAAGAAGTTAAGCTTTTAAATGATGTAAGACACTTGTATGTTCATGAATGTTTAATATTACGATTTTATAATTTGAATTTAGCACTCTCAAACTTCACCGGATGTTGTCGAATTTGATGTCTGGGAAATGTCCTGGGAAATGATCTTGTTTCTTACAACCTCATGCTAATCACATTAGTCTACATTAACTCTACCTTCCCACGTAGGGGGACACCAATCCCGTAGAGCAGGTATTCCCAAACTGGGGTCGGGGGTACGCCAAATAAAAATTTGATTCAGATTATTATTTTTGTAAATGGTTTAAATCTTCACATTTTCAAATAGTCCATTTATATTTTCCAACAGGGCTATACATTTGGGTGAGTTTTTTTTCTTGCCTGAGTTTCACTGCCAAAAATAAAATGAAACCATCTAGTGTTCAGCAAAGTAACAACACACAATGTAAAATACTGGTAGCCTAGTCAAATAATTAAGATCCAATCACATTAACCGTTACTCTCTCGCAGGAATTCCACTAACGGTCCGTATGTAGCCAAACGTAGCTGCTGCTCATGTTGGTATCTGTACTGATGACCCAAAAGCCATGACAGGGAGATATGGTGGAGGGGTAACGCGCGTGCAAGCAGTTGCTCCCGACGCCACTTGGGTACACTGCATCGTCTACCGAGAGGCTCTTGCTGCCAAGGGAATGCCTGACTACTTGATTGACATTTTGGACACTACAGTTAAATGGTTATTGTGTCCGATGGAGGAGCAGAAGAAGAGGAACTGGATGGTAAGGTAGCAGTAAAGCCTAAGGTGTCTGTCAGTGCATCGACATCCAGCACCACCTCCACTGCCTCTCTACCAACATCCGCTGCCAGCACCCCTCCACCAGAGGCCCGGGTGCCTCCGGTTAAGGAGCCTAAGGTGATATAAATCACCTTTCCTTCATCCTTTCTCTCGCCCTCACTCCTTCTTTTGCTCTCTCTCTCAAGCAGACACACAATGTACGACATGAACAGTGTTAATATTTTGTGATTATCATGTGCTAATTGAGGGGTTTTCCTCTATATTTTTTGCAATAAAAAAATTATAATTGAAACGCCACTCCTGCATAAGAAAAAGTGTATAGTTTCCATCTAGTAGGATGATGAAGAAATCAAAGATGATGGAATATATGGAAATAAGAAATGAATGTGTGTGTATCATGAAGGTGTGTTGAATCTTATTGTCAGTCTATCTACAATCTGATTGGTTGCTATACTTCCTTGTAGAATCACGAGCTAGCTAATAGCAAGCTGGGAGTGATTGAGTTTTTCGGGATGAGTTAAGATGAATCAAAACTTCTTTCCAGAGATGTTCATGTTTAGTAATTCTGCCTGATCACTGGGTTCAGTCCGTATGGTTGAAGATCTGAGTTATTTCTCAATCTAAAGTTAGTGAATTTTCCTGCGTTTGCGGAGACTGCATTCACAGTAAACGCTGTATACGTTGACGCAATCGGAAATGACCTTTACATTTCAACCTGGATCTTCTGCGATATGGATGAAACCCAGCCCTTAATGAATGACTAACCATCTGAATTCTTTAGCAATACAAGACCATCGTCTGACCATCGCTTAATGAGAGGTCTACGCGTCTGGTTAGCAGATATCACTGAATTTGTTCAGGAAATGTGTCATTCTAATGCTGACCACTGGTGTACTACCCTATCTTTTTGAAGCTGTTGACATGTCAATTCTTAGACTGTAGAACTCATTCAGAATACATGAGATTCTCTGTTCTATATGTGACAATCATTGTTGGTCACATTTTGGTTAAAGGGACTGAGGTATGTGGTTCAAGATGTCAACCCAAAGTAAGCTGTTGTTTAACTGTAAAGTTAACCTGTCCAAACTGGTGTTCACCACCATTGTAAAATCCTACGGTATTTTTATCGTTGTGATTAAACTTTTTGTCCTGCAAAAAAATAGAAAATACAAAAACAAATAAAAAATACTAGGTGAAAAATTCTGTGAATTCTCACAGGGAAGATTTCGGTCAAACTGCACTTTTCTGTCTCTGTCATGCCTGTGGTCACCAGCTGTACAGACACCCCAGAGCTGCATATTCCAGTGGCCTACATGCATGGATAATGAGCTGAGAGAAGCAGTAGTAGCAGCACATGAGTTTTCTCACCTGAGAAACCCCCTAGTTGTACATGAGTGCACTCTCCACAATAAAGATCAGCCTGACATCAACATACTGTTGACAAAGTAGACTTGGAACTAAATCAACATAACATAGATACTATACATTTTTGATGATTGTTAATCTACAAAAGATGCAGAACATAAGTGTCTCTCACCCAGATGTACACACAGACATGCACATACACACACCTACACACACAAAAACACACACACGCTCACACCCACTCCTCTATCCACATGAAGTGGTCAGGGCATCACAGTGATCTAGTTACAAGGACATTGAGAGAAGCCATTTCTTTCCTCTAGAGACTGTAACATTGATGAGGTCTCCAACAAGTCTGTGAAACAAAAAGACTACATCATCATTTTAATCCAAGTACTTTTCATATGACTGCACAGTTAGATACGTATTACTACAGTGAGGACCATTAATAGAGATTCACACTCTTTTCACACTTCGGTAGGCTATCTATGCCAGCGGCTATTCTAGATCCTGAGTTACGAGTATCCATTGACCTGGGCCATCATTGGTTTAAGTGACCAGTCTATCCTCAGGGGGATACTACTGTCTTATCCAGCGTCCTGTGTGAATTTAAGTATGCTCTCTCTGATTCTCCCTCTCTTTCTCTCTTTCTCTCTCTCTCTAATTCTCTCTTTCTCTCTCTCTCTCTCTTTCTTTCTTTCTTTCTTTCTTTCTTTCTTTCTTTCTTTCTTTCTTTCTTTCTTTCTTTCTTTCTTTCTTTCTTTCTTTCTTTCTTTCTTTCTTCCAGAGAGTTTTCTTTAATGGAAGCTTCTCTAATGTCAAACATGTAAAGTGTGGTGTATCGCAGGGCCCTCTCACCTTTTTCTATTCATGCCAATGACTTGCCACTGGCATTAAACAAAGCATGTGTGTCCATGTATGCTGATAATTCAATGATATATGCATCAGCAACCACAGCTAATGAAGTCACTAAAACCCTTAGCAAAGAGTTCCGTCATCATGCCACCTGAGTTTTTTTCACTGGGTCCAAAACAAATTCAAGGAAACGTACAGTATTATACAGAGCCATGAGTGCATGGAACTCCATTCCATCTTATATAGCTCAAGTGAAGAGCAAACCTGGTTTCAAAAAACAAATAAAGCAACACCTCACAGCACAACACCTCTCCCCCATGTGACTTACTTGTTGTGTGTTTGTACTGACATGTATGTGTAACTGATAGATGCACACACACACTACATGTTCATGTTTCTAAATGTATGTAAATTGTAAAGTATTTTGTCTGTAATATCTTGTTCGTTATATGTCTCCACCCCAGTAAGACTAGCTGTCCACCCTTGCTGTTGGCTAATGGGGATCCTAATAAATCAAATCAAATCAAGAGGGGATACGCTGTGCTCAGTGCAGCAGTCAGTAAACTGACCATGGTGAACCAGTCCACCTCCTGTCCTGACTGAGCAATTGATTTCTCCACTCTCTGGGAACTGCATTAGCCAGAACACATTTGTGGAGAGAAGGTCAGTGTCATCATGATGACGGAATGTCAAGTTCATTAACCCAGCAGTCAATCACACAGGCAGACGCATGCACGTACACACACGCACAAATGCAGGCAGATAAGCAGGAATGACTACACACATACAGATATATATGTGTATTGATTCTGTTATTACAACACTTTGCAACATTCACTGAGATAACACCTCTAGACCAGAGTCCCAAGGTACAGTATCAATCAATCAATCAAATGTATTTATCAAGCCCTTCTTACATCAGCTGATGTCACAAAGTGCTGTACATAAACCCAGCCTAAAACCCCAAACAGCAGGCAATGCAGGTGTAGAAGCACCTGTATATGATTCCTCACCCTACCTAGTTCTGCTTGGTTTCATGTATGAAGTTAAAATGTTGATCCTGTGATCAACGGTGGATCATGCCTGTGACCACAGTGGTGGAGGTCGTAACACAGAGACATGGCCTTTATTTGTTTAGCTAATGGCCATCACTAAAAATAATCTAATAAGCCATCAGGATACACCCTGTGGCCATACAAGTGTCTAGGGGTCTGAAAGGAAGACTGGGTAGAGTGCATGAACACACTGACAGACACACATAGAAGAAAACACACATTTTCCCTCTACAAAACACTTCCTACCAACACACCCACATGTAAACCCATATGAAACACACACACCCTGCATTTATCTGGCTGCTAATGGTCTTGGCTGGAGGATGACGGCATTTATTATGGTCTTCAGGAAAGGCCAAGGTTTGTACATCATCGCTACCCAGGAGGCACCAGTCTGATCTCTCCACGGCAATCTTTGTGTGCAACCATTTAAGAGCGCGCGAGAGAGAGAGAGAGAGAGAGAATAGGAGAATTCATTGGATAAATGGACTGACATTTTTGAAGCGAATCAATTCAGTTACCCCACTCCATCTTGCAGTTGTGTTCCCTATGTTATGATGTGCAGTCTATGTTATGATGTGTAGCCTATGTTATGATGTCTAGACTATTTTATGATGTGTTTTTTGCTAAACAGTATATTAGACAGAACACCATTCATGATAGCCATACACACAACATTTGGTCATTGACATACTGTATGCAGTGATTTGATGCTCTCTGGTGGCCTTGTAAGGCATAGCAGCACATCACTGCCTCCCCATGCTCTCCTATACAGATAGCAAAGATGGTGGATAATGAAGATGCTACATAAAGGCTGTTTACCATAAAAACAAAAAGGTCAAGGTTCCTGTCTGTGTAAGTGGGCGTTTCCGCCGTGCATTCTCAAAGATGGTCACAAAGGAGAGGGAACGCCCACTTAGACAGGAACCTTCATAATTGTTTTCAACGGGAATCTGCCAGATAACAGCTGGCTCTGGTCTACCTCGTCCCCCTTCACCCCCGCTCACCCCACCCTGCCCAATCAGAAAATAAAATGCCTGTGAGATGTTTCGCTTTCTCTACGGTCTCTGCTAATGAGACACAGTCAAATGAACACACAGGTGAATGCAAATGGAAGGGAGAAGCAACAGTGGAACATAAATGCTCTATTACAAATGAATCTGCAACACAATACCATTTCAATTGGGTTATGTGAACACATTACACTACAGAAGATAAACAGATCCACATACAGTATGTTGCGATAGTGTGTAATGTACCATTAATTGTAGCAGCCCGCTGGCTAAATGTACATTATAACACTGTTAATGAGCCATCCTGCCCCCAACAGATGCTAACCATGGGGCAATAACACGGCAAGTGAACATTCTCCCGACGGCATATGTCAATGTAGGTCAAATCAAATAGAAATGATGCATTTCAGTCAATTCCCGAAGACAGATTCATGGTTACAGTGTATGGAATGGGATTCAATTTAAAACCTGTACTTACTTGAAAGGAAGGAAAGTCAACTGGAGATGTAACAGTAGAAGGTATGTTTTGTCGAGCTTAGGGTGCCGGAGAGGGGAGAGGACAGGGAAGGGATAGAGCATGTGGTATGGGAGGGTGTGTAGATAATATCTCAAACTCTCCAACTGTAGAAGAATGTTATGATGCCGTCTTCCCCACTATAACAGCTATCTGAGCAGTGTTTTTCACAGTACATCTAGAAGGTTGTTTCTTTCCTCTTGGATTGTGTTGAGCCGTGCAGAGGTTTGTGGGAGAAAACACAGTGCGTGTACCATATCATTAACGTGCTTTTGTTATTCCCTGGCCAGAAAAAAAGCCTTTATTTTGCCAACAACTGACTGGTTGTGACTAAAATAGGCCTACAAGTCGAAATGTTCATTATACACTTTTCAGCTGTCCCCATTGGAGAACCCTTTTTTGTTCCAGGCAGAACCATTTTGGGTTGTATGTATAACCTTCTGTGGAAAGGGTTCTAATTGGAAAATAAAGGGGTTCTTCAAAGGGTTCTCATATGGGGACAGCCAAATAACCCTTTAAGGTTCTAGATAGCACTTTTCTTTCAAATAGTGTACCAAAGACCTTGAAATAACGACAAGATAGGGGTGGTAGAATGATGCTGTACTCTGGTTCTGGTCAAGGACATGATATAATCTGACTAATCTGATACATTTTGTTGTGGTGCAGTTCAGTTGGTAGGTTATCACTCCTCCAGGGATTGCATCTCTGCCACTATGGAGCCAGAGTGCTATGAAATAACAACCTTATCTGCGATTCAGTAAGTAGTCTACGTATCGACCCTTGGGTGTGTGTAATTACAACACATTGGCAAACATACAGTACCAGTCCAAAATTTGGACACACCTACTAATTCAAGGGTTTTTCTTAATTTGGACTATTTCTACATTGTAGAATAATAGTGAGGACATCAAAACTATGAACTAATACATATGCAATCATGTAGTAACCAAAGAGGTGTTAAACAAATCAAAATATATTTAATATATTAGCCACCCTTTGCCTTGATGACAGCTTTGCACACTCTTGGCATTTTCTCAACCAGTTTCACCTGGAATGCTTTTCCAACAGTATTGAAGGAGTTCCCACATATGCTAAGCACTTGTTGGCTGCTTTTCCTTCACTCTGCGGTCCAACTCATCCCAAACCATCTCAATTGGGTTGAGGTTGGGTGATTGTGGAGGCCAGGTCATCTGATGCAGCACTCCATCATTCTCCTTCAAATAGCCTTTACACACAGTCTGGAGGTGTGTTGGGTCATTGTCCTGTCAATGTCCCACAAAGTGCAAAGCAGATGGGATGACATATCGCTGCAGAATGCTGTGGTAGCCATGCTGATTAAGTGTGACTTGAATTCTAAATAAATCACAGATAGTGTCACCAGCAAGGTACCCCCACACCATCACACCTCCTCCTCCTCCATAACCACATATGCAAAGATTATTCGTTCACCTACTCACAAAGACACGGCGGTTGGAACCAAAAATCTCAAATTTTCGACTCATCAGACCAAAGGACAGATTTCTACCAGTCTAATGTTAATTTCTCATGTTTCTTCATCTTATTGGTGTCCTTTAGTAGTGGTTTCCTTGCAGAAATTTGACCATGAAGAACTAATTCAGGCAGTCTCCTCTGAACAGTTGATGTTGAGATGTGTCTGTAACTTGAACTCTGTGAAACATTTATTTGGGCTGCAATTTCTGAGGCCGGTAACTCTATTTAACTTATCCTCTGCAGCAGAGGTAAATCTGGATCTTCCTTTCCTGTGGGGTTTCCTCATGAGAGCCAGTTTCATCATAGCACTTGATGGTTTTTGGTACTGCACTTGAAGAAACTTTCAAAGTTCTTAAAATGTTCCATGTTGACTGACCTTCATGTCTTCATGTCTGGACTATCATTTATCTTTGCTTATTTGAGCTGTTGCCATAATATGGACTCGGTCTATTACCAAATAGACCAAATATTACCAAATAGGGCTGTCGTCTGTATAGGAACCGCAATCTACCATGTCACAACACAACTGATTGGGCAGTGGGCAGTGTTCGGAAGTTCGGATGACTGACGTGCCCAAAGTAAACTGCCTGTTACTCAGGCCCAGAAGCTAGGATATGCATACAATTGGTAGCATTGGATTGAAAACACAAAAGTTTCTAAAACTGTTAAAATAATGTCTGTGAGTATAACAGAACTGTATGGCAGGCGAATACCCGAGGAAAATCCATCCGGAAATTTCAATGCTAACCTATGGGATATACAAATAAATAGGACCCAGATTGCGGTTCCTATAGCTTCCACTAGATGTCACCAGTCTTTAGACAGGGTTTCAGGCTTGTTTCTTGAAAAATGAACAAGTAGTTGTAGTTTATCCAAGGTGTCCGTCATTAGAAAATGAGTCTTGTTGCGCGTGTGAATGAGGCGCATGCTCTTTGTTATTTATCTTCCCATTTGAACATACTATTCTCCGTCTTAAATATTATCGTTTATTTAGATATTAGAGTACCTGAGGATTAATTAGAAACATCGTTTGACTTGTTTGGACGAACTTTACCGGTAACTTTTGGAATCGTTTGTATGCATGTTGAAAGAGTGGATTACTGAAATCAATGGCGCCAACTAAACTGAAATTTTTTGGATATAAAGAAGGGTTTTATCGAACAAAACGACCATTCATTGTGTAGTTGGGACCCTTGGGATTGCAAACAGAGGAAGATCTTCAAAAGTAAGTGATGTATTTCATCGCTATTTGTGATTCTTTGACGCCTGTGCTGGTGAAGCTGGAGTGCGCCAAATTCAAATGACAAAATCTTAATATTAAACATTCATGAACATACAAGTGTCCTACATCATTTAAAAGCTTAACTTCTTGTTAATCCAGCCGCTTTGTCAGATTTCAAAAAGGCTTTACTCGAAAGCATACTATTCAAGTATCCGAGGATAGCGCCCCACACACAAAAGCATTTAAAAAGAATCCAAATCAGCAGAGGCTTCACAAAACTCAAAAATAGCGATAAAATAAATCACTTACCTTTGAAGATCTTCCTCTGTTTGCAATCCCAAAGGTCCCAGCTTCACAACAAATGGTCGTTTTGTTTGATAAAGTCCTTCTTTATCTTCTTGCTCCTACTTGAGACGCAGACGTCTCAAGTAGGCACCTGGAAATGCAAATGCGCTACGCTAAATGCTAAATGTACTCGTTAAAACTCAAACGTTCATTAAAATACACATGCAGGGTATTGAATTAAAGCTACACTCGTTGTGAATCTAGCCAACAAGTCAGATTTTTAAAATGCTTTTCGGCGAAAGCATGAGAAGCTATTATCTGATAGCATGCAACAACCCAAAATGCCTGAAGGCGAAGTAAAAAAAAGAATTAGCGTAGCCGGCGCTACACAAAAACGCAGAAATAAAATATAAAACATTCATTACCTTTGATGATATTCTTTGTTGGCACTCCTATATGTCCCATAAACATCACAAATTGGTATTTTTCCCGATTAAATCCGTCCATGAATGCCCAAAATATCCATTTGTATAGCCTGTCTGCATCAGGAAAAAAGCTCTCTTCCAACACGCAACGTCATGTTTAAAAATTATATAAGTTGCCTATATTCTTTGACAAAACACTTCAACCTACTTTTATAACCCAACTTTAGGTATTTGTAAACGTTAATAAGCGATCAAATTGATCACTGGGCGATCTGTATTCAATAGCAGCTACACAAGAAAACAGTGTCCATTTTTCAATCTTCCAAAATCGATTGAGGTTGGCTGGATGGAATGACGGATCTATTGGTAATGTCTCAAAGGATTTTTGTCACTGAAAATTATGTTTTTGGCGACATCGTGTGGAAGCTGTAGGAATTGCATCCGTCTCCATATTAAATTTGGTTTCCTTTAAACATCCATGAAAGGGGCGCATGGATACTTTTTTCAGATTTCAGTGACCAGTTTTTCTTGCGCTTTTCGATGAAACACACGCTCCGTTATAGTCACAGCCGTGATTTAACCAGTTTTAGAAACTTCAGAGTGTTTTCTATCCACACATACTAATCATATGCATATACTATATTCCTGGCATGAGTAGCAGGACGCTGAAATGTTGCGCGATTTTTAACAGAACGTTCGAAAAAGGAGGGGGTAGGATAAAGAGGTTATATCCCCAAAAAGTATGTTTAATTGGCGTGTTTGATTCAGTAATCCACCCATTCCACTAGTTCAACATGCATACAAAGGAATCCCAAAAGTTACCAATAAACTTCATCCAAACAAGTCAAACAACTTTTCTAATCAATCCTCAGGTACCCTAATATGTAAATAAATGATACAAGACTACAGTCCAAATGACATCCACCTTGAAAAACTACAAATTCTAGCTAATTTTTCAAAAAACAAGCCTGAAACCCTTTCTAAAGACTGATGACATCTAGTGGAAGCCATAGGAACTGCAATATGGGAGCTATTTATGTGTATATCCCAAGCGTTGAGATGGACAGTGACCTCAAAATAAAACATTTGGGATGGATTTTCCTTGGGTTTTCGCCTGCAATATCAGTTCTGTTATACTCACAGACATTATTTTAACACTTTTAGAAATGTCAGATTGTTTTCTATCCAATTATATGCATATCCTAGCTTCTGGGCCTGAGTAACGGGCAGTTTACTTTGGGCACGTCATTTATCCAAACTTCCGAACACTGCCCCCTAGCCCTAATAGGTTAAAGTAAGGCCCCTGAACTCTCGTGTATTTTCTGCACTATGCAGTGATATGGGCAGCGACCATGTAACGATTTTACAACATACAGAAGTGCGCTGGTTATCAAGGGGCAAAGTATTGACACTTTTTTTTTATTGAGAGATGAGCTTAAAGTTTTCTTTACTGACCAAAATCTTTACTTGTCTGACCGCTTGCATGATGGCAAGTTTCTCACACGACTGGCCTATCTGGGTGATGTTTTTTTCTTGCCTGAATGATCTGAATCTCGGGTTACAGGGACTCACCTCAACTATATTCAATGTACGGGACAAAATTGGGGCTATGATTTAGAAGTTGGAGCTCTTCCCTTTCTGCATTAACAAGGACAACACACAGGTCTTTCCTTCATTGTATGATTTTGTGTGTGCAAATGAACTCAAGCTTACAGACAATGTCAAATGTGATATCACAAAGCACCTTAGTGAGTTGGGTGCACAACTTTCCCGAAACGGATGACACAAACAACTGGATTGTTATCCCTTTCATGCCCTGCCACTTACTGATATCTGAACAAGAGAGCCTCATCGAAATTGCAACAAGCGGTTCTGTGAAAATTTAATCAGAAGCCACTGCCAGATTTCTGGATTGGTCTGCGCTCAGAGTATTCTGCCTTGGTAAATCGCGCTGTTAATAAGACACTGATGCCCTTTGCAACCACGTACACTTTTATGTATGTAGCCTCATTATTGTTATTTTATTGTGTTACTTTTTATTTTATTTTGACTTTAGCTTATTTAGTAAATATTTTCTTAACTCTATTTCTTGAACTGCACTGTTGGTTAAGGTTGTAAGTCAGCATTCCACGGTAAGGTCTTAATTAACCTGTTGTATTGTGACAAAAACAATTTGATTTGTATATAGACGAAATAAGAGGATTATATGATTACATCTGTGAACAGAGGATGTAATATAATGTGACAATGTGCATTAGGTTTAAACATTTATATACATTTTCCTGTGAGTAGGTTTGTGTGTGTACGCGTTTGCGTGTAATTATACTGTAAATAGTTTCACCATTCTGTCTACACCACCCATAGGGCTTTCACTTGGACTTTGTTATGACAGCCACTGGTCCATGCTTGCATTGGTTATCGGTATCCAACTATCTGTCATCCTGTCCTCCTACAGTATGTCCGTCCTGCTGGTCAGTACCATCTTTATACTTATTCAACCTTGTTTCCAGTAAGACAGTATTTTATAACTTCTGTATTCTCAGCCTAAGGGCCAAATAACAGCCATAAGAATCATACCAGACATGAAAAAATTAAGAAACACAAGACAATTAAGAAATCTAGAAATATTAAAATGAGCAATGTCAGTCTGGAATATAAGTCTCTAAGGTGTAGGGTGGAGTACTGGGTGGCAGCCGACTAGTAACAGTGACTAAGGTTTCAACAGTCTGATGGCCTGGAGATAGAATCTGTTTTCAATTCTGTTGGTTCCAGCTTTGATGTACCTGTCTCCACCTTCTAGATGGTAGCAGACTGTGGCTTGGGTGGCTGAGGTCCTTGATGATCTTCTAGGCCTTCCTGTGACTCTGGGTGCTGTAGTTGTCCTGAAGGGCAGGCATTGTGCCACCAGGAGTTGGGCAGACCGCACCACCCTCTTCTCTTGAGAGCCCTGCAGTTGCGGACGGTGCAGTTGCTATACCAGGCAGTGATAGGGCAGTGTGCAGTGCGAATGGAATTGCGTCATTCGTGGATCTTTTGGGGCGGTATGCAAATTGTATTGAGTCTAGGGTGTCGGGTAAGGTGAAGGTGATATGGCCCTTGACTAGTCTCTCACAGCATTTCATGATGACAGATGTGAGGGCTACAGGGCGATAGTCATTTAGTTCAGTTACCTTCAGGACATATGAATGAAGTTAACAAGTTATAGAAATAAAGGGAAGACAAATGGAGTACTTGAACAAGACATTTTTTTTAACCACCCCTTTTCCATGGTATCCAATTGGTAGTTACAGTCTTGTCTCATCGCTGCAACTCCAGTACAGACTCAGGAGAGGCAAAGGTTGAGAGCCATGCGTCCTCCGAAACACAACCCAAACTGCTTCTTGACACAATAATGCCCACTTAACCCAGAAGCCAGCCACACTAATGTGTCAGAGGAAACACCATACACCTGGCAACCGTGTCAGCGTGCACTGCACCTGGGCCCACCACAGGAGTCGCTGGTGCCTGCCAAAAGTGGACGACACTGGCCCAATTGGTCGCAGCCGGCTACAACAGAGCCTGGACTCAAACCCAGAATCTCTAGTGGCACAGCTAGCAGTGCGATAGATCACTGCGCCACTCGGGAGGCCCACAAAAACAAAAACAGAAACAATGCCAAGGTTGCGCTCCCATCCCATTTGGATAGGACTGCTGACAATGGCAAGAAAAGTCAAAAACCACATCCATGGAGGATATTTACATGGTGAAAAAAGCTGTTGTTTTGCTGTAAATGGATCTAAGAGGTAAAGAGTACTTCTTAAAGCTGCAGTCATCTGAGTGCTGATTAGAATCTCTTTGGCTGGTTTTGCATTTTAGTTCATGATTGTAAACTGTCCCATGTCTTACTCCCCTCCCTTCTGCTCCTTCTGCCCCTCTCTGTCTCTCTCAAACCTTCCTCTCTCCAGCTCTACTCTCACTCCCTCCATCCCCCTCTCTCTCTTTCTCTATTTCAATTTCTCCTACCGGTGCATGGTGATCTGGTGAGTAACAGTGTATGAAGTAGCCCGTTGCCATGGCGTCAGATGCCAGCCACATGCTGGAGGAAGCTTTGGAGCAAATGGAGGCAGCCTTGGAGTAAATGGATGACATTATCGCTGGTAAGTTTCAAATTTTATTAAGACCTCCTCAAAGACAATCCGGCTTGCAATTACTGCTCTCTCTAGACTGGTATTTGATAATGTTTTGAAGGTTTAATTGAGATTTAAATAGATCAACTTAGAGTAGGAATGTTACAATGTGTTCAATTCTTTCTAAGCATAATCTAAAACATTGTGTACTTTAGATTTAGCATGAAATGAGGAAAGGAAAGTTCCTCTTGTGATTTTGAAGTTTGAGATCCTGGGATTGAGTTTGTTACAACTAGAGCAGATTTACCGGGGGAAACTCGCAGGTTTTGATTAGATGGTCCTTGACAGTAGGCTACTGTACATCAACCTATCTGCTTGTCTTTGAAGCTGCCTCTCTTCTTCCCCCACCTGATCTATTCCATTTATACTCTATCATTTTTATTGCATTTACAACGACGAGACGGCCTACGAGACGGCCTACAGGGAGGAGGTGAGGGCCCTCGGAGTGTGGTGTCAGGAAAATAACCTCACACTCAACGTCAACAAAACTAAGGAGTTGATTGTGGACTTCAGGAAACAGCAGAGGGAACACCCCCCTATCCACATCGATGGAACAGTAGTGGAGAGGGTAGTAAGTTTTAAGTTCCTCGGCGTACACATCACAGACAAACGGAATTGGTCCACCCACACAGACAGCATCGTGAAGAAGGCGCAGCAGCGCCTCTTCAACCTCAGGAGGCTGAAGAAATTTGGCTTGTCACCAAAAGCACTCACAAACTTCTACAAATGCACAATCGAGAGCATCCTGTCGGGCTGTATCACCGCCTGGTATGGCAACTGCTCCGCCCACAACCGTAAGGATCTCCAGAGGGTAGTGAGGTCTGCACAACGCATCACCGGGGGCAAACTACCTGCCCTCCAGGACGCCTACACCACCCGATGTCACAGGAAGGCCATAAAGATCATCAAGGACAACAACCACCCGAGCCACTGCCTGTTCACCCCGCTATCATCCAGAAGGCGAGGTCAGTACAGGTGCATCAAAGCTGGGACCGAGAGACTGAAAAACAGCTTCTATCTCAAGGCCATCAGACTGTTAAACAGCCACCACTAACATTGAGTGGCTGCTGCCAACACACTGACTCAACTCCAGCCACTTTAATAATGGGAATTGATGGGAAATGTAAAATATATCACTAGCCACTTTAAACAATGCTACCTAATATAATGTTCACATACCCTACATTATTCATCTCATATGTATATGTATATACTGTACTCTATATCATCTACTGCATCTTTATGTAGTACATGTATCACTAGCCACTTTAACTATGCCACTTTGTTTACATACTCATCTCATATGTATATACTGCACTCAATACCATCTACTGTATCTTGCCTATGCCGCTCTGTACCATCACTCATTCATATATCTTTATGTACATATTCTTTATCCCCTTACACTTGTGTCTATAAGGTAGTAGTTTTGGAATTGTTAGCTAGATTACTTGTTGGTTATTACTGCATTGTCGGAACTAGAAGCACAAGCATTTACTCGCATTAACATCTGCTAACCATGTGTATGTGACAAATCAAATTTGATTTGATTTGATTTACATTTAGGACGACACTGGCCCAATTGGACGACACTGGCCCAATTGGACGACACTGGCCCAATTGGACGACACTGGCCCAATTGGTCGCAGACACTCTTATCCAGAGCAACTTACAATTGCTTCAACTAAGGTCCATAACACCACGTCATAGTCATAGAATGTAAAAACGCTCCTCAGTAAAGCAGCTGTCAGCAAAATCGGTGCAAGAAAGACAAATATAACAGTAAGGTTTGATTAATATTTTCTTTACACACACACTCTCTTTCCCGTAAGGGGTTCCGGTAAGGGGCACAAGACACACGGCTCTAATAATGAAGATAGCATAGTGCTAATAACCCCCAGCAGACTGCTCTAAGACTGAGAAAACAGTGACATCACCCATAGAGATGGTAATACAGGCTAGCATAATGCTAATAATGAAGATAGCATAGTGCTAATGACCCCCAGCAGACTGCTCTAAGACTGAGAAAACAGTGACATCACCCATAGAGATGGTAATACAGGCTAGCATAATGCTAATAATGAAAATTCTAGCAATTCCCGGAATAGGGCTACAACTAAGGTGACATGAGATCATGAATGTTGCAGACTAGTGTAATATTTAAAAGACCATCAGAGCACAGCACTTTGACCCACTGCCTTTACTCATAGAGGCGGTCAATACAACATACAATGTCTTTACAATATCCCTATAGAGAACACTTTCAAAGCGGATAGCATTCAGGCACTGTAGAAGATAGCGTTGTAGTGGGAGTGTGCCCTCTAGTGGTCTGGCTAGGTAGCAGTTGGATGTTTTCAATTATTTCACACAGTATGTTGATGTATTCAGTGACATCAAACCTACATGAGACATTCATCAGCACATAATACTTTCACTCAGCAATCCTGACAGCCTGTTTGTGGAGCGGTCACTTACAATATATTCAACACCGAACAGTTTATAGTAATCAGATTTCAGAAAATCAAAACAAGTCAAAATGGATTGCTAAACTCTGGGATAGCTAGCGTTAAGGCTCTGATGGCTGTATCTCCACTATGAGTTAAAATCTCTGGGTGAACAAAACTATAGATCATGTGCAGTATTTATAGGGTACGTGAAGGCATAAGGTCTGTTTTGTGGTGGTCTTTATTCAGGGGTGGATGCCCCCTCCCATCTCCTCTCCACCCAGAAGTAGGAGCCAGAGCAGGGGTCTCTGATCTGCCACTGGTAATGAGATCCAGAGGTAGCTGCTGCTGCTCAGACTGGGAGCAGTTAGTTCCCCTCCTCCATCCCTTCCTCCTCTTTCTTCTCCTTATCCACTCCTTCCTGCTTGCATTTTGATGTTGGTTTTATTTGCACATAAACTTTATCACATACTTACTATGCACATTCAGGGTAAGGAAAGGAACATCTAATAATCTCCCCACCTAGCTACACTTCCTATTCCCCCTTCTTTCTCCTCACCTACCCTCCATCCTTCTCCTCACGCCTATTTCATCTCCTCATTCTCTTCCTCCTCCCCCTCCTCTCTGTCTACCTACCATTCCTGGTCTGTACCACATCTGTGACAAGCATGTGTAGCAGAATGCTCCCTCTCTCCCGTGCCCCCTTTTAGAGAGATCACAAAAGTAGCTACATCGACGGGTACTTCAGGGAGAGAGAGGGGGGGGGGGGGGGGGTAGAGCCAAAAAGAACAAAGTGCTAATGTTTGTGCATGAGACGGAGAGGGAGAGGCATAAAAAGAGAGAGACCGACAGAAAGCAAGAGAAAGAGAGAGAGAGTGTGTGTGTGTGTGTGTGTGTCTGTGTGTGTGTGTGTCTGTGTGTGTGTGTCTGTGTGTCTCTGTGTGTGTGTGTGTCTGTGTGTCTGTGTGTGTGTGTGTGTGCGTGCATAAGAGAGAGCGAGAGAGAAAGAGAATAAGAGAGAGAGAGGGGAGGAGAAAAGGGAGAAGAAAGGGAGGGAGAGGAGCCAGCTGGCGTGGTCTTGAGTCGTAGAGCTGCAGTCTGATATTAGAGACTAGCTACTTCTCAGCCTACCTCTGTCTGGGCTCCAAACCACACAGCCAGGGTCCGAACCAGACACAGCACACCATAGGGTCCCCACTACAGTCTCTCTGCAGCAAGAGAGAGGGAAGGAGGGGAAGAAGAAGATAGAAGGTTTCAGGGAGAGTAACAGTGATATAGTATCTTTCTTTCTGATTCCTACTTTATTAATCACTCTCTTTTCTCTCTCTCTCTCTCTCTCTCTCTCTCTCTCTCTCTCTCTCTCTCTCTCTCTGTCTCTGTCCCTGTCCCTGTCTCTCTCTCTGTGTCTCTGTCTCTGTCTCTCTCTGTCTCTGTCTCTGTCTCTGTCTCTGTCTCTGTCTCTGTCTCTCTCTGTCTCTGTCTCTGTCTCTGTCTCTCTCTGTCTCTCTCTCTGTCTCTGTCTCTGTCTCTCTCTGTCTCTGTCTCTGTCTCTGTCTCTCTCTCTCTGTCTCTGTCTCTGTCTCTGTCTGTCTCTGTCTCTCTCTCTGTGTGTGTGTGTGGAGCCTCACCGCCTTGCCGGGATAAGTTGCAGTGTAGAGTTTGAGGAAGGAAATAGTCAAAGCTACAATGGGCCAACAGAATGGAGTATGACATCGATTTTTATAAGCATTTTGCCTGGCTGAAAAAGGTAAGATACTTTTTGAGGTTTCACTTTCATGCATTTACCTTGCTTATACATCTGTATAGAGGAATCTGTTTTTTGTTATTGTACACAGACAGTGAAATTCCTTGCATACTGGTGATGCACATGGAGAAAGACGTGTATTGTGGAGTTGCTCATTGTAACACAGTTGGCAACATTGATAGTACAGACTCACCTGTTTTGACTGTAAGCTGGAAATTTGCGCGTCATGCTGTCCTAAAAAGCAAAAAGGCAGTAAATGCTAATAGCGTGAAACTGAGAAAAATGGCTTTTATTTACCTTGGTTTCACAGTAACTTTATGCATTTACTACTAACATGACCCCCATTTTCTCCATAACACAATACAATAGAGGCAGGATACTTGTCCACATGATTAAGCATGTATTTAATGTAGCAAAAAATGACATGAACTCATTTTAGACCAAATGAGCAGTTACTGCCTTTTTTCTTGGTAGGGCAGCATAGTACTCACCTGTTCTGTTGTCTGTAATTTCTACACCTTCACAGAAAAGGCCGGTATAGGGAAAAGCTCGGGAATTGTTGAAGAGCAACAGGTAGCATTCAATAAAACATGGTATCCAGCTTTCTGGAAAACACTTTGAACTGTTATTTACATGAACATTGTAGTCATTAAGCAGACGTTCGTATCTACTTACAGTAGTGAGAGCATACATTTCCATACCTTGTTTATTATCTTGGTCGTACTGGTCCCCCATCGGAATCCAAACCTGGCATCTACCAACTGAGCCACAAAGGACCCAACTCTCCCTGTGTTTCTTTACTGAACAGGAACAATATCATATTTTACTAATATAAGTTTAGTTCATTTGTATTTTTACAGGGACAGTGCACATTAATCAACGATTCAGTAAAAGTTTTCAACCGCAGTCCCTGGGCAGGTTCTTAAAACAATTACAATACAGACAAACAATGAGCAGTGAGCACATGCAGAGCAACATGGAACAATAGCACCAAAATCAACAAAACAAAATGCATAAAAGCAAGTGTTTCCACACCTCACATGCTACAGACAACATGGAGAGCAGCAATACACAGCTGGGGATTATGTTCACAAGTCAGATTGGCCTTTAACCATTTCTTAGTTTTTTTGTGAAGGTGGGATAGGTGGTGCAGTTATGCGTGTCTGATGACAGTGGGTTCCAGGCATGGGAAGCTCTCACAGAGAAAACAGATGGACTAAAGGTGCTTTTCCATAAGGGAACTATATCCATATATCCATAACTCTGCAGACGATTCATACATGGTACAATAACAGGAAAATGTAATTTCCGTATGGTTCAAATAGCTATATGGCTAATCTGTCAATCCATCTGTTGAGGAACTTTTACTGAATTTCAGTGAAGAATGTGTAGGCTAATCTGAGTCTGTGGCTGAATGGATGTTTTCTAGGATAGGAGGAAAATATTTAAACAAGTCACTAAATGGGAACCAGATCTGGTATGGTGAGCTTGTGCTCCAGGCTTAACCTGTTTCACGGTCCCTGCGGCCAATCAGCAATCAAGGTCCCAGTGACCAATCACCAATTAGGGGCAGGAAACATGTGTCGGGAGAAGTGCATACTGGAATGTGTGAAAGATAAACACCAGACAGGTCAAGAGGTCATAGTACCTGAGGAGAATAGATGAATGGATGGGCAACATGTGTTTTCACTTCAGACTTTGTCCTTCCTCTGGGAGGTACAGTACAGGAAGCACCTGAAATAGACCTGATAGGACTAGACTGGATGCAGTTACGATCAGCCCATTCCTGAATTCTCCTTCACCATCTTGTTGTCATTAGGGAGATGTGATTAACTCTTTGCTGGCTCATACCATCTGGACCTCGTTGTTACGGGGTTAACTTGGACACAAAATGGCCTGATAGATGATTATATACGAAGTCTCTTTCTCTCTCTTTTACCAAACTGACTTGCTTATTTGGACTTGTTTACAGGATGTTTATGTTGGGAAAAAATGTGTTATTTGCAGCACTTGATATAGCTGAAGAGAGAATGTATTTGCATATTCTATTGTTCAAAAGATATATGGCTATATGCATACTTTGTCTTCTTTTTCCTATGACTCGTAAAGGAAGTTAAACTCCAGCCATATGCTGTGGATTCTGAATCTAAAACAGTTAGATCTGAAGAGTATTCTTAGATAGTCTATTCTTACATAGTCCTCACGGTCACTGCGCCACAAACTTACAATGGTTGTGGTTTAAAAAAGTTTGGATTTCTCAGCAATTTGCTCTAATTTTGTTTCATTCTTTATATGAACGGCTAAGCCATTATTTAGGAAGGCCCGAGGTCTTGCACACTTGGTCGAGAAGCAAATATCAAATTATTAGAATACTAAAAGGTTCAACATCATTTGATGAAAGCTTAAGAAGCATAAACCTCTTACAGAATTCCACACTCACGGCCACAATAGGTTATTTAAAATGTAATACCAGTGCTGTGTGTGTGTGTGTGTGTTCTTGTTGTTCTCTCCAGAGTCTGAGCTTTCATTTCAGAGAGCCCTGGTTCAAGGTAGAGCTGACACTGTGGGTAACTCCTCTCACTTCACAGTTGTATTTGTACTGACCACAAATTGACCAGTAACTGACCACTCCTCTGTAGGTAAACCAGCGGTCCCCTGTGAACGGTGAGACTAACCAAGAACGGTTGACACGCTTAGAGGGAGACAAAGAGTTCCTTGTCCTCCAGGTAAGATTACCTTATGGCATAAACAGTGCATGCATGTGTATGTTTTGCATTTGTGTGTTTGTATGGGAGAGAATAGTGTGTTTCACTGCACATTAGCATGTATCCAGCAGCATACCACCCTGCATACCACTGCTGGCTTGCTTCTGAAGCTAAGCAGGGTTGGTCCTGGTCAGTCCCTGGATGGGAGACCTGATGCTGCTGGAAGTGGTGTTGGAGGGCCAGTAAGAGGCACTCTTTTCTCTGGTCTAAAAAAAATATCCCAATGACACTGCCCTGTGTAGGGTGCCGTCTTACGGATGGGACGTCATTGGGGTCATTAAAGATCCCATGGCACTTATTGTAAGAGTGGGGGTGTTAACCCCGGTGTCCTGGCTAAACTCCCAATCTGGCCCTCAAACCATCATGGTCACCTAATAATCCCCAGTTTATAATTGGCTCATTCATCCCCCTCCTCTCCCCTGTAACTATTCCCCAGATCGTTGCTGCAAATGAGAACGTGTCCTCAGTCAACTTACCTGGTAAAATAACGGATAAAAAAATAAGAGTTGTGTTAATGGATATATCCTTCACCTACAGAAATTATTTAAATTCAGCTGAAGTTGAATCCCCTGAGTTGAATATGAGCCTACTGATATACATGAGGATACATTACACTGCATTGGCCCCCTTATGTATCAGTCATACGAGAGGGAGGAAGAGAGAGAGAGAGACAGAGAGAGTTGAATTTGAGCCTACTGCAATACAAGAGGATACATTACACCACATTGGCCCCTTGGTGCCCTCTATAAAATATAAACAGTAGTATCTCTATCATGTATCAGTCATAAGAAATGGAGGGAGGGAGATAGAAAGATAGGGTGGCAGAGAAAGATACAGAGAGAGAGATGTAGAGAGAAAGAGAGGGATATATATATATATATATATATATATATATATATACGTAAATATATGAGAGGGGGGGTGCTAATCCAGTGGTTGGCCTTAATTGCTGTGTTGTTTTGTTGTCAACAAGGGTTAGGTACAAGGGCAGTACTTCTTAAGTGTGTGTGTGTACACTAATTCTCAAGGCTGTTGAGTAAGGGTTTTTCTGCAGTCAGGTCCAGACTTGCTGGCTACAACACACCTCTGTTTGTTGGCAGATGTGATGTCTTGTTGTTGTGTATAGGTCTCATGTACACACTACCACATTCCTCCACTAAACTCCATCTGATTGGCTGGTTGAGCCCTGCCTTTTGTAACTGATTGGCTCTTTCGCTAGTTTGTTTTCTCAACAGCTTTATCTACATCATGAGTAGTGCAGAGCTGGCTTGATGGGCTGAACTGAGAAAAACTCCTGAAGGACAAAGAGTCATTCATTCAGCTTTGGAAATATTTGCACTGTTAAGTCTATATCAATTAAGGAGCTGATATGTTGTGAAATGGTTGGCAGGCAAAGAGAGGTGATTTTAATGACTTTGAGAAAGTGCATATGGATGGTGGGGTTAGATAACTTCCCAGGTCTGGAGGAGTAAAGGATGCAGCCAGGGAGGGAGAAAGAGAGTGTGGGAATGAAGGATGAGCAGAGGTCAAGAGGGTTGACAACATTGAAAGAAGGGGTCAGAAATGTTGAAGTATTGCTGTCTACTGGTGTGACTAAGTTTCCACTCCATTCCACACACACACACACACACACACACACACACACACACACACACACACACACACACACACACACACACACACACACACACACACACACACACACACACACACACACAGGTGAGCGTTCTGACGGACCAGGTGGAAGCTCAGGGAGTAAAGATCAGTGATCTGGAAAGTTCTCTGGAGGAACACCAACACAAGCTCAACTCTACAGAAGAGATGCTGCAGCAGGTAAGGACCTCACACTCTGCTCCTCTTCCATCCATACAAACCTTTGAACACCAACCTTATTTACAGTCTCAGTTTAGACTGGCTTCAGCATGATATCAACTTCCTCGATTTGTGTGGTTATCAGGTTCACTTCCGTATCTTCCCGTTTCTATTCAAATTGGGATCTGAAAGTCTGCATCACAGCAGCACAACTTTTATGCCTTCTCCCTTAGACTGACATGATGACATTTGCTTTATGTATGACTAGAATGCTTTAAAATAATGCATGTGTGAGCAGGGGACATCCAAAGCTTCCATCTACTACTTTGTATTTTAAGACTAGCACACACCCATGGCACAAATACTCCTCATACAATAGTCTTATATTCAGTCCACTAGCAGACTAGATTTAGACATGCTCTGTCTCCTAGCAGACTGTCTAGACATGCTGAGTCTCATGGTAGACTGCGTCCTAGAGAGGCCAGCTTCCAGGAGGAAATTCCTCCCTGGGATTCCAGTTAGCCGGGCTCCAAAGTCTCTGACAACCCAAATATTTAGTGTGGTCTGTTCCCATCCAGGACTGATTCTTGGAGTGCAGCGGCCGTCTGCTCTGGTAGGTTTGGTCGTGTTGCTCTGCTCTAGGGCTGGTCTGTCTGGGCATGTGTGCACAGGACCGGGAGCGTAGTCGGTCACACCCCTAACCCCCCGGTGTGTGTGTGTGTGAGTGTGTGTGAGAGAGAGAGAGAGCGAGAGAGAGAGAGCGAGAGAGAGAGAGCGAGAGAGAGAGAGAGAGACAGACAGATCAGTCATCAGTAGAGGTGGTGTGTCCATGTCTCCCACTCCTGTGAGGTGCAGTAGAGTTCAAGCTCAGAGCAGACATGGAAACTCAGTCAGAATCAAGGATCCTCTTTACAACTAAGCTAATATAACTTCATGACAGCAACATGCATGAAAAGGACTATCGTCAGTCCATACAAACTGGAAACTGAGGTAGGACAAACTTTGTATACTAGTAAGCATTTTTGCTACAGTATATCATCATTCCAGGGAGAGGCTTTCAACTGCTCCAAAGTTCCCCTGAACAAATTCTGTATAGTAGGCCATCTTTGTTAGACTGTCATTAAATGCCAACAATGCATTTCATTTGCTAGCCATTGCAAACTTTGATTCTGTTGCAAAAAGTCTATTAAACAGAAGCAAAATAAATGAAATGGGGAGGGACCTACCAGCATTTGTCCAAAATAAACTTTTGATTTGCTCCGTTTGTTTCCATTCAAGGTTTTGACCCTTTTTTACAATTTTCACCTAAAGTGACATACCCAAATCTAACTGCCTGTAGCTCAGGACCTGAAGAAAGGATACCCATACTTTGAAGTTTGTGGAAATGTGAAATTAATGTAGGAGAATAGATATAGATCTGGTAAAAGAAAAAAACAAGTTTTAAAAAATTGTTTTGCACCATCATCTTTGAAATGCAAGAGAAAGGCCATTGTTATTCTAGCCCAGGCACAATTTAGATTTTGGCCACTAGATGGCAGCAGTGTATGTGCAAAGTTTTACACTGATCTAATGAACCATTGCATATCTGTTCAAAATGATGTATGAAGACTGCCCAAATGTGCCTAATTGGTTTATTAATACATTTTCAAGTTCATAATTGTGCACTCTCCTCAAACAATAGCATGGTATTATTTCACTGTAATAGCTAATGTAAATTGGCCAGTGCAGTTAGATTAACAAGAATTTAAGCTTTCTGCCCATCAGATATGTCTATGTCCTGTGATTTTTTTTGTTACTTACAACCTCATGCTAATCACATTAGCTCAACCGTCCCACAGGGAAGACATCAATCCCGTAGAGGTTAAACGATAAACAGTTTTAATAATGAATACACCCCTGGTTAACTCTGTACAGCAGGGTTGTTCTGAAGGGCCGGGTTTGTTTCCTTGAGACGTGGTCATTATGAGGCGTTGGACCTGAGCCGCAAATCTCTTATTAGTGACACAGCTCTAATATTTTCCATGTGCACTCTCCCAGAAACCTTAGAAAACAAACCATTTTCTCTTTAAAAAAAAAGCTACATTTTTAAATGCCCATGGTTGGACTGCCTCAGTGCTTCAGATATTTTCTTTGGACCTTTGTAAGGCTGTGTTTACACAGGCAGCCCAATTCTGATATTTTTTTCACTAATTGGTCTTTTGACCAATCACATCAGATCTTTTCACATCAGCACTGTTTCAGAGCTGCTCTGATTGGTCAAAATACCAATTAGTGAAAAAAATATCAGAATTGGGCAGCCTCTGAGACTTTGCACCTGCCTGAAATCAACCTAGTTAGCTGTTGAGTGAAATAGGGACATTCAAAGCAGACTGTTTTTCTGATAAAGAGGGATAATTAGTGGCCCAAGCAAGGTCCTAATCAGCATCATGTTAGATTGATAGCAATCCTCATTTAAATAGGAAGGCAAGTGCTGAGCCTCTACAGTATTTCTAGTTGTTGTTGTATGACAACTGTGCAGGGTTCTGTGGGCTCGTCACGCTCTCCTCTGCATGATTTGTACTTGTGTGTCTGTCTGTGAGAGGGGCAGTAAAAATAGTGCCCAGAGGCTGTGTATATTTAGCCGTGTGGGAAGTGTCTGACTTTGAGAGAACTGAACAGAGCTAGACGGTAGCTTCTTTAGTGTCCAGTGTAAAATTTCTGTTTGGACTTGGTGTGGTTGTACTATTTTTTTTTTTTTTTTTTTTTTTCTCCATTTGCATGATTGGTGTTAACAAGTGTCTCCCCTGGTGGCAGGAGCTCCTTAGCAGGACGTCACTGGAGAGTCAGAAGTTGGACCTGATGGGAGAGGTGTCCTACCTGAAACTGAAGCTGGTGGACATGGAGGAGAAACAGATTCATGGAGTAGCAAGGAAGCATAAAGCAGAGGTAAGGACACAGACACACGAGGGGTGATGAGTGTAATCCTAAACTTTTATGTATGACTGAGGCGGTTAGATTTGAGTCCCTGAGACAGACTGTACTGTAGCAAGACTGATTTAGTTTCTTATATAATTTTTTTTAAACATCTATAGAGTAGTGAAATAATTCAGCTTCCCTGAGGGGGTTTGTTTCACATCCCTTGTGATACTTATATTTAGTGAAGTGAGCTTTGCCAGGAAATGACAGGAGTGCATGTACAAGTCCTGGTCATGTTTTGGGAGATATAACAATGCTGCTGACTTTGACAAACATATGCTAAAGACAGTAAAATGTACTCCACCCTCTTCCTGGACTACCTAGGAATGAAACTACTCTCCATGGAGTCATGGCTCTGTGTTTTAGTTCAACCTGAAATGTTTGTTTGCTTGAGCCCATATGGTATGTTGGGTTACCTACACCCATCACATGAAGGTAAGGTCTAACATTTTTCCTCAGAACTACTGCAAAACCTGATAGTTATGTAGTTACTGTCAAAACATGGCTTGTTAAAGAGCCTTTGTGCCCCAGAGCACATCCAGTACTATGTGAAGCCATGATGGTTGACTGGGTAAACCTGAGGGTGAGTAGGCTTTAATTCGGCGACAGGTTTCAGTTTTTAGTTTAACGTTTTAGTCTAAAGTCCTGATGTTTATGAAATCATGACTGGCCTATTATATGAACTGCAGAGGCAGGTGGTTTCCAAATGAGGAAACCCCACCCCTTTCAAGACCGGGTAGCATAACACTTTAGACAGGAAATGATCCATACCTGTGGTTTGTAATGCAGAGGATATTCAGTACACTTAGTAATATAAGGACATGTGTTGCGATAGTCTTTATGCTCTGGTCATGTACACACTGCCTTCCCTATGACAGCTGACTGGAGAGAATGAGACCTCTGTTTTGAACATTCCTCTGATGTGACCATTCAAGCGTATAGTATGTGTGTGAATATGCGCACGCACACTGACACTCATTTTGGAGGCCTCCCTGCTGTGGAGCGGAGTCCCTAAGCTCATGGTTATATATAGCTGTGGACAGCTCTCCATATATGTCATATCCTCTATACTGGACACCATGTGATACTTCCACAGTCCAGGTATAGCTCTATGGTTGTTACACTCTAAGTATGATAACATGCCCTGCTCTAATGGACTAGACTGTTCCTTTCGTGTGGCAGTATTGCACACACGTGTGAGATTAGGTACCTGTTCACACTCCAGTAGGTCAAAAGCATATTTAGACAAGACTATTTCACAGGCCCAGAGGTTGTTTAGATCTCGCAGCCCTTTGTTTCTCATTGTGGCTCACTCAGACGCTTCAACCCAAATCACTGCATGGCTTTAAACATTCCATCTGTTGGTAGTATATTGTTGAGGAACACCACGCACATCTTTCCCTTTTCATTCTTTTTGGAGTTTTATTTTCCTTATTTCTCTCTTCCCTTTGTCAGAGTGTTGTGAACTTGATTAGTGAGCTGCAGGAGCAGATGTGTAAGTTTCAGCAGGAGATCAATTGCAGGATCTGGGAGAAAACAGGCCAGGCTGACAGCAGCCCACAGGAGGCCAATGACATTGGGTCCACGGAGGCACAAAACCCAGACCAGGGGCTCGCCTGTGAGGGTAGCCCAGAAGAGGTACATGCCAGTGGGCTGGAGGAGCCTCCTGACGTGATCCCATTCCCAGGCGTGGAGAATAGCTCCAGTACTTCTGAGGAGCAGTGCTGCTGTGGAAGCGAGAGTGTAGGCAGAGAATGGCTGCATGACCTTTGACCCTAAGCATGTAGTCGTCCCATCACCGTGTATGGAATGATCCCAAGGCTCTGACACTTAGCTCTATGCTTGCACTAAGGAACCCCTCACCACACCTTGTGTAGTTCATGAAACTCAATGCTATCCCATGACTTGTGTAGATAAGGGGGTTGCTGCATGCACTGTACTGCATCGTTTAAGAGGCATTTCACTGTGGTGTTTTGAGTAGTTGGCAGATAGAACTCACAGACTAATTGATAGTCTCGACTATTTAAGCAATCCATTATCTGTTGATGTACATTTGTGACAATGACATGTACAATTTGTAAATCCTTTTATCAATGTCCCCAGGTCATACTTCAAGAGCTCAGACTTCTCAAGGAGAAAGTAGACCATCTTGAAGACCAGAAGTCCCAGTATGAGAGGAGACTCAAAGCAACAAAGGTTAAACATGTTAGCCTACCTCATCTCCTGTTATGTCTAGACTGTACTAGTAGTGCCCAGATTCCTCTGATATCTACTGCTTTCCTAAACTATGTCCAATCTGCTTTTCTTCCCAGTTAGATGAGTCTTACAGACAAGTCATTCACAAAAGGCTATTTTCTGAACAAATATGCAGGCCATTTTCTTTGTAGAAATGGATTTAAATGGTGGTTAGGTCCTTGTCTCTTGGCGGTATTACAATACCTTGGTTAACACACCATTGCCATACCTCGCTGACTCTCTCTACCCCTCAATTTCTCCTTTTCTTGAACTTCATTGCACTATTTTTTTCTTAAACTTTCACTCGCTTCATCTGTCCCATCTGCTTTTCGCTCACACTATGCATTTTAACTTGAATCACTGCTAGTGTAGCTCAGCCTTCCTAAAATGTATATTTTTGTTATACATGGTCATGTTGCGTTACTCTGAACATCAGTGTGCCCTATGTAAAACATATAGCCTCCTCTGGAAAGATGAACAAGCCAAATCATGTAAATACATGCTTCAGGTGCATTTTTCTGCACCTACTATTACATCTGCTAAACAGTTTACACCACCAATAAACTTAGTCTCCAACAGTTTTATGTGGAGGTTTTTGTTATGAGTGTTGACTTAGTTTGTCTTTCTGAGAGTATGTGTTTTTAGCTTATGTATGCTCCTGATCTTACCCTGTTCCCCTATCCCACACAGGCACAGATATCAGACCTCCAGCAGCTCCTGCTCAGTAAGAATGCAGAGATAGACAGCCTGCACGCACAGCTCCTGGCCAGACCACTGTCCTCTGAGACCTCCGAGAGAGGTAAGCACTTCAAAACTGTATTCAGGGTTTGTTATTCTGTAATGAAGGGGTTGTATGTCCTTTGTTGGTGACTAGCCAATAGGTTTTTGTCAGTCATGGATCAATAACATGCTGCTAACGATGGTTCTCTCTCCACCTTGCATTGTCACTGTTGGAGGATATGTACAGGAGAAGGCTCAACAATAAGCACAAGCCTTAACACTTAACAACTTTAAAACACTGCTTCAACATCTTGTCCCTTACATGAATTCACTCGTTCATACCCTGTTGTGGGGCTCCAAGAAAATCAAACCCAGGAATGGATCTTGGCTTCCTCGGTCTGGTAACATTTTAATGAGCTCATGTTCTTCAGCTGAGTAGATTATTGAATCCCTTGATCAGAATACAGAATTTCCACTGGGAAGGGACTCTTGATCTGTGAATGTCAGCCAACTGGTGTCCAGTAACAACCTTGATATGTCATCATGCTCTTGCTACTAGAAGTATGGTTAAGTGAGTAAGTTTCATTTTCAGAAATCTTTTCCATTGCCTATGGCTGCCTGTCAACTTTCTCTACTTAATTTCTGCTTTATTGTATACCCTAGCTCATGTTGTTGCTTTTTCCCTGGCTAGGTGAGACGTTTTCCATCTGAGAAAAGCTCTGCTCCATCGATTTTACAAAACTATATGCATAAATGGGGTAGAAAATGAAAGATTGCAAATACATTGTCATATTATGGTACTGCATACATAAGGTACATGATGGCAACTACACTATGACTCATTTCTACAGACCAGGAGCTCCAAATGTTAAAGACTGGGATGGAGACGCTGCTGGTTGCTAATGATGAAAAGGTGAGTAGGTGTCTGTCAAAGGTTACTACTAATGCATGTTTGTCTCTCTTGGTCCAGTAGTGAGATCATTTGCTATACGTCACAAAATAAAACATTGAACTGACTGATTCCATTGCTTTGTACAGTGTATACAGTTGGGTGCCATTGTATACATTAAGCAATGTAGGCATACATAGCACGACCATCACTGTTTGAATGGCAGGAGCTGCTGGAAGGCTGATGGCGTACGTAACCACACATGCGTAGCACCGCAGTTTACAGCACAGAGCTTTTGTACTCTTAGTTGCACCCACGGGTGGAGAACAAATAGGCCTCATGCGTTCTCGCTCTCTCCGCAGCCATCCGTTTTAGGCAAAGCCACAATTAATGAGTCTTGGATATGCCAGACCTAATTTTGGAGTTTGGTCCATTAAGAGAAACTAGACCAGGCCAGGGGCACTGGCACCACTTCAAAACACATGCACACACTCTGTTACCACTACTGATTTACAGCTGTGCCCATGTCAAACAACATTTCTCAACTCTTATGTTAAAAGCATATGGGGAAAGCCAATTACAGTGCCTTGCTAAAATATTCAGACCCTTTGGATTATTTCAGTGTTTGTTGACATCATTTTAATCCCACTAAAAACAATCTAGAGTAAAAACACATTAGCATAAACATAACTGACTTGCATAAGTATTCATCCCCTTTTGTTTAGCTAAACCTAAATTAGTTCAGGGGTAAAATATGGCTTAACATATCACAAATTACCTGGACTCGCACTGAAATAGTCATTAAAAAATCCAGTCAACCCCTAATGCTTTCTCTGTCCCCCATACACACATTTAAGGTCCCACAATCAAGTGTTGAATTTCAAGATCAAAAAGCCTCAAAGGGCAGTGATGGGTAACATCCAATCTGACAATGAAAGTATTTTCAGCATGATCTGGTCGATTATTAAACCACCCAGACACATCAGTCCTACTGAGCTGCAGGACAGGAATGACACTTCTCAGCGACATTACCATGAGGCCATTGGTGATTATTTTTTTAAATGGCTACGGAGTTCAATGGCTGTGCTGGGAGAACTAAGGCTGTATCAACAACGTAGTGGTGACGCCACAATTGCCTAAACGACAGTGACAAGAATACAAATGTACAGACTGCATGCAACAAGGCACTACAGTAATACTGCAAAAACACAAATACTCCTTTTGGCCTAATGGTAAAGCCTTAGATTTGCGCTTAACACACCACTGTAACTGCCTCATTTTCAATCATAGTGGTGACTGAATCATGGTATGGGTATGCTTGACATTGGCAAATACTGGAGTTTTTCAGGGAAGCCTCAAATTGCTGTCTAGCCATGAACCTCTATCAAGATGTTGGGGATTCATGTTTGAATGTATTTTATTAGGATTCCTGTTAGCTGTTGCAAAATCAGCAGCTACTCTTCCTGTGGTCCACATGGAACATTACATAATACAGAACATTATTAATGGACAAGAACAGCTCAAGTACAAAACTGTTTTAACTCGCGTAGCTGACATATCAACACAAACTATCTAGGTCCAATAGGGGAGAGTTGTTGTGCAATGAGTTGATTAACCTGTTTTTTTATTTTATTTTTTTAACTAGCTTTGCTGGAGTGCCATGCATTAATGGCTCTATGTAATATTTTATGTTTTCTTTAATTTGTTCTGGGTTTAGGGACTGTGAAAAGACCCCTAGTGACATGTGTCAGAGCTGTGTAAGTTGACTATGCAAACAATTTGGGATTTTAAAACTACAGTTTTTTTTTTTTTTTTTTTTAAATAAGTGATTTAGTCGGTCTTTCCTCTACATCCGGCCGTGATTGGGAGTCCCGTAGGGTGGTGCACAATTGGCCCAGCGTCGGCTGGCGTAGGCCGTTATCGTAAATATGAATTGGTTCTTAACTGACTTGGCTAGTTTAAGGGTGAGAACTCTTAGCCAAGAGAGACTGGCATACATTGTATTTATATCAGCCCTCTAATTACAATGACATGCAAGATGTACCACTCTTCCGGGCCAGATGCAGCTTAAATAGGTCTTTCCTTGCAGCACTTGACCACACGCCTGGACAATAATCCAGACAAGACAATACTGGAGCCTGTGAAACTTTCTTTTTTGGAGTGGTGTCAAAAAGCAGAGCATCTCTTTATTATGGATTGACCTCCACCCCATCTTTAAAACCATTGAATCTTTGTTTTGATCATGACTGTTTACGATCTAATGCCAAGTAATCTATTCTCAATGTGTTCAACAGCCACACCATTCATTACCAGATTCAACTGAGGTTTAGAACTTAGGGAAGGATTTGTTCCAAATACAATGTGCTTAGTTCTAGATGTTCAGGACCAGTTTATTACCGGCCACCCTTTTCAAAACAGACCAACTCTGTTAAAGGGATCATTGACTTCATTAGCTGTGATTTCTGATGCATATATGGTTGAATCATAAGCATACATGGACACTTGGTGTAGTGGCAGTTCATTGGTAAAAAGAATAGCGTGCCTAGAGATCTGCCCTGTAGTACAGTTTTTAATGGTAGCTTTTCTGAGTTCAATTAGTTTGCCATGTCATGGATTCAGAGCTGAGATTGAAAAATCCTAAGTTCTCAACGGGTTATGGTCAATAATATCAAAGGCTGTACTGAACAGTACAGCTCCCACAATATTCTTATCAATTTCTTTCAACTAATCATCAGTAATTTGTCAGTACGTTGATTGCCCTTCTCTATAAGCATGTTAAGACTTCCTTTGTTTAGAGAAATAGCATTGTATTTGGTCAACTTTTTTATTTTTTCCTCCAACCAAGAGCTGGCAGCAAGCTTATAGGTGTGCTATTAGGACTAGTAAAGGCTGCTTTACCACTCTTGGGTAGCGGAAATACACTGCTCAAAAAAATAAAGGGAACACTTAATTAAACACAGTGTAACTCCAAGTCAATCACACTTCTGTGAAATCAAACTGTCCACTTAGGAAGCAACACTGATTGACAATAAATTTCACATGCTGTTGTGCAAATGGAATAGACAACAGGTGGAAATTATAGGCAATTAGCAAGACACGCCCAATAAAGGAGTGGTTCTGCAGGTGGTGACCTCAGACCACTTCTCAGTTCTTATGCTTTCTGGCTGATGTTTTGGTCACATTTGAATGCTGGCGGTGCTTTCACTCTAGTCGTAGCATGAGACTGAGTCTACAACCCACACAAGTGGCTCAGGTAGTGCAGCGAGCTGTGGCAAGAAGGTTTGCTGTATCTGTCAGCGTAGTGTCCAGAGCATGGAGACAGGCCAGTACATCAGGAGACGTGTAGGAGGGCAACAACCCAGCAGCAGGACCGCTACCTCCGCCTTTGTGCAAGGAGGAGCACTGCCAGAGCCCTGCAAAATGACCTCCAGCAGGTGGTATGAGGGCCTGACGTCCACAGGTGGGGGTTATACTAACAGCCCAACACTGCAGGACGTTTTGGCATTTGCCAGAGAACACCAAAATTGGCAAATTCGCCACTGGCGCCCTGTGCTCTTCACAGATCTAAGCAGGTTCACACTGAGCACTTGTGGCAGTCTGGAGACGCCGTGGAGAACGTTCTGCTGCCTGCAACATCCTCCAACATGACCGGTTTGGCGGTGGGTCAGTCATGGTGTGGGGTGGCATTTCTTTGGGGGACCGCACAGCCCTCCATGTGCTCGCCAGAGGTAGCCTGACTGCCATTAGGTACCGAGATGAGATCCTCAGACACCTTGTGAGACCATAAGCTGGTGCGGTTGGCCCTGGGTTCCTCCTAATGCAAGACAATGATACACTCCAGCCACAAGCGGTCTATCAGCAGTTCCTGCAAGAGGAAGGTATTGATGCTATGGGCTGGCCCGCCCGTTCCCCAGACCTGAATCCAATTGAGCACATCTGGGACATCTCTCGCTCCATCCACATACTGTCCAGGAGTTGGCGGATGCTTTAGTCCAGGTCTGGGAGGAGATCCCTCAGGAGACCATCCGCCACCTCATCAGGAGCATGCCCAGGTATTGTAGGGAGGTCATACAGGCACGTGGAGGCCACACACACACTACTGAGCCTCATTTTGACTTGTTTTAAGGACATTACATCAAAGTTGGATCAGCCTGTAGTGTGGTTTTCCACTTTAATTTTGAGTGTGACTCCAAATCCAGACCTCCATGGGTTGATAAATTTGATTTACATTGATAATTTTTGTGATTTTGTTGTCAGTACATTCAACTATGTAAAGAAAAGTATTTAATAAGAATTTCATTAAGATCTAGGATGTGTTCTTTTAGTGTTCCCTTTATTTTTTTGAGCAGTGTACTTTGGCTTCCCTCCAAGCCTGAGGACAAAGACTTTCCTCTAGGCACAGTTGACCTGACCGCGTTGAAGTGGCTAGAGTCCTCAGTAGCGTTCCATCGAAGTTGTCAATGCCAGGAGGTTTGTCATTGATTGGTAACAATTTTTCCACCTCTCCCACACAAACTTTACAAAATTAATAACAAAAAAAAAGTTTTATACATGAATACGATGGCTCACTGTTTGGCATTTCCTGCCAAAGTTTGCCCACTTTGCCAAGAAAGTAATTAAAATAATTGCCAACACTAAATGGCTTTGAATAAGCCATCTGAGTTTTTCCATTTATATAATTGATCTTGGCTTCATAATGCAGTTTCTTTTTGAGTTTAGTCACAATTTGCAGTACGTCAGCTGCGTAGACGACTTATTGGCCTCTCCTTTTGCCCTATCTCTTTCAATCATACAGTTTAAGTTCCTCGTCAATCCATGGAGCCTTAACAGTTCTAACAGTCTGTCTTCTTAACAGGTGAATGTTTATCAATAATTGGAAGAAGAAATTTCATAAATTCATCAAGGGCAGCGTTTGGATGCGCCTTTCATTAATCACATCAGACAAACAAATATGTAACATCCACGTAAAATTTTTTGTATGATCTCTTATACACGATTTTAGGATAGGCTTTTGAAAAGTTGGCTTTCCTGACTATAGCCACAGTGTGATCACTGCATCCAATGGGTACGGACACAGCTTTAAAATAAAGTTCTACAGTATTTAACAATGTGATCGATACATGTGGATCTTGTTCCTCTGGTGTCGTTGATTAATCACTTGAACCAGATTAAAAACACTGGTTACAGTGAAGCTTCCTCTTGAGCAGACGGCTTGATGAATCTCAGTCAGTATTCAGGACCCCATGAAAGTAGACCTCTGTTTACATCACACTATCAAGCTTTTCACACATTTAGATACTGACTGTTAGCACTTGGTGGGCTATAGCAACACCCAAAATGAAAAGTTTTTTTTTTTAGATTTGCCAAGTGAACCTGCAACCACAACACTTCAATAACATTTGACTTAAGCTCTTCTCTGAGCATTACAGGGATATGACTGAATATACAGTGCATTTGGAAAGTATACAGACTCTTTTTCCAAATTGTTACGTTACAGCCTTATTCTAAAAATGCTTAAATTGTTTTTAACCTCGCCAATCTACACACAATACCCCATAATGACAAAGCAAAAACATTGCTTTGAGTCTTCTTGGGTATGACACTACATGCTTGGCACAACTGTATTTGGGGCTTTTCTCCCATTATTCACTGCAGATCCTCTCAATCTCTCAGGTTGTATGGGGAGCGTCGATGCATAGCTATTTTCAAGTCTCCAGAGATGTTCGATCGGGTTCAAGTCCGAGCTCCGGCTGGGCCACTCAAGGACATTCAGAGACTTGTCCCGACCCTTCCTCTCTCTCAATGACTCATCTTACCATTCTGTTTCTACTCATCGTAGTGACTGGGAGAACTGCAAACTGTTCTTCAGTTACTTGAATCCACCCGTATTTTGACAAAACACAAAGCTATTTTCTTGTAACAACTGCTTGTAGAACTTTGTCATGGTAGCTAGCAACACAGGTTACGCTGTTTCTCTTCGCAGATCCAGACAGGGCAGGTCACAGGGACGATTGAACCTAACAGCAGGGATCTAAACGGCCACAAACTCGGGACGATCTGCGGTCCCAGCCACAATGGCTAACCGCTTTGCGGTCTGCACCTCAACCCCGCTAGGTAAAATTGCTCCTCAGACCTGGCCTTAGTTGGCAAGATCACTGGACAGAGACTAGCAGTCCCAGCAACTGATGCCAACTGTGTCGCGGGATCCAAACTAAAAAGTTAGCTAGCTACTAAGAAACATTTCAAAACACAACCGAGCTCTTCCTCGTTTCATGTTAAACAGGAAGTGATGATAGTTATTAAAAAATAATAGGCAAATATTGCACAATCCAGCTGTGCAAAGCTCTTAGACTTACCCAAGAAGACTCATGGCTGTAATTGATGCCAAAGGTGTTTCTAACATGTTTTGACTCTTGGAGCTGAATATTTGAGTTATTACTTTTTTTTTTTCTCCCACTTTGGCATTTTGTGTAGATTGACAATTCAATTTTAATACCACTTTCTAGTACAAATTGAGAAGAAATACTCAGAATACTTTTTGAAAGGTACTGTATGGATTCATCTCCCTGTTACAGGACCGGCGTATTGAGGAGCTCACACTGCTCTTAGTCCAGTGCAGACAGTTTAGAGATGTTGTGACCCCAAGACAAGGTAACAACCTTCACTACCATACTCTAGTTATTGATTTTTTTTTATTTTTTTTTATTGAAAGGGTAAAACATTCCTTACATTCAAATGTATAATAAAGCAGAACATTTCCATTACTCATGATGGTATAAAGCAATGACACTTTCTTTTGATAGCTCCACCCCCTATCCTCTCAGTATCCAATGAGAGGACTCTGTCGAGCAGCAGCGAAGAAGAGGAGCATGGAGTGGTGATGAGGACAGTTCCTCCCAGTGCACTCCCTGAGAACACAAAGACTGAGGTGGGGAAGGGGAATGTTCAGATGGGGGAACACATTGTTCTCTCAGCCCCAAGCATACACTGACAATTACTCCAGTTTTCAGTATCAGCATAATATGAAGGTTGAAAGTGCCTTTGGATTAAAACATGATTGATCCTGCCCAATGTGGTTCTGAAGTCTCATTTTCCCACAAGTCTTCTCTTGAACTAGAGGCTGTGGCGCTACAGTCATATTCCTTGTTCCCTGTCCTTATCTCCATCTCTCCTCTGGTCCAGATGTCCTTCAGCGGTTCGTCCCCCCAGCTTGTGTCCCACCTGCCAACCCAGAAGGGGAGAGAACTCTGGTGAGACTCTGGGGAATGGAACACCTTTTACGGGACTGCACACAAGGGACTGCACACAAGTGACTGCACACAAGGGACTGCACACAAGGACATAATTGACTGCACTAATCAATATTTTTCACTGGGAATGATCAGATGATAATGTGTTTTATCAGGACGCATCCCCGACTTTTATCAAGCAGTATGGACAACCTACAGAATGGATCTTCACCGAAGGTAGTGGAGACATTTTCATCTGTTAACATTTACTGACCAGAGTAGAAAAATCTGACTAGCAAGGGCATTACTTTTCTCCCCAATCTGTATCACAGCACTGACTCCTTGTCATCTAATGACTGTTCTTCACCTTTCCTACCTCTAGCATGTAGTGGTGATTCCTGTAGAGGCTGAAGTGTCTACTGCGGTATTATAACTGTGAACAAAACTCTTCACTTTCATATCTAACCATTACTGTTCCCTTTGTGTTTGTTACACTTCTGACCACATTGTTTTGTCTTGTCAATCAGAATTTTACAGAAAAAATCTATGAATTTAAAGTAAAATGAAAATTGTATTGGTCTAATTGTTTCATTTATCTGTTTGTTCTCCAGAATGGGCCTGTAGATAACAGGTGCCAGACCTTGCCGGTGAAGTCCTCCCTACCAGAGCATAATGGAGAGTGCAGTGAGACACCGAGCCAGAGGTCTCTAGAGGGGAGTGAAGACGGAGACTCAAGTAAGTCTGAAGAAGCACTACCCCCCCCCCCCCCCCTCCATAGGTGCTTCAGGCACCTTCACCTCAGAATATACTGTAGGTTTCCCTGTGTCTTGTTTATATAGTGGACAGACCTGCTCTGAGAAAACATATGTGCTTAGTTCTGGCCCCTTCTACACCACAGAGCACAAAGCCCCTGGTAGATCAGACCAAGCCCTGGTCCTCCCTTTGAGACAGGGCACATACACAGGTCTCTGATCAGTGGCTAGTGGCACTGTGATCAAAGCTAATAATGGAGAGGTCCCAGCCGGAGCAAAGGTCGCTTACCTCAATTCCACCTTCTCTTTCTAAATGATCAAGGTCCACACAACCCCACCCTCTCTCACGGACCACACTCACCCCAACTCCACCCTGGGCTTTGGAGTGGCAAAAATCAAGCCCATGAGTGTATGATCCTCCCACAAAATGAATCTATTTTGGCCTCCCAGCTGTAAATGGTGCCATATTGATGCGGTGGTGGGATTTTGTGCTGTGCACATAAACGGGCACAGGCCCAGCAGCTGGAGCGCCTTTCTATGTGCGCTCACTCCTGTTGGGTGGTCGGTTTGAGCCAAAGGCCTCCAATACAAACATGAGAAAGCAAAGCGCTACCAATCCCCCAGTGGGCCTATCAGTGAGTCTTACTGGGGTCTGACACACATAACTAAAAAGACATTCGACAAAATACTTTACAATTTACATATAACACATGTTAACGCTTTTAAGTGTGTGCGTGATCATCAATCAGTTACACATACATGTCAGTACATACACACAAGATGGTCATATGGGGGAGAGACATTGTGCTGTGAGGTGTTGCTTTACTTGTTCTTTTTTAAAACCAGGTTTGCTGTTCACTTGCACTATATAAGATTGAAGGGAGTCATGCACTCATGGCTCTGTATAATACTGTATGTTTCCTTGAATTTGTTCTGGACCTGGGGACTGTGAAAAGACCCCTGGTGACATGTCTGGTGGGGTAAGTGTGTGTGTCAGTGCTGTGTAAGTTGACTGCATACAACTTGGAATTTCCAATACATTCATGTGTCTTATCTTTCAGGGATATGTACACGTAAGAGTGTCCATGACACTAGCTATGAGTTAATTAACATGTTTGTGCTAGTCATCTCTCCACAGGCTATTGGCAATAAACAGAATTCAATCATTAAGACTGAAGGTTCCCCGCCTGTATGAAACTTACTTGCACAAAGATAACATCAGCTATTTGTGTTGCGGGCCTGGAAAGAAATTACTTTTTTGAAAAAGTTGATTTCTTTCATTTTCAAAAGCAACTCTAATGAAAACTAAACCAGAACCTTCGCACAGATGTAAATGTCCGATTGAAACAACTAGAAAATAAATAATATTTTTTGTTCTTTCCCCCCTTCTTACAGGAAAGACAGAGAAAATGGACGACACCTCATCCTCTGACCTTTCACCCCAGTCATCAGGGGCGGAGTCAGGTCAACAGACTATTGGCTCTCCAGAGCACCTGAAGAACAATAACAGTATCAGAAAACTCTGGGGAAAGTGAGTGGGTATATATATTTTTTTAAATTAGGCATATGTACCTCACCTAAAATGGCAAGCTTTGGGATGTGAATGACACCCAAGTCATGTATATTATCTACAGTATGTCTATGAAATCAAATACTGTCCTCTCTTCCAGGATCAGGCGGACCCAGTCAGGGGGTCTGCAGGGGGAGGACCTGGAACCAAACCAGTTTAGGAGAGGGGGGCTGCGTGCCACAGCGGGGCCAAGATTGACCCGGACCCCTGAGTCTGGCAGCTCTGTTCGGTAAGACTGGGTTTGGGGGATGACTCCTTGACACCACATAATTCCCCAGTAGATTATTGGCATGAAAAAAAAATGTAGTAACACTTAATTTAGAGCATCTACAGATTTCTACTAACCTTAACCCCTACCCTAAACCTTATTATTAACCTTACAGTATCAAACAGTTGCTTATCAACAGATGGCTTGTTGATAGTATACCCATATGTAGAGCATCTACAGATAAAAATTCCAGACTAAAGATGTGACCGACTGCCTCAATTTGGTCTTATGTAGCAACATTTGAATTTTTTTTTACATTAGGTAACAATAGCATAACTGGTGCATTTTAACACCAATAAATTTGTGCATTTAATATATCAATCTAGCAAACCAGGCAACTAAATGCAACTTTCTAAATGTTTTTGCTTAGTTTTCTAGCTTGTTAGAAGGTATAAACGGTACAGTGAAACAGTTACTTGCAGTCTTTCGTTTAGACATGTAGCTCTGTAAACAATGAACCATAATCCCAACTCATAATATTAATACTCAGCATGAATCTACAGGTAGTTAAAGCTAACAAACTAGCTAGGTTCAATGTTAGCTAGCTAGCTAACATTAGTCTATAACTAGCAATGTAAATAGCTCTGAGATACAAATAACATTATTGCACAGATCATACACGTAATATTAGCCAGCCAGTTAGCGTTAACAGTACACTTTAACGTGCATTGAAAAATGATGTTCTAACAAAATTAGAAGATAATAATATCTGAAAATGTAGCTAGCTAGACTCTCGTACAGTATAAACGCTTCTCCCTCTTTGTCACAAATGCCATGGTTGCCCTTAGTTTGACAATGTAATCCAGACAAATGTATACTACAGCCTTCTGTGTTCTCTTTGACTCCCACGGCATTTGCAATCAAAAGCCTGCATTTTCTCCATCTCCTTAGCGATCATACTCTGCTTCCACCAGGCATTCCACTGATTTCAAAACACTGTCCTCCCAGAAAGTGAAGAGCCTTAGCAACACTGCAGTTCTTTGTGAAATCTTTCACTAAATGCCACTTTAGAAAGTATTATCTTATCATACTTAGCAGCTCATGTTATAGACAGAAGCATGCTACATGGCAGACCAATCCGCACTCCTCTCTCGCCATGTCCAGCCCAACCATTATCTCTGCCAATCATGGCTAGCGGCAGGTAGCCTTGCGGGTAGGAACTTTGGGCCAGTAACCAAAAGGTTGCTGGATCAAATCCCCGAGCTGACAATTTAAAAATCCCGATGCGCTGAATGCGTTGATGTTGATTTAAGGCAGCCCTCCGCACCTCATTCAGAGTGGTTGGGTATAAATGCAGAAAACAGATTTCAGTTGTACAACTGACTAGTTATCCCCCTTTACTGTTTTTCCATGGTTAAACCAACTAGGCTCATAATTTAACAAAATCAATTTTCATTTACAGACGGCATACAAGTTTGTTTTTAAAGGAACATGAAAGTTCACATGTTCCAGAATACATTTCTGCAAAAAAAGCTTTTTGATAAAATATGTAATTTTAATAAAAAAATGTCTCCAGTATTGACTTGTGACATATGCCTACTTTACTGAAATGAGTAACATATGTTTGCTACTGCACCTGTTTCAATATAGGGTATACTGTTCACATAGTATAGATGTTGAGTTGGCCAAATACAATACATGTAGACAGATGCAAAACAAGGTTTTCTGTTAGTATTCTCTCTCGCTCTCACAAATTCTTCATAGTTTCTATCATTCTGTCTATCAGGGATATGAACACACCATTCAGCCAGTGGACCAGGGAGCAGGTGTGTGGTTGGCTGGAGGACTATGGTCTGGGCCAGTACGTCAACCTGACCCGGCAGTGGGTCGACAACGGACAGACGCTCCTGTCCGCAAGGCCACAGGACTTTGAGAAGGTCATTGAGGGCGAGAGGGTTTCTACCATGATGAACTTAAAAACATACAAAATAGTTGCTTCTATGGTGCCTATATTAGGACAGCCTCAGGGTAGCAAGTAGGTCAAGTCAGTCACTCAGAACTTTTCAGTCTCAGCAGGATTCCATATGGACACTCCATTGTCATAATACTCTCTGGAGAACATGTAACACTGCAGGAATCAGGATCATGTTTTGAAGTTAGAAACAGTCATTGATTGGCCTTGGGAAACCACAGTAAAGCCTTGCATGTGTTTGGGAACCTTATTTTAATGTAAATGTTTCTGTGTCCACAGGAAATGGGTATCAAACACCCGCTACACAGGAAGAAACTACAGCTGGCTCTAAGGGGGTTCAGTACTAAAGCCCTGGAAAAGTCCTCTGAGCTAGACCACATTTGGGTTACACGTACGTCTACAACTTAAACTGTACTATTAAAATCTACTATATTCAGACATTGCCAGAAGTGTGGTATTTGAGGTGCACAATGAGTCAACTGCATTGTCTGTAGGATATTTTGCTTGGAAATGTTCCTTGTTCAAAAGGAAGTTAAATGGTTAGCTCTGATTGGTCACATGCAGGATGGTTGGATGACATAGGCCTTCCTCAGTACAAGGACCAGTTCCACGAGGGGCGAGTGGATGGCAGGATGCTCCAGTATCTCACCGTGGTAAAGCTAAACAATGAGATTTTTGAAAGTGAATCCTGTTTACGTGCTCATGTGATATCATCACCATTTAATATACAATTAGTATAAAAGTGTTCCCATACAGTGAATATGCCCTAGCTTTCCTACTGAACTACAGTGAATATGCCCTAGCTTTCCTACTGAACTACAGTGAATATGCCCTAGCTTTCCTACTGAACTACAGTGAATATGCCCTGGCTTTCCTACTGAACTACAGTGAATATGCCCTAGCTTTCCTACTGAATTACAGTGAATATGCCCTAGCTTTCCTACTGAACTACAGTGAATATGCCCTGGCTTTCCTACTGAACTACAGTGAATATGCCCTGGCTTTCCTACTGAACTACAGTAAATATGCCCTGGCTTTCCTACTGAACTACAGTGAATATGCCCTAGCTTTCCTACTGAACTACAGTGAATATGCCCTGGCTTTCCTACTGAACTACAGTGAATATGCCCTAGCTTTCCTACTGAATTACAGTGAATATGCCCTAGCTTTCCTACTGAACTACAGTGAATATGCCCTAGCTTTCCTACTGAACTACAGTGAATATGCCCTAGCTTTCCTACTGAACTACAGTGAATATGCCCTAGCTTTCCTACTGAACTACAGTGAATATGCTCTAGCTTTCTTACTGAACTACAGTATCTAAACTGTTTCCCAGAATGACCTGCTTTTCCTGAAGGTGACCAGTCAGCTCCATCACCTCAGTATAAAGTGTGCTATCCACGTCCTCCACGTCAACAAGTTCAACCCCCACTGCCTCCGACGCAGGCCTGGAGAGGAGGTGAGAGGGTAGGGACCCTGAGGAGGGAAATGAGAGAGGAGAAGCAAAAGTTGGCAAGATGGACGAGAGGAAAAGTTAGAATGAGGGATGAGAAATGAGTTAAAATTTGTTTAATAAGATTTTACTGCTCAGTGGAGGAACTCTCATTTCTCTCTCCCCTGGTCAGAGGAACCCCTCTCCTTCAGAAGTGATCCAATGGTCCAACCATCGTGTGATGGAGTGGCTTCGGGCAGTGGACCTGGCTGAGTATGCACCCAACCTACGGGGCAGTGGGGTACATGGAGGTCTCATTGTGAGTGGACTGCACCTCAGAACCATGCACGTGTCCCAATTCCCCAAACTTTTCTGAAGTGTGCAGTTGCACACCCCTTGTCATCTGCAGGTACACACTTTGGAAGAAGACTGGAGAATGTTCCTACCTGAGTGAGCTCCAGCCCTGTCCTCTACCCCTGTACTTTAGATTCTGGAACCATGGTTCAGCTCTGAGACCCTGGCCATGCTGCTGAACATCCCCCCTCAGAAGACCCTGCTCCGCCGCCACCTGGCCACCGCCTTCACCACCCTGGTGGGGACGCAGGCCACTCTGGACAAACGGGAGTATGCCAACGCCACCGGCCATGCACCCCTCACTACCGCTGCCAAAGTCCGGGTACGACTGCTGTGTGTCCATGGAAGAAGGCCCATGATTACTATATAATGTGCTGTGAATACTGTGTACATGCAATGAAATCTGCCTAATATGCTGCTGTTGAGAGTTTTAGAAATAATCCACAGTAGTTATTGTTCAATATACGTATTGTGTACAGAGGACCCTAGCTTAAGCTCTTGTCGTCCTGTATTATTTCAGCCCAAGAAGCTTGGTTTGACCCACTTCAGTCACCTGAGGAAGAGGAGCCCAGATAATTTGGCGGACTACATCTGCCCGATAGACAGTGGGGGCCTTTCGGTCATGAATGGGGTTTCCCACCGGCCGTACGCAGGGGTCCGTGGCCTCAGCCCCATCCTGGACAGAGAGTCAGAGAAGCGGGAACCGGTGGGGCCCAAAAGCTGACACTGACGCTCCCCTCAGCCAATGAATGCAAATCTTATGGCTTTTAAACCCCACCCCAAATGCCTACGTAAACACATCCCCGCTCTCCCTGAATCAAGTTGCTGATTCAGTGTAAATTCTAAAGCAGTGTTTTTACCAAATGGTGATTCACTGGACAAGATACTGTGTGTGCATATAATGAATATCAGCAGGATGTGCTAATTGGGTATTTGCTGGATGATAATTAGCTGGATGTGCTAATTACTTGTTTACTGGATATGGATATGCTGGATATGTTGAAATGATGACTGACCTGACAGACTAAATGAGTATTCATAATGCTATGGTTGTATAATGGTTCCCTTTTGAAAGCTGCTCTCTGCATTCCTGGGAACATGAGATGGATTAAATGTTCCTATCTTCTGCAATTGCTTCAGAACACGACCCTTATGATGTTACTGACCATTGTAGTCTTCCTCCTTACCTTGCTGGATTTCTTAGCTATTAACTGCCTTTCTTGAGTTATGGTACAAATGAATACCTATTCTATAAGCTTGTTTGATTTATTTTGTGCTATATTTAATAATTGGCAAATTCACAAAACGAGGTGCTCTCATGAAAATTCAGGTTTGCACACAATACTCAACTGGCCTATAATTATATATTGAAAATAAATAATAATTTGCAGGTGATTGTTTTGTTTGGTTCATTTTAATCCTAAATGCATTATTTAATGTGGTGTAAGGTGATTGGGGTAAAAGGCCACACTAGCCAATATTGACTCTGAAGCAGAGTGCTCTTGCTGACTGACTCCACTATAACACACATCATGGATTATAGACGATGCTACAGCGGCTTCAAATAATTATTCCGTCAATGCACACCTGAATTTACGGCATTGCTACATCTGTACTATTGTATACTATCATGTGACTGGTAAGCCATGAATGCTAATGTTTTCAGATTGCTGATGAATGTTCCATCAGGCATCGACTGAGGACAGTTCTGTCTCCAGCTCAGACTCTGAGAACAACCTGGTGAGTTTTAGCATTGTTTTTCAGAGAACTGAAGACATGTTCTTTATCGTACAGTATGTCATTTTCCCTCATGGTGTTTGTGATGCTATGGCTCAAGTTACAATGCTACAGTAGGTGGAGTATAATTCAGTATGTTGGACTGTTATGTACCATGCGCCTCCATGTTATTGCAACATTATGGTCTTCATTGTATCCTCAGGTCCATCATTAAAGTTATACTTTAGCCTCTGTATAGTCTACCTATGTGTTATTCCAGTGTGAACGCAGTGAACAGATTCTGCCTTGGAATTTGTGAGAAGCAGAAACCAAACTAGCAGAAATTCCCAGAAAGCCCTGTGTACTCACCCTCGTGAAGATCTGAAGTGGAGGATGGCTCTCTGAAGGATATTTTTAGGTTGGAAGCCCACACCCATTTATTCAGCTATAATAGAGGGAAATTGATGGCTGTAATAAAATATATTTACAGTTTATCAATGCAACTTCTTTGATCAATAATGTTATTCTGTTAATGATGAAATTGAGTGGCTTCATATGTCAAAAAAGGCAGACATATCCAACAGTTGGATTGGAAGAACAAAACATGAATGACCAGTTCAGACACTATTAGAGTACCAACATCTTGAAAAGTACAAACAAGAAGACATGTTATCTTCATTAGGAAAGAAGTGCAGAAAAGAAACAGATAAACATTCAACAATCCAATTTACATTAGGGCTTTTCTTGCATTTCATCATTAGCAGAGGAATGTCATGTGATTTACCCAGCTTCACACAATCATCTCACTCCTACGCTTGTCCACAACTGATTTTCTAGACATGGCAGCAAAGGTTATTCTGTCCAATGTGAACAATTATATCTCTGTCAAAGAATAGTTCATGACTGTCTGAGGGGAAGAAAATAAGTCGGGTGATCTGTTTGACTGGTCTAGTACTGCTCTCTACTGGTTTAAGGTGATCTGTTTGACTGGTCTAGTACTGCTCTCTACTGGTTTAAGGTGATCTGTTTGACTGGTCTAGCACTGCTCTCTACTGGTTTAAGGTGATCTGTTTGACTGGTCTAGTACTGCTCTCTACTGGTTTAAGGTGATCTGTTTGACTGGTCTAGTACTGCTCTCTACTGGTTTAAAAAGGCAAGGACATGTCTCAGGATTGGATTCCCTTGAGTTTTATAGAATTTAATAAAACGAATAACCCCGTTAGACAAGTATTTTAAATGAAATGAAAATGTATTTTAAATGATGCATAGTGCCATGCGTTGTATGTGCAGTCTAGTTTACTAGTGCAGCACCAATCGTCAACATAATGCATGTTGTGATTTAATTACTGTACATGTCTTTGCAGCAGTTTACATTCGGTTTCATTGACGTATTAATGTATTAATGTATATTGATGTATTAAAGTGTCTCAAAATAATATTCCCCACATCTCCAGTTTACATGAACCAGACTAGGGTTATATGACAATACATGTGAGTAGCCTGTATCCTGGCTAGCTGATCATAATACCATGGTCACATCATCTTTGTATCTGTGCCATGATACTGTCTGTGACAGCATGCGCAGTGCCATTGAGGCAATCTCGATTTTGAAGTAGTCAATTTCTTCTTTATGATTGGCTGATCCCTTCTGATGACCCGGTTGGACTTGACTCCAACAGTGTTACAAGGAAGGATCAGCCAACGAAGTTGGAAGTCCCACCCAGACTATGTCAGAGAGCAAGAGGCGAAGCAACAGGGATAACTGGGCCTAAAATCTGTGTTCTCCAGCAGGTGGCGGTTTTTCGTTTTTTCCCGCTCACCAAGCGAGGAGTTTTTGTTTGTAGGTCAATGAGAGGCTTATTTGCTGTGTGGCTTATTTGATTGAATAGAAGTTTCACAATGTTTGTTACGAGTGTACTGAAATAAGTAGGACATGTGACATCCTGACAACTTTGAGAAAAAAAACACTTTGGCCGAGATTCAAGTCGGTATGTGACGTCCATCAACGTCCTCAGACATGGGGAGATGTGAAAACGGCCACTGGGGGCAACAGAGAGCGCCGTTAACTTCAAATATGTTTCAGTTTTGCTGAGTATGGTGGATGGGTGTAAGCATCTGCCTCTGATTTCGAAGGATGGATGTTCAAATCCAGCAATAGAAAGTTGTTTTTGAGATTTTTGTTTTAAGCCTATCCCAAACCTTAACCCTTAACCATTCAGCGTTAATGCCCAAACTTAAAAAGCATGAAACTAAATAACGATTTCTATCATCCTAACTTAGGTGTAGTTTACATCTCACTTTCCAGTCTTCAAACTTCTGAAGAAAGGATTTAAACAACTGGTCAATGACAATGTCTGCATTTTGGTATAATGCTGGGAGCCACTTGTGGATTTGACAGCTCTAACATTCCAATGATAAAACTGGGTTGGGACAAAAATGAAATTTCAGAATGTGTGTGTGGGGGGGACATGTGTCCCCCCATCCCCTGTGAAAGTTAGTGGCTGGAGCCATCTAATCCTAGAGCACCCTCCCATCCAGAGCCCTCTCCTCCTGCAGTCTACAGAAACCTCCAGTTTGGAGCTCTCTCCTCCTGCAGTCACCTCCCATCTGGAGCCGCCTCCTCCCCTCTGGAGCCCTCTCCTACAGTCACGTCACCTCCCCTCTTGAGCCCTTTCCTACAGTTACCTCCCCTCGGGAGCCCTCTCCTCCTAGAGTCACCTCTCATCTGGAGCCCTCTCCTCCTACAGTCTCCTCCCATCTGGAGCCCTCTCCTCCTACAGTCACCTCCCCCCTGGAGCCCTCTCCTCCTACAGTCACTTCCCATATGGGGCCGTCTCCTCCCCTCTGGAGCCCTCTCCTACAGTCACCTCCCCTCTGGAGCCCTCTCCTCTTACAGTCACCTCCCCTCTGGAGCCCTCCCCTCTGGAGCCTTCTCATCCTGCAGTCACCACCCCTCTGGAGCCCTCTCCTCCTGCATCCACTTCCCCTCTGGAGCCCTCTCCTCTTACAGTCACCTCCCTTCTGGCGCCCTCTCCTCCAGTAGTCACCTCCCCTCTGGCGCCCTCTCCTCCAGTAGTCACCTCCCCTCTGGCGCCCTCTCCTCCAGTAGTCACCTCCCCTCTGGCGCCCTCTCCTCCAGTAGTCACCTCCCCTCTGGCGCCTTCTCATCCTGCAGTCACCACCCCTCTGGAGCCCTCTCCTCCTGCAGCCACCTCCCCTCTGGAGCCCCCTCCTCTTACAGTCACCACGCCTCTGGAGCCCCCTCCTCTTACAGTCACCACCCCTCTGGCGCCCTCTCCTCTAGTAGTCACCTCCCCTCTGGCGCCCTCTCCTCCAGTAGTCACCTCCCCTCTGGCGCCTTCTCATCCTGCAGCCACCTCCCCTCTGGAGCCCCCTCCTCTTACAGTCACCACCCCTCTGGAGCCCCCTCCTCTTACAGTCACCACCCCTCTGGCGCCCTCTCCTCCAGTAGTCACCTCCCCTCTGGCGCCCTCTCCTCCAGTAGTTACCTCCCCTCTGGCGCCCACTCCTCCAGTAGTCACCTCCCCTCTGGCGCCCTCTCCTCCAGTAGTCACCTCCCCTCTGGCGCCCTCTCCTCCAGTAGTCACCTCCCCTCTGGCGCCCTCTCCTCCAGTAGTCACCTCCCCTCTGGCGCACACTCCTCCAGTAGTCCTCTCTCCTCTGGCGCCCTCTCCTCCAGTAGTCACCTCTCATCCTGCAGCACAGCCTCCACTAGACCAAACACAATAATTAGTGAATCTTTAACCTCTGCATATCATTAGTTCCCTAACGAAGGACATCCAGATCAATGATTGGAAATGACAAGATCATAAATAAATTAGTCCCACCGATAGTGTGCCACACCAATCAATGGCCCATGTTAAATGCTTATTAGAGGAGGAGGGAAAGGAGTGGGTGTGGAGAATGGAATGGGTAGGAGGGGACAGGGATGTGGCTGAGGCTAAAGGGGAGATGGGGTATATATAAAGATATATTGGGTGTGGAGGATGGGTAGGAGGGGACAGGGATGTGGCTGACGCTAAAGGGGAGATGGGGTATATATAAAGATATTGGTCTGTGGGTTAAACTGTAGGGGGTTGCCTGTATGTGATTGGCGTTATACATGTGGTAGTTTCAGAAAAGTTTGGCAATGGCGGTACTCTAAATATCATGTTGGACTGTGAAGATTTGACTGATGTTCCACACCAACAGGTGTCAGTGTTGTCTGTAGAATAAGTTGCCGTGACGATGCCTACTAACACCACTTATCACTGTCGTTTATTGCTCTTTTTCTACAATTTTGTATTGTGATGTCAGGCCATTATAATCTCTCAACTAAGAGAAATGAGTGTGTCAATTAATTTTGACTGAAAGTGACTAATGTCGTCTAACAAAGGTTGGACCTTGCTGGAAGTAAACACTTTAAAGTCGATTTACAGAATGATAATGAGAACTCTTGTCTTTCATTGTTCCTTTCCCCACGTACTTTATAATGGTAGTTCCCAGTCCTGCTGGTGTTAGTCAGGCCATCAGCGGGGTCATGGTAATACTATCTCTGTTACAGCCCCTCATCTCAATGTGACACATTTGTCAGGACATACGTGATGACAACACCCCCCCCCAAATGTCTCTCTGACGGGCAGGAGGTGAACAGGGGTTTGATGCCAACGCAGAGGACATGATTGGATGTCACAGCACCGGTCAAGCACAAAGGCTCATCTTGCGTGGTCCGATGGACACTTAATTAACAGGACGTCACAGTCAGGATTTGGCCAGATGCCCTAATGGGTGTCAGGATGGTCAAGACAGATGCCCTAATGGGAGTCAGGATGGTCAAGACAGATGCCCTAATGGGAGTCAGGATGGTCAAGACAGATGCCCTAATGGGAGTCAGGATGGTCAAGACAGATGCCCTAATGGGATCAGACACAGTGTTTCAACTCACCCGCCCAAATATGGTGGGGACAAAAGAGCCTTCTGTGTGGAAACAACCTTAAAGCTGGGGGGTATGCCTTTAAACTGCTCTGTAAGTGTTAGCAGTAAGTAGAAAGACCTTTCCTCTCCTCCTTTTTGGCCTGTTTCCCTCCTGTAATGTTTGGGGGTGTGTGCTTCTGTAGAGGGAAGGCCTCGTTTATAATGGTGCATCTTAGCTAATTTCGGTAATGTGATCCAGCTCCCATTGGCTGACAGTTTAATGACTATTATTTGTGTCACCCTCTCTCATAAAGCATTGGCTGTAAATGGCAGTGTGCAGTTAACTAGGGGATGAATGACAGCACGCCTTGCTATATGATATCTATTGTTTTAATTAAGTGAAAGCGATTGTGACATTTATTGGATTCCAAGTTACTTGTTAATGGCAGTCAGGAAAAAAGTCTGAGTAAATTATCATGGCTTAGATTACATAAATAATTTGTAAACCCTTTGCTAATGATTACACATTATTCTCCCACTGTGCCTGTCCATTCACTTGAAACATATCACATAAAAAACTTTGGATCGGTAAGGCATTGAAAAAATGACCCTCTTGACAAAGTCCTACTCCGCTTGTAAGTGTGCCTGCTTGCTTGCTTTTGTGTGTTGTTGCTATTTTACAATTGTTTAATCAAACCCGTCTTCTTTCTGTAAAGAGCAAACTTGCATTCTCTATCAAGGGTGTTAGAAGTCACAGTAACAACCAAATCTGAAAGCACCTCCATCAATCACCCTGTCGGTGTGTCTGTCTGTTTGATCCTTGAGCTCCCTCAGATGTCTGGAGCGGAGCGTGATCATGTTGTTGTATGATGTCACTGGTCGTTCTCGTCAACAGGCTTGCCACCAGCTTGCCAGTTTGGGGAACATATTCCTTGGCAGGGTGGCGCATACGTCACACACTGGTCGCTGGGCGAGCCGAGGTCGGATCTGTCTCCCGCACACTAGTGTTTTCGGACAGGCCTGCCACAACGATGAGTGCGTCATGCGGACGTGGCCAAGCGGCCTGCGAGCCAAGCCTGACATGCCGTCAAAAGGAGCAGCCAGACGTTCGCATAAGCCTTCTTCTGCCTCGTCAAACCTCACAGCCTATCTTGTCCTATACGGCCGTGCTGTATCAAGACCTCTGCGTCTCCGTCCAACCTGCCCGTCTGTCTGTCGCAACCTTCACTGTATCAAATGGAGCAGTCCTATCTGTGTGTCTCTCTGTCTCACTGTGTGTTTCTCTAGCATTAAAGCTGCAATATGTGACTTTTTGGGCGACCAGGCCACATTCACATAGAAATCTCAGTTATAGATCTGTCATTATCATTGACAGCGAGTCTAAGAAGTCATAGATCTGTTGTATGTCGCTATTTCTATGCTTCCTGTTCTTAAGTTTAGTTTTTGCATCTTTTACTTTCAGTTTTGTATACCAGCTTCAAACAGCTGAAAATACAATACTTTTGGTTATGGGAAAGATAGTACAGTGATTCTCTACACTGTACATACTTATTTTTTCACAAACTGAAATTAGGGAAACTAATTTGTCTGAACGATTTCTGCATAGTGCATCTGTTATGTTTAATTTCAATTCCCAGTTCCCAATATACCAAGTTGTCTTATTCTTCAAAATTGAGTTATATTTCAGGATGTTTCGAATGAGCCATTGGAAGCATGGGAAATGTGCCTTTTCAGTGATTCTCCAACCTCTGCCTGTCCTTCCCTCTCCCAGTGGTCTGAGCTTTACAGACAAACAGACAGCCCAACTAACGTCCCAAAACAAGCTTGATGGGGTATGATTCAGAGGACTAACTGGGATCTGTTATGATCGGCCGCCCGCGGCACCCAAGGGCCTTTTTACAGGCTCCCGAGACAACTCCCTGTCATGTGTGCTTAGGAGCTGAAAAAGGACTGGCCTTTTCGCTGCCTGAAAAATGCAGTGGGAACATGTTGAGACAGGAGAGAGATCAGTCACGGAGAGATGAGAGAATTATAGAGACATTTAAGGAGTCCTTCAACACACGAGATCGAGCATCAGGTCATTTAGCAAACGCTGCACACAGAACTTTAGGAATAGGATAGATGTATCTCTCCCACTGGTGGAATCTAATGGAACAACAACCACAGCCTACTGTACAGACAACATCATTGAGATTTGATTGATCCACTCAGACGAAGGAGTTGAAAACAGAAATGGTATTCTTCCTCTACTGTTGCTTTCATTTCTTCAAACAGGAGGTTATTTTAGAGGCCTTTTTCGTCATGCAACAATGGGAGATTATAGCCAATATTGGTGTAAATGAAAAAGTATGATAAATGTTCTCCCTGAACTCTGTGATCATCTATGATAAATGTAATAAATTACTATCCATCCATGTGGCTTTTGAGTCCAGTATGTATTACATGAAGCAACGTAACTTGATTTTGCTTTACATTCCCCATCCCGGGAGCATGCAGCCGTGCCTTTCAGCGCCTTGGCCTTGCCTTTCAGCGCCTCTCTCCTCTCTCCTCCACATCATAAACATGACACCCTGGGAGCACCAGCTGCAGGTCCACCACCATAAAGAGTCTTTATGTGTCCGGCCATGCAGTCATCATTCATTCATAGGCTGGGGTCAGGGGAGACCATGGGGAGTCTGAGGAACCTGGGGCCCTCTGTGTCTTCAAACTGGGGAGGAATAGAGAGGAAGGAGAGGAGAGCGGTGTTGGAGAGACATAGAAGAAGAGATTTTGTATACAGGATAGCGAGACAGAGATGTGTAGAAAGAGGAACACACATGAGCTGGAGTATAGAAGGAGAGAGCAGGAGAAGAAAAATAGACATGAAAACGTTTAGTAACAGGGAGAGGGAGAGATGGAGGAAAGATTTCGAGGTCAAACATTTGCACAGTGTGTTATGGTGACCTCTCGCTTGGCTGTTTTCTCAGCCTTATTCCTGTGAACTGGGCCAGAGTGCTGTGTAGAGAGGGGCACAGCCTGGGTTATTAAATAGATCTGTCAAGGCCTGCTAACTGTTAGAGGGGAGCACAGACAACAACATGTGCCACAACAACAGAGCTGGCCAGATTCACACATGTATAGTATTTAAGGATGCAGAATTAAATCAATGTCTATGTATTTTGGAAACAAAGATTTAGGGCTACATTTCCATTTTTGTAATGCAAAAGCATTGTAGAAAGACCTAACAATACCGTAAAAATTATAATATTCTCACAGTATGAATTCATTTGAAACTTTTCTTCAATTCTTTAATTAGAGTGAAGTAAATTGAGCAATACATAAATAGTTGCCTCTTCATAACGCACATTGTGGATGAAAAGCTACCAATGAAATAACGCTGCCAGTTTATAATGAGGTTTATGGTAATTTCGGGACTTTGCAAAATGCTTTTGCACTACTTCCATGTCGCCTTTAAATGATGAAAAATATAAACGGCTGCCCACTAGTACACTTCGGTCATTTTAGAAACTCTAATACAGTGTTTTAGTTTTGTTTTTAGAAATGACAGGAAAGAGAGAGAGAGAGAGAGACAGCGAAAGACAGGGAAAGAGAACTGATGCCCCTTGTTGTGAGACTCTGTCCATCTCGATGTAGCGTTGGAGGTTGTTGCAGCTGCCAAAAACATCCTAAAAGTGCTGAAACTCCAAAGAGATCCCATGTTGGTGGGAAACTAGCAGTTTCATAACCCCAGGCCAGCGTTAGTGGTGATCAAGAGTGACATCAATCATCAGAGACCTTCATGTCCAATGAGAACACCTGTCTGACTCTCAGGGTGAAACTGGACAGAGGGATGCCACAGCAAATTATGTTTCATATGTGTTTTCCTATGTCATAGTGCACTGACCGACACAAACTACTAGGACACACAAATAGATACAAGTTGTATTGTAGACAAAAAACCAAACTATATTTGTAGTATTTTTAATATTGTTATTTTGTATGAAGTTTGTATACCAAATTGGGTCACTGGAGTAGGCATGCACATAACGATAGTAGGCATAGCCTACATTCTTAGAAATAGATGTTCCATAAAGGTGGTTCGGCTGTCCCCATAGGAGAACCCTTTTTAGTTCTAGGTACAACCCTTTTGGGTTCCATGTAGAGCCATCTGTGGAAAAGGTTCTACATGGACACCAAAAGGGTTCTACATTGAACCAAAAGGGTTCTACCTGGAACCAAAAAGGGTTCTTAAAAGGTTTATCCTTTGTAAATCCAAAAAGCTTTAGTGTCTGTCAGACCACTCAAGCCATGCGTAGGGTGGCATTGAGGTTCAGAGATATTTGTTGGATTTCCTGGCCAATGTTCAATGCCCTCTGAGCTGTTCAGAGAGAGAGAGAGAGAAAAAGAGAGAGAGAGAGAGAGTGACAGAGAGAGAGTGAGAGAGATCAGATTTCTACAAACCTATGGTCTTATATACTGTAGCTACTTTAAGACAGACCCAGCATGATTAGACTACCAGTCACAGTCAACGGGCTGTAGAGAGGGATTATTTCACTCCCAGTGATATCCATGTAGAGAAGTGTGATGGATGCCATTATGGATGAAGTAGGCCTATATCAGATTTTGAAAAGTGAGCGAGTCATTAATTAGGGGTGAAGCTAGTAGTGGACCGACTGTATGGAGGATTAATTAAGATCACGGCTGTATCAAACATGGTCGGTTTAATATCTTTGTAACAAACAGTATGTACCCAAAGTCGCTGCTGGCAGCTGGGCAATAAAAATCTATGTTTAGTTTGGGTAAATTATGTAGGAACTGTTCCTTTTATATTGATCAGCATAGGCTACTTTCTATTTGAGGCCTTCTCTTGAAAAGTGTTAAGGTTGATTGTGAATGTTGGATGCGATGATGTGAACAGTCCGATATGAGAGGAGACATGGAGCAGAGGGCTGATACAGTGGATGTAACGTGAAACACTTAGACAATATTGTGAAAGGAAATAGAGGACGTAAACAACAACAAACTAACCGTTTTCCTCAAAATTACACACAAAAAACAGTCTCTGATGAATTGGCACTTAATTACCACTTGATTAGCATAATTATGCATGTTAATAGCATCTCAAATGAATTGCAGTTGTCAGAAGGGAGGAAGCATCTGTAGTGGTGGCTGACTGATACATATTTCTTCCCCATCCAGCAGCGTTGTGTTACTCTTCCCCCTAAAGTGTTTCCCATTAATCACTACACAGTCGTTTTCCTTTGGAGTGAAATTTTGAGTTTTGGGATAATTGGCCCATTATGGGACGCTCGTCACATCTGTAATAGAGGGCTAACGAGACCCCTGGTGCGCTGGCATTCAGAGGAGGATGGCAGAGTTAGAGCATCGCGAGTGGCATGCCGGGTGGAGGTGGGGCACCCACTAGTTCTCTTGGTGAAAGCCTACATTTTTCATTTATGACACTTTATTTGTAAAACTTTGCTCTCTAAAAATGTATTGGTCAAGGCCTTATTATGTGTAATGATTTTCTGAAATATGTTACAAATTATGTTACACTGTCTTAGCAAAGAACAAAAAATGTTATGCATTTTTTGGAGCTGTATTGGGGTTGTCTGAGTATATCTGCTAGGTAAATTAGAATCTTGATCAATAGCTGTGTTCCTTGTTGGAGGATTGGCTAACACTGGGCCAACACAAGAGACAGAGGTTGATATCAGGGTCTTGTGACTGATCAATAAGGAGTCTTGAACTCCGAAATACCTTCCTGTGTTTGGTAATGAGCAGAATGGCAAACAGGCCACTGGGGCCAGGTTACAAACTGAGATGGCAGCTTGAACAAGGGAAGTGAAGGGGGGTGGGGAGAAGGGGAGGGATAGACAAGAGATGAGAGGGAAATGAGAGACAGAGGAAGGGAGCGAGAGTAGAGTGAGTGAGAGATAGGTGTCGACGTGTGCCAGGGTATTCTTACTGCCAAGAGAATCAGGGAAAAAAGAGCTATGATTTCTACACAGAAAATTGTCCACATAGATATAATCAGAAACAGTGTAGTAGCACCATTGATCCAGAGAGAGGCTCCTTAGACCTTCCTATTCTTCACTTCTCCTCAGGCTGACTCACTCTGGAGACTGACTGGAACATCATCCGTACAGTTTCAGTATAAGTTACACTGTCTTTGACACTGTATTATTCAACAAGTCCTAATTTCTCCTTGAAATTCAACAGTGATATTGATCAGATGAAATTGTAATGAACAAAACAGACAAGCATGAATAGTTTAAAAAAGGTATGTTTCCCTAGTTAGGTCATACAGAGTCTTCCCCTTCAGTCAGTGTGCAGTGTTTCGCCAAAGTGTATACTTTTGTTGAGTGTTTATGGATGCCTAGTGGGTGCGCGTGTGTGTGCGTATATTTGTTTGTGTGTGTGTGAGTACGTCCGCGTGTCTGTGTGTTGTGTGTGTGTGTGTGTGTGTGTGTGTGTGTGTGCATCCGTGCTCATGTGTGTAGGCTATATGAGTATCTGGAGAAAGGGAAAGGGGATACTTAGTCAGTTGTACTACTGAATGCATTCAACTGAAATGTGTCTTCCGCATTTAACTCAACACCTCTGAATCAGAGAGGTCATGGAGGGCCGCCTTAATCATCGTCCACGTCATCGGCGCCCAGGGATGCATGTTGTTATGTTCTGTTAATTACTGATGTCCCCTTTAAGAATGGAGCACCCTTGGTCATGCGCAGTGTTGTTCTATGTTATTCTGGTACTAACTCATTTTAGTAAATGTGAAGCTCCAGTTCAATTGTTTGTTTTCAGAGTCTTTCTTATTATATAATTAAGTAATAAGAGCTAAGACACTACACGTGTAATGGGATGTTCCAGTGTGGACCGCTGGCTTGGTATCCTTCTGTCAATCCAATATTATACAGACTACCTCCAAAGCCAGTGAATATCAACAGGGTTGGTCTTGTATTTATATATCTTAGCTGGGCCCTCCAATGCATATGCATTAGCCTGCTCCTGTAATTAGGGTTTGAAAGGTGGCTGAGATGTATGTGTATGCCTTCTTTCCTTAATAAATGCTGGGTTGAAGTGATTTTTACAATGAAAACAAGCTTGTCCCTGCAGTAGAAATGACAACACAGGGTGTTTTAGGTAAGCCTCCACTCTTTACTTTGGCGAGTAATGCAAGAACGCTAACTGCCCGTTTTAATGGAAATGAAATGTGTTGGCATAAACTCTCTTTCACATGCTCTTTGCTCTGCTGCCATACACATAACAAATGTGCACCCCTACAGACAGGCACACACACACCTTCATTAGTGTTTCCTCTCACAACATAATCATCTTAAATGTTCTGTTTCTATTTAGATGTTCTGAGTCAAAGTGTTTCCGGGGGAGGATGAAACAACCATGGTGTTGGGCACACACAACAAAATACTTTGAAGAGTACTTAAAAAATGAGCAAATACCTACATCTGTCTTGTGTTAAATAAGGCTTCACCTCTCAAAGGCAATGACATGCATGACAGGAACACACTCTGGCAACCTCTCTCTCTCACACACACAGGCAGAGAGATAGAGAGAGAGATAATCTAGCGGTTTGCCTTAATGAGAGAGGCCCCTTAGTTTGATAATAACGTACAGTATTTCAACAGCCAGTAGTCCTCTCTCTCTGAGAACGCAAGCATTAACACAGTATTTAGAGATACAAACATTGTATTGCAAAAATATAATGTGAAAAATACAAAGGTGATTAAGCAAAGACACATACACTGAGTGTACAAAACATTAGGAACACCTGAACTTTCCCCGATATAGACTGACCTGGTGAATCCAACTGAATGCTATGATCCCACCTGTTAAATCCACTTCAATCAGTGTAGATTAAGTGGAGGAGGCAGGTTAAATAAGGATTTTTAAGCTTTGAGACAATTGAGAAATGGATTGTGTATGTGTGCCATTCATAGGAGACCCTCCCAGAAGGACAGCCGTCTCTGCAGCACTCCACCAATCAGGCCTTTATGATAGAGTGGCCAGACAGAAGCCACTCCTCAGTAAAAGGCACATGACAGCCGTTTGGAGTTTGCTAAAAGGCACCTAAAGGACTCTCAGACCATGACAAAGACGATTCTCTGGTCTGATGAAACCAAGATTGAACTGTTTGGTCTGAATGCCAAGCGTCATGTCTGGAGGAAACCTGGCACCATCTCTACGGTGAATCATGGTGGTGGCAGCATCATGATGTGGGGATGTTTTTCAGAGCCAGGGACTGGGACACTAGTCAGGATCGAGGGAAAGATGAAGGGAGCAAAGTACAGAGAGATCCTTGATGAAAACCTACTCCGGAGCACTCAGGACCTCAGACTAGGGTGAAAGTTCACCCTCCAACAGGACAACAACCCTAAACACACAGCCAAGACAATGCATGATGGCTTCGGGACAAGTCTCTCAATGTCCTTGAGTGGCCCAGCCAGAGCCCAGACTTGAACCCGATCGAACATCTCCAGAAAGACCTGAAAATAGCTGTGCAGCGACGCTCCCCATCCAAACTGACAGAGCTTGAGAGGATCTGCAGATATGAATCGGAGACACTCCCCATACAGGTGTTCCAAGCTTGTAGCGTCATACCCAAGAAGACTCAAGGTGGTAATCGCTGCCATAGGTGCTTCAACAAAGTACTGCGTAAAGGGTCTGAATACTTATGTCAATGTGATATTTTTGTTTTTTATTATTAATACATTTGCAAAAATGTCCTAAATCCTGTTTTTGCTTTGTCATTATGGGGTATTGTGTGTAGATCTTAAAAACGATTTAATACATTTTACAATAAGGCTGTAACGTAACAATGTGGAAAATGTCAAGAGGTCTGAATACTTTCATGAATGCACTGTAACTGATCACATAGTTCAGCTGTGATTCTGATGCCGTTTGTCCTGTCTGCATGGGACTGCTAAAGGTTTCAACAAATCTACAGATTAGCGAACGCAAATCAAAAACACAGCGTTCACTGTTCCCTACCTCTTTATCTCATTTAGCTGCCTTATATCTGTATGCTCTGTCCCAGGTTTCAGAAGCTGAAAAACAGATTTAATTAGCACTGTTCCTTCATTTTCCTTATTTCTGTCGTGTAAACTCAATTGGAGAATCCATATGGTTTTCCATTGAGTTTGTAATACTTTCCCCTTCCATAAATCAGTGTTATTGCAAATGTGATACTGTATAGAGCGCGACTGTTTGAAAAATACTAGACGGTATTTGGTGACACTGCTCTTCATATCCACTCTCAGGGTTTTTACTCTGGTCTCATTGCTCTTCCAGTATAGTCATAATTAGTCATACAAGAGACATGACATGCCCAAGAGCAAGAGAGTGGTGAAACTATCCCCTCTTCTCCTCTAATACCCATACTCTTCCAGTGTGAAAGAAAGCATGGAGAATACATCCAGCCCTCTCTGAGAGTTGAGGACATGTTGCGGCTGCTGCTGCTGCGGCTCTCCTGCGGATTTGAGTCCTTTCCTCCAGCGGGAATCAATGGAGTGATGGATCACGTTGACGTCCCTTTCCCCTGAGCTAAGACGACACTACCGCTTTAGCAAACGCCATTTCCTGCCACTCTCTCTCTGGGGTGGGGTGTCTCAAGGTTGCAGCTGGCAGCCAGGAGCATTTATGGATCGAGATGGAGGATGAGGTTTGAGACAGGCCCTGACTCCATGTCTTCTTGGGGAATTCTACTCAGAATTATTGGACTCCTGTTTGGAACATTTCCTCAGAAATGATTCACTTTATGTTACACAGAATACATCAGTTTACAGGTTAATAAAATGCATATAATTTGGAAAAGTATACTTAAACAAATAAAAATTTCCAATTTAGACATTTTCTTTAATTCAATGTTTATCACATATCACAACCTCCCTAAACTTTGCGTAAACAATACAGAGTATGTCCTGACCTTTGTATCAGCTCAACCATTTCAGTTTACCCAAAATGGCACACAAAACTCTCCAATAAGTATAAATAGCATCTAGTTGGGCCAGTAACCGAAAGGTTGCTGGATCGAATCCCTGAGCCGACAAGGTTAAAATCTGTCGTTCTGCCCCTGAGCAAGGCAGTTAACCAACAACTGCTCCCCTGGCCCCAATGATGTGGTTGTCGTTTAAGACAGCCCCCCCTGCTGGTTTCGGGTTAAATGCGGAAGACATGCATTCAGTTGTTCAACTGACTAGGTCTCCCCCTCTCCCTTTCTCTGGCATGGAAGGGTGTATTGGATATTAACTTACAGAAGACCAGCGCTCCCTCACTCCCATAGACAGCCTGTTAATGCCCTAATGTTCCATTTGCATTATTGATGAGCAAACCCTGTGTCACCTCAAACATAGACTATTTAAGGGGAATAATTTTATGCAAACTACATATCGACGGCCTAATGATCAATTGGTCCCTGGTTTTGTGTTAATATGCAACTGTTGCAGTGTGATATGCATCTTCAATTAGACCCGAGTTGCCCTGCTCAAACAAGCGGTGTGAAACAAGCGGTGTGACCCAATGCATTGTGGGTGATGACATTATGACACTGACAAGTCTCCATTTTGGGTCAAAGCAGCAAACAGCAGGGGCATCCACAGAGTGCAATGATTTAAAAAGTAACTGAATTGTCTTTCACAATATTTCATTGTGTGAAGCTAAGTCAATTCTAAAAGACTTTTGATCCTGTACTGCAAACACCCCTGATAAGTGATGCATCTTGGACACTCTTCGGGGGTAATGGTTAAACGGTACAGTTGCCAGGCAGAGACGGCATGTTTGAAAGGGTGTTGTTGGATAAACATGTCCCTCTTGTCTTACATAACCACATTTACTGGTGTTTACTGGAGCTGAATAGAGATTAGTCTGTCTTGCTTCCCTCGTTTTAGGAGACACATGATAAGATAATGATTGAACATCTATTGATAATAAAGGAGAGCCGCACACTCCAGGAGCTCAGATCCAAAAATGTAATGTCCAACGTTTTGAAAGGTAAGCTGTCTTTTTCAGGGTATAACGTTGGACATGACATTTTTGGATCTGAGCTCCTAGAGTGTGTGTCTCCTTTATTATCAAGTTTTCCACTCCGCTAGCCAGCACCTCGCCTAAATAGGTGTGCCTTTCTTTTTCCTCTAGATTGAACATCTATTGATAACATAGAGCTATTGATACCATGTCGTTAATTTTGGTACAGACTTTTGTTTTGATTCAACTGAGAGTATAACATTGCTCCCTCGACTTGCTCCCTCGACTTCTCAAATCATTTCAGGAAAAGATTAGTCATAGAGTAGTATTACCGCTTAGATATTTTCCTTGGGAGTTTTGGTTATCCCATTTCACAGTAAGGAACTTGGAAGGTATTTTGTTCTGTTACTCATTGCCCAAGCCAATACGTTCTGCATATCTTTTAATGACAAGAAAAGGTCAGGGAAGATACATTTACTGATCTGATTGATGTCCAACCGTTTCAACTCCTCTTCAGGGACGCCTCATCTCTCCAAAAAGACAATAATCAATGATGAAAGCAATTCTGTTTGTTGCACACACAATGATGCAAATGGGCTCTGCCAGCGTTGCCATTGTGTCCCTGACAAATTGGAGATCTGGTTTGTATTCCGAGAGAAAGCCTGTCTCTTACAGAATGGAGCACGGCAGGCACAACACAGAGGATTTATCTCTCTGATTGATTGAAATCATACATTGATGCTTATCAGTTCAGCAGATACTTTTGAGCAGTGAATGAGTCTAAAAACAAATTGTTCAAAATAAGATTTTTTAATCAATCTCCCCCAAAAAGGTGGTAATGTTCAGTTTTGTAATATATATATATATATATATTACAGTGCCACTGTTTAGTCAGAGTCTCTCAGCTGCTTCTGGTTTGTTCCATTGCCAGGGATTTGACGTCAGAGCGAGAGATTGATTATTGTTCCTCATATGGAGTGCGAGGGGACACTAGGGACATGCGTGTCTGCGCATTGTCATTTATATCTATGACCTACAAGATATATGGATGTCAACACTTCCCATCCAATCAAAGATGGATGGTGAATATAAATAATTTAGCGGTCTGGCGTGGAGTGAATACACCTGCAATGGTCTGAGTCCCTCAGCCTGCCCTAAAGCCTTGTTTTTTCAGAGGGGCCTGTTTTGTTTTGAATGTGTGGAGAGAGTCACACACACAGACACTACTGTCCTACTGCTGCTAATCCATCTCTCCCGCTGTGGTCAGCCCCAAGTGCTCATCTTCTCCCCTTTAATTCACAGACGAGGCGTCTGTGGCAGTGCCTGACACTCTAAATTAAGAGGCCCATAAAGCAGCTCCGCTTTGGGGATCTCAATCACGGGGTGAGGGCCCATCACCACCCCTCAGCCCCCCCTCCCCAGCCTGCCGAGTCCCTTTAAAATGAATTAACACCATCTCCTCCAGGACCAGGGATCCTGGGCCAGATTGATGGCCTGGAATAAAACGTCGCTCCTCACTTTTGGCTCTGCCACATATATCAGCTGAAAGGCCCATCGTTTATCAGGCACAATACTGCTATTTAGTATGCTGACTGCTACCATTAGGATAACATATAATAATGTAAAAGGGTTTAGGAGAGGCTCCTTGGGTCAGCGAGCCAGCTGTCAGTGGGTTGGATTTAGCTCTGGTTGGCGGCATTAGGGGGAGATGGAATGAGACTGCTCTGCACCACAGAGCCTGTGGGGTAGGGGCTTTCTGGGTTCTTAGACGAACTAACGGTCTGCATACTGGGGTAAACCCAGGTATGGACATCTATCAATCCATCCATAGGTCGGTCCATAAAACCATCCATCTAGCCATCAATTCATTCATCCATCCATCTCATATACTGTACTGCTCATTGGCAAGGGTAGGTAGGGCAAAGTGAAAATGGGTATCTGTGATGCGGCTCAGTGATGGAGTGGAGTGTGTGCTCTGGGCATAAGAGGTCTTGGCACTCAAAGTGGATCTGTCAGCAAAGCCCAATGGTTTTCACCAATGGCGAGGTTGAGAAAGGGGCAGAGGGCATTTTGAGTGAAGAGAAGAGGGAGATACAGGGGAAAAAATGACAGGAATAGCAAAAGAAAGTGATATACAATGAGGAAAAGGGATGAGAAGAACGTATTAGAGAGAAAAGGAGGAAGGAAAGGGGCCTAAAAGGAAAGAATGACAGAGAGGAAAGGACAAAGGAAGGGGCAGTGACAGAGGAAGGGACAGAGGTTCTGTCTACAGTGACAGTGTCCCCTCTGACGTTGTGTCACTCAGTTTGTTATAGGACAGTCTTTTACTCTCTCCTTCTCTCTCTCTCTCTCTCTCTCTCTCTCTCTCTCTCTCTCTCTCTCTCTCTCTCTCTAACACAAGCAGCCCCACCTGCCTGCCAATCATGCTGGTGTTCCTCTGTAAGACAGCTGCTGTCAGAGCTGAAGGCCACTGGTACTCCCTGAGTCCCCTTGAACTAAACCAATCTTACACTTCGGAACCATTATACAGTAACACACACACACACACACACACACACACACACACACACACACACACACACACACACACACACACACACACACACACACACACACACACACATGTATCTTCGGAAGCAGCAATGATTCACTTTATGGTTCACATAAAATGAGTGGGTATGGTCGTGTCGTGTGGGAGAAAATGTAAGAGTGTGTGTGTGTGCATGCCTGTGTAGAGGAGCTAACATTCTTGTGAGTGATGATGCAGAGACTTGATGGGACAGTGACAGAGCTGGTGAAGACAGGACCGGTCAGCTCAAATACAGTTTAGGAATAGGGCCAAATACACAGGTCCTGACAGCTATATAAAGTACTGGGGTCTCATTTATAAAATGGACTTACGATCAATTTTGACCACGTATAAGTAGTTTTTTTTATAAAACCTTACTTTGATGTGGAAGTGATCTTATCTCTACACAAAGTCTATACTTGACTTAAGTGATTTTCCTGCTGGTTATGTAGGGGTAGGAACTTGAACTTTGCGTTAGCTTTATGAACAACTTGTTAGGAATGATCAATTAAAGGTGTGAGGAATTAATTGCCAGACGCAAGGTGTTTTGAATTAAAAACAGGATGCGATGTTCTATAAATAGTGTGTCAAATTTGAAAAAAGTAACCATGGCTGTTCTTGCGTTATTGGAAGACATTGAAAACCGTGCTTAATAACCCCGAATCTGGAAAGGAAGACATGATGTAATCATGCCATACCCGCATCTGTCCATTGGGATTCCTCGCTACTGGAACATTCCAGAGGGAAATGAGTGACAGGTCGGGGTATATCCCAGCCATCATTCAACCGCATCCTGCCACAAGTGTTCGAGGCGATTCTACACGTATTGTTCACGAGACACATTAGTTTCCCATTTACAGCCGACGTCAAAGCCCGAGTTTGTCCGCTCATTTAATTTCCCAGGGGTCATAGGTGCAGTTGACTGCACGCATATTGCCTTATGCGCACCGTCTGTAGATGAACATGTATATGGTAACAGGAAGAACTTCCATTCATTGAATGTCCAGATCATCAGCGATGCCCGAATGCAACTACTCAATATATGCTCCAAGTGGCCAGGGTCTACGCACACGACTCAATCATTCTGCGCCACAGCAGAGTAGTCTAGAAGCTGTTGAGAGTGGAGGCGGGTGGCTTCCTCCTGAGTTCATTTTTTTCTTCATTGTAGCCTATTAATAGTGCAAAATAATGTAACACAACGGTTTTACCCTATTAGGTAACAGGGGCTATCCACTGAGTGGCTTCTCACTCCCTTTGTCATCCCCCCTAACAGCTGAGGAAATGCGCTAAAATTTGGCCATGACAGAACAAGGTTGGTTGTAGAGCGCACCATCGGACTGCTGAAGAGCAGGGGGCATTGCCTTGATGCATCAGGTGGAAAACTCCTCTACAAGCCAGAGAAAGTAACTTCATTTCATAAAAATACTCAACTTTTTACTTTTAAATGGGTCAACTTAAAGCAGCATACCATTTTATAATTAGCATTTTCTTGAAATTGCACACCCAAATGTTCTGGCCAAATAGCTGAAAAAAGTTTATATTTGGCCCTAAGGTTACTGAGATGTCCCCTTGAAGCGTGTTCATTTTGTAGCAATGCTAGTGTAAAAGAATGGAATCAGCTGATTCCAGTCATTTCCACTAGCATTGCAACAAAATGCAAACAGATTTCAAGTCGACATCTCAGTAACTGTAGGGCCCATTAGTAGTTGAAGTTTGTTTGACAAGAACATTGGTGTGCAATTTAAAACCTAAATATAAAATGTTGGCCTGTTTTAAGAATTCGTGGTTTCCCTCCCCAAAAGTGACACGCATATATGGTGTGCTCCGCAACATATCCCAGAGGCATGGTATTGAAATGGATGTGGAGATTAGAATGGACCCCCAAGAGCCTCCTAACCCAACACCCAATGGAGCACCTGCCCTGGCTGAGGAGGAGGCGGCAGCTCATAGAGAGATTTGTGGTAAGAAACAGAATGCCAGACAACATACAAAGCATAGGTTTTTTATTCACGTTGTGGAAAACGTTCAACAATAGTGTTATGTAAATGAATCAACACTGTGTATTCTTCTAAGTTCAGTCACAATCTGCCCAACCAATGTGTTCAACTCGTTCTGGGTTTGCAGGACTGAGGCGGTCAACTCGCAAACTGCAGATGTGGATTGACCCTTGGCACCTGTGGCCAAACATTCCCCCTCACTCCTGGCACCTGTGGGTCTGTGACACTTGTGAACTGGGGCCTCACGGACTTCATCCCAGCGCACGGACGCAGATGTGGACGGACCCTCGACACCTGTGGCCAAACCTTCCCCCTCACTCCTGGCAATTGCTGATTTGGGAGCTTCACGCACCTTATCCTTGGGTGGAGGGTGGAGGCTGCAACACAGCTTCCCTTGGTGGCGGGGGCACCCTCACCCGGCGCATGGGCTGCAACACAGCTTCCCCCGTTTGTGAATAAAATAAATCATGTCCTGTACTGTATATTCAGTTACTGACCAAGTTTCACATTCTCTTAATTACTTACCGTGATCCAGTGATGTAGTCGTGGGGGATTCACACGCCGACTTCACAGCTTCCGATGTTACTGCTAAACCATGTAAAACTTGGAATTTAACCATTTGAAAAATATGTGCCAGTGTATGTGCTTTCCCCAATGATTGCCCTGATGCGCTGGTCCATTAGGGAGAGCTCCGGTGTGCCAGGCCCCCTCCCGTTGCCTTAATGCTGCGGTTATGCATGGCTATTCTTTTTATCCCTTGCAGTTTGTCAGACCATTTTTTTTTCACATCAGCCACAGTTCTGTCTTGCTGCCCCACCTTGTTCACTGCATTGGCAACACACTCCCAAGCTACCTGTTTGGCTTTGTCAACCCACTATTTAGTCCACCAAATAATACGCGTTGCCTGTTTTTAATCTCCAAAACCATCGCCGTGATCTCGTCTTCCAGAAGGATTGCTTTTTTATTTTGGTCCATGGCTATTCCTGACAAAACCCTTATTTATGCTAGCATTCTATAAGGGGACATCACTGATTGTAAAGCACGTTCAGGTGCCGTCAATTCTAAGTTCATTTCAGATTTATAGCTCATCGGTGCGTAAGTTACAAATGGGCTTCTTAGAACCTACCTAAGCAAGGCTTTTTATGCTCAGTATCTTTTATGGATCGAACGTAAGTACAACGTCGGAAATTATCTTCGACTAAGTATAAAGTATAAATCATCGTCTTCTCTAGGATTGGGGTAATAAATATCTGAAATGTACATTACAAATAGGGGTGGGCTGAGGGCGGAGTCTTGAACCTGTAAGACATAGTCATTCCCACTGCTATTTCCCGCTGATTTATAAACACAACCATCTGTTTTAGAAGCTTCAAGTTGGCATCCTGCAGCCTGTACAGGAGCCCGTTGTGCCACATCTTTTCAAATGCTTTTTTGATGTCAAAGAACACAGAAATGGTTACTTGTTTCCTGTTAAAAGCTCTATGAGTGTCTTCAGTCAATTTCAGAATGTTTTCCATGTTGGAGGTGTTTTCTTAAAACCCTGCCTGGTGAATATAACCTGGAAACAGTTGAGTCCCTTTAAGTGTAGGGAACAAAAACAAGGTTTATACTTGGCATGTAGGTTTCTCACTTATGGGTGGCACAAATTGTGATATGGGGGAGGGGAATGGACAGGGTATATGCAAATTAAATACTGTAGCATATACTATAGTAATTACTGCAGTGTTTTGCGAACTGTAGTGTTTTTGCAAACATTACTGTAATATTTACCATACTGTTTTTGCGGTCTATAGTATACTGTAGTATTTACTGTAGTATTCTACAATATACTATACAATTATACAGTAAGATTTACACATGTTCAATATACTACAGCATTTTGTAGTAAGCAATGTAGAATTCTATAGTAAACTAGATCAGAGGCAGGGGATGGACCAGGGATGTCCTCTTGATAAGAGTGTGAATTGAACCATTTTCCTGTTTTGCTAAGCATTCAAAATGTAAAAAGTACTTTTTGGTGTCAGGGAAAATGTATGGAATTAAAATACATTACTTTCTTTAGAAATGTAGTGAAGTAAAAGTTGTTAAAAATATAAATATTGAAGTACGGATACCTCAAAATTATTTAAGTAGTACTTTAAAGTATTTGTACTTTAAGTACTTTACACCCCTGTCTGTGCATCCATACAGTGCTTTTGGAAAGTATACTGACCCCTTGACTTTTTCCACATTTTGTTACGTTACAGCCTTATTCTAAAATGGCAACAACAAAAAATTATCCTCATCAATCTATACACCATAATGACTAAGCGAAAACACGTTTTTAGATATTTTGGCAGTTTTATAAAAAAACGAAAACAGAAATACCTTATTTACATAAGTATTCAGACTCTTTGCTTATAAACGTCGAAATTGAGCTCAGGTGCCTCCTGTTTCCATTGGTCAGCTTTGAGATGTTTCTACATCTTGATTGGAGTCCACCTGTGGTAAATTCAATTGATTGGACATGATTTGGAAAGGCACACACCTGTCTATATAAGGTCCCACAGTTGACAGTGAATGACAGAGCAATGAGGTCAAAGGAATTATCCGTAGAGCTCCAAGACAGGATCGTGTCGAGGCACAGATCTGGGGAAGGGTACCAAAAAAGAAAGGTGACCAAGAACCCGATGGTCACTCTGACAGAGCTCTAGAGTTCCTCTTTGGAGATGGGAGAACCTTCCAGAAGGACAACAATCTCTGCAGCGCTCCACCAATCAGGTCTTTATGGTAGGGTGGCCAGACAGAAGCCACTTCTCAGTAAAAGGCACATGACAGCCCACTTGGAGTTTGCCAAAAGGCACCTAAAGATATAGGCGTGGCTTCGAGACAAGTCTCTGAATGTCCTTGAGAGGCCCAGCCAGAGCCTGGACTTGAACCCGATCGAACATGTCTGGAGAGACCTAAAAATAAATGTGCAGCAACGCTCCCCATCCATCCTGACTGAGCGTGAAAGGATCTGCAGAGAAGAATGGGAGAAACTCCCCAAATACAGGTGTGCAAAGCTTGTAGCGTTAAACTCAAGAAGACTCGAGGTTGTAATCGCTGCCAAAGGTGCTTCAACACCTTTTCAAGTACTGAGAAAATGGTCTGAATACTTATGTAAATGTGATATTTCAGTTGTTGTTTTTTATAAATTAGCACAACATTCTAAAAACTTGTTTTCGCTTTCTCATTATGGAGTATTGTGTGTAGATTGATGAGGAAAAAAGGATGTAATCAACTTTAGAATAAATGTAACACAACAAAATGTGAAAAAGTCAAGGGGTCTGAATACTTTCCGAAGGCACTGTATGTGTGCTTATGAACATGGGTAACTCCTCAGTCCTAATGCATGTACGTATAATGTTGTATATTGTACCTTAAGCAAAGCATATTTACCCATTCATTATGTTTGAGCCATTTGTGTGGCATGTCTGACTATCAGAAGGGAATTGGTCTGTGCTTCATAAGCATGTCTACACATGCCTGTTTCCCTTGCCTTCTCTCAGACAATGCTGCCTCTCCTTCCTCATTAAGACAGAAAAAACAGCAAACGTCCTCAAGAGGTAACAAGGAGAGGGAGAACAATACCCATTATGTGTGTGCTTGTGCGCACGTGTGCATGTGTGTATAGATGGTGTACAGATACCCTAGCGTGTGTGTGTGTGAACACACAGCAGGCCCGTTTCAGGGTACTGATTTGATTGATAAATCCTCGCTGACGGGGAAGGAGAAAAGAGGCTCCATATAAATGGGAAATTAGCAGCGAACGTCGTCAAAAATAATTAACTCCCCTCCGCACCGCTGTCCATTAGGCCTGACACTCTGACACGGGAGGGGGGGGGAAACGCTCGTGTCAACTCTGGCAGCCGCCCGCGTTGATCAGATAAACATTTTTTTTGTTTTGTTTTGACGCCTGATTACAAAATGATTAGCCGGCGTGCCTGTCTCCTCCTTACCCTTCACCTCCCCCGCTGGGTGAGTGACAGATGAGGTGATCCTCTGCTGGGGCCGTGTAAGATGTCTACCCCCGCCTCCGTCCTCAGCGCTGCAGCATGGGCTACATGACATTGAGGCTCGCTGGGTTTTTAAAAACAGCTATTTATTCAGTTCAATCAAAACCTCATTTTTATTTTATAAACCTTGATGTCACAGAGGAGAAAATGTGTGACTAAAGTTGGTGCATTTTGCTGTATATTCAATGTGAACATGTGGGAGCTCATGTTGTTGTATTACACTCTATAAAATGTCTCCCTCAAAAGTGATATTTGTGTTGATGAGAAAATGTTTTTGTTGATGTGGTCTCCTACAGTATTCTCCATTATGAGTTTATTACTGTGAAGAGGCTGTCCTTATTGTCCAGTTATGGATTATGTTAACCATTCTGTTCTATCTATCTGGGTGAATCATTCATCAAACACTCATGTCCCACACCAACTTTACTCCACCACAGATAAGACACTGATAGTATTCCTGGTGGGAGTGTATGCTAGAGTAATAACAATGGGCCAGAGTGTCAACCTGGATAAGACACAGACTCTGTCTGACTGCTAGAAGACGACTTTGCCTGGACATATTCCTGAAGGATCATAATGTCTGATATAGGCCTACATAAAGTACATTGAAATTGGATTTACTAGATCAGCTTCAACATGGTTTAATTTACTGAATTAAGAGTCCAACTATTTGTGAGTTTATTTTGTTCTAATTCTCTTGTCTCTCTCTGTGAGAGGATGCCCTTTAGTTGCCGCAGTAGCAGTAGAAATGTTTTCACAGATCCCCCATAAGGCTTTAGGAGCTGATATTTTGATAAGGCCATGATAAGAGTTTGATAAGGACAGTATCTTAAATCTGTGGATTTATTGATTTACTGCATGTCTGTATACGGCTGGCACCCGTCTCTCCCTCCTCTCCTTCCTCCCCAAACCGTCCTGAAGATATGAGGATCTCAGAAGGTAAAAACACATTGCGTAATGACATTCCCCTCAGGTGCAGGGTGTAAAAGAATATAGGTGCAATCAAACTGAAATCAAACTGATAGGACATGTTCACCTAGTCTTTGTATTACCTCTAATGACATAATGTGGTTGAACCAGTTGAACCTCTGAGCGTTAACACTAATGGGTTAAATGAAGGAAATTGTTATAGTGAGGGTTTTGAGAAGTACTGTATTTTAATGGAACTTGAATGCTGCTGTATGTTGGTCCCTAATCACCTGTGGAGAGACCTGTAGTACAATTTAATCAAAAGCAAACTGTCACAAATGTAGGAATACAAATCAGTGTGTAAATGGTCTCATAATTATATCATAGTCCACGCAATATGGCTCACTGAGCTCAAGGGCATGATAGCTGACCGGTTGTCATCTGTCAGATATACAGTAAACCTGGTCTGGAATTCTTAGTTCCAACTGTACACATTCCCAGAGTTTAGTATAGCAGCTATATGAACCAAGTCACCTTTGAGTAAAATTTGTACAGTGTTTCATACCTTTTATACTTGTGTCCTTTTTATAGCGAGGCTGATAGCTGGCTGCTAATAAGGAAACATAAGCTGTAAAACCATAAAGGCAGGTAACTACTGCCTTCACCAAAATGCTGTAAATGTCGATCTCCATTTTTTGCCAATTACAGTAATAAACAGCATCATCTCAACTTTGGACCTCATTCACACAGGCTGCCGTCTGCTGGATCCCTGCCAGAGTTACTCTGGGCTACTATCTATCACTGTTAGGCATGCATTTATTATTGGTCATTTATAAGTGTGGATAGCATCTAGATAAATGTAGGAAACTATTTAATTTAAGCATAGGGCTGCTTTAAAAATTGTAAACTATAATGGAGACTGCTTCAAAATATGTGTCCAGTAACATAGCTTCAAGTTAAAGAAGTCTGGTCAGAAATCATTTGGAGGCATAAATGGCTTCCATGAAGTTTCATTCTCCTCCATCCATCCACTTCGAACACGGTTAATTATTTCTAACCGTGCCTGAACTTAACATGCGTGCTCTGAAATGTGACCACAACTCCAAGAGCTATCACAGCAATCAGTGTCCAAAGTCCTAGGCATAACTCTATGTGTTGGTGCAAATGCTCCTAACTCTGGTGCTCTCCAGGTCGGGATAAGGGCCAACCTGTGAGCTATGGAGCAACAATTCTAGGGGCTGCAGGTAGCCTAGTAGTTAGAGCCTTGGGCCAATCCCCAAGCTGACAAGGTCATTCTGAAACATTAATACCTTAAACACTTAATAGGCATGTGATGTAAAACATTGTACAGATATCTGAAAGGAAGTCCTTTTTTTGTCTGAAATAGCTACATAAATTGATCCGCATGACCAGACCACATTTTTTTATTTTGAAATCTTTTTGAAAGGATAAATTATTTTGTGGGTTTTCTAGGTATGTATAACATCTAACAGACAGTACTTTGAGTAAAATTACAAATCAAATCAAATGTTTTGTCACATGCCTTGAATTCAACAGGTGTAGACTTTACCGTGAAATGCTTACTAACAGGCACTTAACCAACTATACAGTTCAAGAAATAGAGTTAAGAAAATATTTACTAATGTAAAAATTCTAACAAAATGCAATAAAATTACATAACAATAGCGAGGCATTGTACAGGGTACTGGTACCGAGTCAATGGAGCGGGGGTACAGGTTAGAGGAGGTAATTTGTACATGTAGGTAGGGGTAAAGTGACTAGTCTGGGTGTCCATTTGATTAATTGTTCAGCAGTCTCATAACTTGGGGGTAGAAACTGTTTAGGAGCCTATTGGACCCTGACTTGGCGCTCCGGTACAGCTTGCCGTACGGTAGCAGACAGAACAGTCTATGAATGGGGTCTTGACAATTATTTGGGCCATCCTCTCACACCGCCTAGTATATAGGTCCTGGATGGCAGGAAGCTGTATTGGGCAATACGCACTACCCTACCCTACCTTACGGTCAGATGCCAAGCATTTGCCATACCAGGATGGTGATGTAACTGGTCAGGATGCTCTCGAAGGTGCAGATGTAGAACTTTTTGAGGATCTGGGGACCCATGTTAAATCTTTTCAGTCTCCTGAGGGGGAAAAGGTGTTGTCATGCCCTCTTCACGACTCTCTTGGTGTGTTTGGACCATGATAGTTGGTTGGTGATGTGGATACCAAGAAACTTGAAACTCTCGACCCGCACCACTACAGCCCAGTCGATGTTAATGGAGGCCTGTTCGTCCCTCCTTTTTTTGGGCACAGGGACAATGGTGGTCTGTTTGAAACATGTTGGTATTACAGACTCGGTCAGGGAGATGTGGAAAATGTCAGTGAAGACACCAGTTGGTGTGCGCATGCTCTGAGTACACGCAGTAGTAATCCATCTGACCCCGTGGCATTTGTGAATGTGGACCTGTTTAAAGGTCTTCCACACATTGTCTATGGAGAGTGTGATCACACAGTCGTCCACAACAGTCGTCTGAGGGCATAGCGAGATTTCTCATAAGCGTCCGGATTAATGTCCCGCTCCTTGAAAGTGGCAGCTCTAGCCTTTAGCTCAGTACAGATGTTGCCTGATTGGGTTATGTAAGTATGGTCACTGTGGGGACGATGTTGTCAATGCACTTATTGATGAAGCCGGTGACTGAGGTGGAATACTCCTCAAATCCATTGGATGAATCACAATACATATTCCAGTCTGTGCTAGCAAAACAGTGGCATCGGCATCATCCGTATTCAGTGAGTCATTGGTACTTCCTGCTTTAGTTTTTTTACTTGTAAGCAGGAGTCAGGAGGATAGAATGATGGTCAGATTTGCCAAATGGAGGGTGAGTGAGAGCTTTGTATGCATCTCTGTGTGTGGAGTAAAGGTTTATTTTCTCCACTGTTTGCACATGTGACATGTTGTTTTGTTGTTGTTGCCTGCAATAAAGTCCCCGGCCACTAGGAGCGCCGCTTCTGGATGAGCATTTTCTTGTTCACTTATGACCTTATACAGCTCATTAAGTGCGGTCATTGTGCCAGCATCGGTTTGTGGTGATAAATAGACATCTACAAATAATATACAATTGAAGTCGGAAGTTTACATACACCTTAGCCAAATACACTGCTCAAAAAAATAAAGGGAACACTTAAACAACACAATGTAACTCCAAGTCAATCACACTTCTGTGAAATCAAACTGTCCACTTAGGAAGCAACACTGATTGACAATACATTTCACATGCTGTTGTGCAAATGGAATAGACAGCAGGTGGAAATTATAGGCAATTAGCAAGACACCCCCAATAAAGGAGTGGTTCTGCAGGTGGTGACCACAGACCACTTCTCAGTTCCTATGCTTCCTGGCTGATGTTTTGGTCACTTTTGAATGCTGGCGGTGCTTTCACTCTAGTGGCAACATGAGACGGAGTCTACAACCCACACAAGTGGCTCAGGTAGTGCAGCTCATCCAGGATCGCACATCAATGTGAGCTGTGGCAAGAAGGTTTGCTGTGTCTGTCAGCGTAGTGTCCAGAGCATGGAGGCGCTACCAGGAGACAGGCCAGTACATCAGGAGACGTGGAGGAGGCCGTAGGAGGGCAACAACCCAGCAGCTGGACCTCTACCTCTGCCTTTGTGCAAGGAGGAGCAGGAGGAGCACTGCCAGAGCCCTGCAAAAGGACCTCCAGCAGGCCAGAAATGTGCATGTGTCTCCTCAAACGGTCAGAAACAGACTCCATGAGGGTGGTATGAGGGCCCGACATCCACAGGTGGGGGTTGTGCTTACAGCCCAACACCGTGCAGGATGTTTGGCATTTACCAGAGAACACCAAGATTGGCAAATTCGCCACTGGCGCCCTGTGCTCTTCACAGATGAAAGCAGGTTCAAGCGAAGAGGCACTGAGTTTGAGGGTAGGCCTTGAAATACATCCACAGGTACACCTCCAATTGACTCAAATGATGTCAATTAGCCTATCAGAATCTTCTAAAGCCATGACATCATTTTCCAAGCTGTTTGGAATTGTAATAACGTGAATTATAAGTGAAATAATCTGTCTGTAAACAATTGTTGGAAAAATTACTTCTGTCGTGCACAAAGTAGATATCCTAACCGACTTGCCAAAACTGTAGTTTGTTCACAAGACATTTTTGGAGTGGTTGAAAAACTCCAGCCTAAGTGTACGTAAACATCCGACTACAACTGTAGATGAGAACTCTCTTGGTAGATAGTGTGGTCTACAGCATAACATGAGGTACTCTACCTTAGGCGAGCAGCTTACCTGCAGTTATTGACAAATATACACACTCCCCCACCCCTGATCTTACCAGACGTAGCTGCTCTGTCCTGCCGATGCACAGAAAACCCAGCCAGCTCTATATTATCTGTGTGGTCGTCAGCTTTGACTCTGTGAATAGCTGGTTTCCTGTTTACTCATATGGGTTGCCCACACACTCCCCGCTCTCAATGACAGGAAGGCAGAGAGTCAAAGTTCAGCGCCACAACACCACACTGTCACGTTCTGAGCTTAGTTCCTTTATTTTGTCTTTGTGTTAGTATGGTCAGGGCGTGAGTTGGGGTGGGCAGTCTATGTTTGTTTTTCTAGGTTGTGTTTATGTGTTTGGCCTGGTATGGTTCTCAATCAGAGGCAGGTGTCGTTCGTTGTCTCTGATTGGGAATCATACTTAGGTAGCCTTTTCCCACCTGTGTTTTGTGGGTGAATGTTTTCTGTTTAGTGCATGTCACCTTTCAGAACTGTTTCGTTTCATTCTCCGTTGTTATTATGTTTAGGGTTCTGTTGAGTAAATTAACATGGAGACGTACCACTCTGTCAGCGAAGCATCTGTGTACTCTGGGTTTTGCACAGAAATTGTTAAAAAGGTGTCTTTGTGTTATCAGAAGAAGGTGTACTGCTTTGTTCACCTTTCAGGAGTTTCTTGCTGCTCGTTATGTGTTCTACTGCTGTGTGACCAATCATAGTCATCATGTTTGTTCCTTGTATAATGACAAACGGGGGCGTAGGTTTAACTACTTTTAATGAACATATACTTCAGCAAGAAAACTCATTGTTTAGCCATGCAAGGCATTCTTCAACCACCTGCCCCCCTGCATAGCCTGCTGGGTAACGTAGTCTAAATGGAATTAACACATAACACAATGATCATCATCATTGAACAGTTTAAAGTTCCTCAGGTCAAGCTCTCTCAGTGGTGAGTCTGCAAATTGGAGAATGAAAGCCCGTGTTCTACTGCTGTGTGAACATCAAGGCCCAGGAGTCTTTTATGAAGAATGTGTCTACAGAGCATCCCTTGAATGAGTTGCTAAAGATGATCGCGAATAAAACCTTGGAGAGTGATAATGGACCCCTTGGGCCAGTTCCTTTCACTTCCTTCTTGGCATCTCACTGGGATCCAATCCGAGTCTTCTAGAAGAAAGACTTCCACAGATAACAAAATAGCTCAGAGGCTTTTGAGGAAATTAAGGAATACCTCAGAGAGCCTTCTATAAGGAATCTCTCACCGGACAGGTTCATCAATCTCCTCATCTGCTTGACTGAGATGAAAGACAACTCTGCACATGAGGACATACAGAAGTTCCTGAAGTCAGGATATCAAACAGACACAACATTTTCTGAAACAAACTGCTCAGCACTGGCCAATGCACTGCTGATGTCAAGGGGTGTGCTGGAAGAGATTGATATGAGGAAATACAACATATCAGAGGAGGGGCGTGAGAGACTGAGCCCAGCTGTGAGGAAATACAGAAAGGCAAAACTGCCTGACTTTACACCTTCTGAGGAGTACTGTGAAACACTGGCCTCCATTCTACAATCAGCAGACTCACCTCTGAGAGCGCCTGACCTACTTGTCAGAGTGACACTGCATGACTATGATTTTAATGACAACTAGGGGGTTAGGGATGTTGAGGAGCACAGACTGGATGTTATCTTTGCTTCACTGAAAGATCCACACCGTAAACTGGAGACACTGAGGCTGTCTGGCTTCACTCTCACACCCACACACAAGCTGGGTGAATCACTGGCTTCTGTTATCCAATCTGCAGACTCACCACTAAGAGAGCTTGATTTGAGGAACTTTAAACTGTTTGATGATGATGATTATGATTATTATGATGATGATGGTGATGATGATGATGATGATGATGACAGAATGACAATACTCATTGCTTCACTGAAAGGTCCACACTCTAAACTGGAGACACTAAGGCTATACAGATGTTCCCTGACCAAGAAATGTTATGAAGTGTTGGCATCAGCTCCTCTTTCCTGAGAAAACTGGACCTAAGTAACGATGACCTGCACGATACAGGAGTGAAATGGCTCTCCGCTGGTCTTCAGAATCCAAACGGTAAACTAGAGATACTAAGGCTGTCATTCTGTGGCGTGATAGAGGAGGACTGTAATTATCTGGCTTCAGCTCTGAGGTCCAACCCCTCCCATCTGAGAGAGCTGGACCTGAGCTTCAATTACCCAGAATTAGGGTTGAAGGTTCTTTCAGCTAGACTGGAAGATCCACACTGTAGACTGGAGAAACTCGATGTGGACCATAATGAAGAGTTCTGGGTAAAACCATGGCTACTTAGGAAGTATGCTTGTAAGCTCACACTGGACCCAGACACAGCGCACAGACACATATCTCCGTCTGAGAGGAATGAACAGGTGAGGGTGATGGAAAATAATCAACAATATGTTACTGGGAGGTACAATGGAATGGGATTGAGACTAAGATTGGGGTGACATATAAAAGATATCAGCAGAAAAGGACATAGCAGTCTCTGTAAACTTGGATCCAATGACAAATCCTGGTGTCTTAACTGCTCTGGAGAATATAGCATTTGGCCTGGTTACTCTCTCTGGTCTGCCACAACAATGAAGAGGCTGATATACCTCTCCCACCCCCACAACAACTCCCTTAAACCCCAGGGAGACACCCAACCCGCCAAAAGAGTAGGGGTCTATCTGGACTGGCCGGCCGGCATTTTGTCCTTCTACAGAGTCTCATCTGACACAGTGCCACACCTGTATACATTCCAGACCACATTCAATGAGCCCTTCTACCCAGGGTTTATGCTTGACCTGGAGCCCTACTCCTATATGTCCCTCTGGCCGGTATTGACTGCATGACTATCCATTCCTTTTGAGAGACCGTCACTCTTTTATGTGACGAGTGTCACTTACTATTGTAGCAGAAAATAGTTGGGAAATAAGTAGCTCTTAGGATGATTTCTGTGAGACATCATTATCTGTAGCCAACAGAAACAACTTACTATTGTTAAATGATGACAACCATACGTACTTACGTTGTTTTTACATGTATCTCTACACTATCATTTACATAGTTCTTATGCAATAAAGTGACAGTGATAATATTGCAAAATATGAGATTGGACATTGTCAGGATTTGACACCTAGCACTGCCCTTCTCCGTCGTACAATTGATTTAAATGAGAGAATTAACTGTAATCATACATTGGCTTTACTAATGTGTCTGAGATATCTGTTATACATACCACTGTTTTTTAAGGGAATTTTGTCATGTTGTACTTTGTTTGTATACTTATTTGCTATGTTGCTTGATTTGTAAACTCTTAAAAGCAATTAAATACATTATGTTTAAATACATTACAATTTAAAACCATGCTATTTCTCATCCTTTCAAAATGGTCAGGTTAAAACCTTTTGTTTTAAAAAACTATTTGGATCACATTCTATTTGGTTCACAGGTATACAAGGCATCACATTTGAGTCTAGATTTTGGACATTGTACCAGGGCTAGATGAAGTAATATGTCAGTTCAAGAGTATCCGTGATGCTTCATCAAAAGACTGGAAGCTTTGCTTATTATAAATCACCTTGGAAACACACATTGATACAAAATCCATAACGGGCACATCATGTTCAGAATGATATTCAAGCATTCAGGAGCACCACTACAGTCGCCTGTTAGCATGCATTTAGCATTTATTTACCAATTAAAAATGCATTCGGTATGGATTTGGAGGTGCTATGTAAAGCTACAGCGCTCCTGTCAACAGATTATGGTCCTGGGGGACAGCGTGATATTGAATGACTAAATACTATGATTTATGATAATGATAAGAGATGCAGTGTTCCTACCCTCAGACCCTTAACCCTACCTGCAGATTAGAAGAGCAACACTTTGTCAGTACTTTTCTATCCCACGGTATCATGGGCTGGGCTTTCAAAACACTTTCCAGTTATGGGTATATCTACTGTACGTGTTATGTCAACTCTGTGTAGTTTCTTCAACATGAGTCATTTACAGGGATATTCCGGTGAAACTGATAATGTATCTTTGAGTCATAAGGAAGAATGCAGTTACTATGCTGTAATGTCTGTAAATATGTTTGTGGGTTGATGGTGATCAGTCTCATCAAGCCCTTTCAGTAGTTTATAAAGTTGAACTTACAGTACACACGGGACAAAAACATACACACACACACACACACACACTCACATATACTGTACATGCACACACACATGCTCACAGGCTGAGTCTCTGATCTCCTGGCTTTAGCATGCATACCGCTAGCAGACGCTACATGGCCCATGTTAAACAAGATTCGGTGCATGTGAGCGCTCTGCGAGTGGGAGAGAGGTGTTGGTTAAGACCACGCTCATTTGAATTGACAGGTTGAAAGTCCCTCAGAGCGAGGGGAGATTTGGGCCATCACTGGATATGACAGAAGAGATTAGGGGAGTAATCCCGCCTGGGTACTGGGGAATCATCTAGTGTTCAACCTGCTCTTATCAACTGATACTACCTAGCTTCACAGTCGGCGTAATGAATGAATCTCTTCATTTACAACCCGTTCGCTTTGAGTTTCTGTATTCAGCGCTCAGAAGGAGACTAAATGTATTTCTGTTTCATTCTAAGGCCCTGCTTTTATCCGTTTAGCTGTGGGTTTGTGAGCCTTTAGAATGAGTGGTAAATGTAATGTAGTTTGGTTTTACCATCAGCCTTACATCAGCTCAGCTAATTATTGGGGTTTTTCTGTGAATCCTCTTCTTCCTCTCACGGAGGCCAGAGAATAACTCTAGATCTCTGACTTAATGCATGTTGGTGAAATCATATACAGGCCTACCATTTCCCATTGGAGCCTCTACTGTAGCTTGGCCATGAAAGCTACTCATAACACCATTGAATATCGATGTTAACCTAGCACATGACAAACACAATATAACATCCTTTGTTTATTAACAGCAGAAACTTCCTGGTGTAGTAATGTAGGTGCTGAACTGCTAGACATAAAATCTCAGATTAAAGTCCCACTCAGATTAGCTGTAATACTGTACCTGCAGCTCATAGTGAAACTGAAGGTTTACTGCCATAACTCTTATGTGTTCTTTATGCCACTGAAATACAACCAAGCCACTTTATTCCAGATCCCCGCCTCTTCCCCGACCAGAGATGCCTCTCTCTTATTGCCCCTTCAGAATACCATGCTGTAATCACATGATGCGCACGGCTGGCCCTAACAGCATTCTTTTACGGGGCAATAAAATCGAATGACATCTCAAAGGTTCCCAATGCAGAGCAAAGCACAACTCCAGGGAACACCCAGGGCTCACAGTTATCCTCTGACATATAACTGGGAGAGAGTGTGCTTCTTGTCCCGCCTGATGTAACTGTGTCTGTGGAGATAGATACATCGGATCTGATGAGGGTAGTTAGGGAAAGGAACTTTTGGGTAAATTTATCAATCTGCACTTACAGTGAGGATACCATTGTGTGGATGACATATGATCTCTATATGTCAGTTTATGATAACATACAGGCACTACAACATATGGTCTCCCCTTTGACAACCTGACTGATATTTTCTTTTTAACTTTATTTATCTAGGCAAGTCAGTTAAGAACACATTCTTATTTTCCAATGATGGCCTAGGAACAGTGGATTAACTGCCTTGTTCAGGGGCAGAAGGACAAACTTTTACCTTGTAGGCTCAGGGATTCGATCTCGCAACCTTTCGGTTACTAGTCCAACTCTCTAACTACTAGGCTACCTGCCACCCCATATGAATCTGTGAGAGGTGATATAAGAGTAGTCTGATTATCTACAGTATATTTTTGCCTATACAGTTTGTTATGTTGCTATGTACAAATTACTTTAGAATTTGACTTTTCCTGTGTGATAACCTGTTTTTGTCAGTATGAACTGTGTCACAATAATCTGATGGATCCAGTCCATGGAGAGTTAATGTGTTACCTGTTTAGTGTCATGTCATGTGGTCGGTGGTGACATTGCCCTGGTACTCTCACAGAAGTCAACAGCTGTATTAATGTATAAAGGAGCTAATAAATGACACAAGTCAAGATCACCATACTCAAAGGGGACAAGATCAAAGGTCAAGATCATACTCAAAAGGGTACACCAGGAGTGGTGGAAACCTCTAAGGAAGTGCTCGAAGTGAAGCCCCTGCTCGATGAATCTGTGTGTACGGCAAAACAGATAGATGTGAGGGGGATGCTATCTGTCATCAGGGGAATGTGGACCATGCCACACAAAGCCAACATTATGAAACTGAAGTAAGTCATCAGAGGGGCCACACACAGATCTATTCCCTCCACACACATACTAGACACAAAGAAACATGTACATACATACATACATACATACTTACATACATACATACATACATACATACACGCACACACATCACACGCACATACACACAAACGCACACAGAGGGCAAGGTCATGCTCCTGATAGGAGAGCCTGGGATCTGTGGCATGGTGTTGACATGAGCAATATCCATCAGGCAGAGCTGAGGCCGCCCTGCTGTCAGTGTGTGATTGGATTAAAGCAGGCCGGGCGTATCTGCCGGCTCCAGGACCCCAAGAAGAACCCAGTTGCTTCCTGCTTCCTGGCCCTGGAGGCCCCTCAGTACCCTGACCTACCTACGCCCTGACAAACTCTCAGCTGGGCATGGGGTGGAAGGGAGCTGGAGTAACCTGAAGGACAAATAATTGGACTCTCATTGGGTCCATAACTATCGCTGCATTACAGAAGATAATATATAAGTGCAAATCCTATTTGCACACATTGGTTAAAGTATAGACGCAGGATGTGCACGCCCATGCACGCACACGCACACACACACACAGCGATATCCCAATATTCAAACAATTGTTTAGCTATTTCCCCTACTTTCCTAAGAGTAGAACATCCATATTACACAAAATGTTACAATCATATTAGATTAATAATATTCCAATTAGTCTGTAAGCAATATTGATCGTCTAAACAGAAATGAATGTTTTCCAGCTAAACTTAATGCAGATCTGAGAGGTATTGGTTGCTGTGAGATGCTGTAGAATGAATGGTTGGAGAGCTAGCAGGCTTTTGCATTGTAATAACCATATTCAGTAAAATCAATAGCCCCGGAGAGGAGGCAATAATGCAGGCTAACTGCAGGAAATGAAATCCCACTGAGGGAGAGGGGCCAGGTGGGGGAAGTAAAGGGATTTGTACTGAAGTGATGTCATTTCATTACGGAGAGACAGAGTGAGAGTTGGCCCTGTAACATTACATTTTAGACCAGGTTCTACAGCACAGCATTAGTATTATGCTTTTTACTACCATTGCACAGTAGGACACTTCAAATAGAATGGTCGATTTATATATAGTTACCATATTTATTCTGCCCCTCGCAAAAGTCCCCTTCTTAAGCTTAGCAGATAGAGAAACCCGGTACAGCTACTGTAGTGTTGAAGGATAATCTATTGCCGCCACTTCATAGATACAGTAATTGTGACTGAAATGACTCAAACTGAAATATAGAAAGAAAATAACAATGAGTATGACTTGTTGTATGCTAGCTAGGCTTAATTATCACATGTTCATAAACACAGAAATATGCAGCATTATGCATTAAAATCAGATGTAAATAATTCCCCAAAAACATGACAATGTCAAATGCACTGAACAGGTATCCATGTGTCTATCAGATTCAGAAATCTCAATTAAACGATCATCCGTACAAAATATCATCATGAAGTCAGTTAAAAACAAATTCTTATTTACAAATCATGAATTGAATGCCAAACGTGTTATGATTCATTTTACTTACAGACAATGCTTTTACAAAATGATAGCAAGAAGAATGGAGTTTGACAACATCTGAAGCTCCACCGTGTGACTTTCACCATTTTGGAACGTGAAACCATTCCTCTTCTACAGGGTTAAGCATATTAAACGAACAACACACATCGACACAGGACAGTGGCCCCATGCGGTCAACAATGGAATTACGTGATTGCCTAAGGGAACTCAATCCCAACTACATTGGCTAGAACAATATTGTTTATTTTACTCACAGCATTGAGGAAAGCATGTGAACTGTTATTAACATGTAAGTACTTTAATTGAATCCACTTTAGACAAATGTACATGTTGAACATGTTTGTAAAATACATAAGCATGAGACCTATTTTGTGATACAGCTGGTTTGGGGAAAACATTGAGACACACACTGCTGTTTCTGACCACAGACCACGTAGAGGCTTGAATGTAAGAGGCTCTCTGAATATAAAGGAACAATGAAGGACCAGGAGTAATGTGGGGCTGCCCCTGCCCTGAACAAGTAGCCCTCTCCCTCCACATCGCAAAGTCAACCTGACATGGTTCCCCCTTCTCACCCCCACACTTCTCCTTTCTCCCCCTCACCTCCACCACTCCAGATCTTAATTAAAGCTCTTTCCCCCCACTCTCCCTCCCCCCGACCCCCGTGCAGCAGGATTATGGGATTACAGCAGCGAGGTCCGCTCCTGTGAAAGCCCACCGCGGTGACCAGCGTGGGCCGGCAGCCCCGTGGCACTCCGGAATTCTTCAGCGGGACTAAGGGAGCCCAGCCTTTGTGAGCCGAACAGCGGGATGCTCCCGGCAGTTGCCCATGTTTCCATCCTTTGGAGAGAGAGTGCTTGCATAAAATGAGTAGCCACGTATTCATTGGATCGGAATTCCATTAAGTCGGAATGCCCAAATTACCCCGAAGAGGTGCGAGGGGTGTGGAGCTGTTGTTCACCCCCTTTAGTGTGGCAGAATTAATAAGACTATTATCCAACAATTACCGCTATGCGCAGAACCCAGGATTCATTTCAGTGGAAATCCGATGCCACTAATTAAAACTGTTGCCATCGCTCCGGCCTGAGAGTGATTGTCTCAGAAGATGCATTCCTCACCAAATTACAAAGGCAATTTTATGGGTTGGAAAACTGAGAGCAATTATTTTAACGAGCATAAAGCATTTTCTATCGAGCAGTAGTCCAGGTTGATCTAATATTAGCGTTCGTAGCATAAGCAGCAAAATAAAGAGTGCAGCCAGCAGCAGCAGGAGCAGACAGTCAGGGGAGAGAATGAGCCTCCTTCCACAGAGGGCTGTAAACTAGGGGAAGAGACGACCCCTGCTGCTTCTCTCTGTGTGGCCACAGACTGTCTGGCGATGGCCCATACAGCAGCCATCTTTACAGGGCACAGATTCATGCACACACAAACACACACAAACAGATGTGTATGCACACCCACACATATACACTAAGAGGTATGCACACCCACAAATATGCACTAAGAGGTATGCACACCCACACATACACTAAGAGGTATGCACACCCACACATATACACTAAGAGGTATGCACACCCACACATATACACTAAGAGGTATGCACACCCACAAATATGCACTAAGAGGTATGCACACCCACACATACACTAAGAGGTATGCACACTCACACATATACACTAAGAGGTATGCACACCCACACATATACACTAAGAGGTATGCACACCCACACATATACACTAAGAGGTATGCACACCCACACATATGCACTAAGAGGTATGCACACCCACACACATGCACTAAGAGGTATGCACACCCGCACACACACAGACATACAGCCTTAGATTTGGCCTGGTATTGATAGGCCTATGGTTGACTGTCTCTGAACACCTGTATGTTTGCTTGTTTTGTGGTTAACCACACCTTAATCTTCACTGCTTCTCTAATGGTAGCTAGGAATAACACATACTGGGTAACTGGTTTCTACTGACAAGAACAAAATCACTAATAACTAATAACTGTCATTTAATGATTGGTTCATGTTTTTAACTTGTTTGGCCCTGCACTGGTTAATGACTATTTGGTTGGTTTATTAATATTAGGTTGGGAAGAGAAGGACAAAATCAGGTGTGTGGTAAAGCGCTGCTGTTAATTGCAGTTTAAACTGTGGAATGTTTAAGCAAACACAGAACTTAGCTGATATTTTTAGCTTAGAGGTGATATGTAAAACACAGGTATAGCAACCCTTTCAGTGTGTGTGTGTGTGTGTGTGTGTATGTCTATGCATGTTTGTGTGTGTGTGTGTGCCCTCTCTATGTTTGTATAATTACCGTGGCATTAACAACCAGTATCTATAATTCACTGTTGCAGTTTAATGTGTTCTGACACTGGGGATCTCCCCAAACTTATCATTACTGATGTGCAAATTATACACATACCTCTGACATGCTCCCCAATTAGTCACTTTGTACTGTTAATTAAGGGGCATTAATCTGGTGAGTGTGTCTCTGGGAACACGGGCTGAGACTGGCAGCACCACAGGATCAAATGAAATGAGAGAAAGGCAGGGGGGCCAAATCATGGCAAGCTGGTATGTGCTCATTTTGCCTGGGCCTGGCACGGGCCATGCCTCACTGCACACAGAGAAAAGAGCCTGGATGAACATACACAGTAGACTGTTGTATTGTGAATGATGATAGGGGTAATGTGTTATGATACCTGTTATGGGTTGTGTTGGCATATAGTATGCTGTATCATGCAGACACTACAGTGAGGGAATTAATCATTTGCATATAAATTAGCATTTTTCCCCAACCAATTGAGCAGATAAATGGAATTTAGAAAAATTTGATTCCCTGCTACTGTACAGTTGAAGTCGGAAGTTTACATACACCGTAGCCAAATACATTTAAACTCAGTTTTTCACAATTCCTGACATTTCATCTTACTAAAAACTGTCTTAGGTCAGTTAGGATCACCACTTCCTTTTAAGAATGTGAAATGTCAGAATAATAGCAGAGAGAATGATTTATTTCAGCGTTTATTTCTTTCATCACATTCCCAGTGGTTCAGAAGTGTACATACACTCAATTAGTATTTGGTAGCATTGCCTTTGGGTTAACTTGGGTCAAATGTTTTTGGTAGCCCTCCTCAAGCTTCCCACAATAAGTTGGGTGAATTTTGGCCCATTCCTCCTGACAGAACTGGTGTAACTGAGTCAGGTTTGTAGGCCTCCTTGCTCGTACACGCTTTTTCAATTCTGCCCACAAATTGTCTATGGGATTGAGGTCAGGGCTTTGTGATGGCCACTCCAATACCTTGACATTGTTGTCATTAAGCCATTTTGCCACAACTTTGGAAGTACGCTTGGGGTCATTGTCCATTTGGAAGACCCATTTGCGACCAAGTTTTAACTTCCTGACTGATGTCTTGAGATGTTACTTCAATATATCCACATATTTTGCATCCTCATGATGCCATCTGTTTTGTGAAGTGCACCAGTCCCTCCTGCAGCAAAGCACCCCCACAACATGGCACCCCTGTGCTTCAAGGTTGGGATTGTGTTCTTTGGCTTGCAAGCCTCCCCCATTTTCCTGCAAACATAACGATGATCATTATGACCAGAGGACATTTCTCCAAAAAGTATGATCTTTGTCCCCATGTGCAGTTGCAAACCGTAGTCTGGATTTTTTTATGGCGGTTTGGAGCAGTGGCTTCTTCCTTGCTGAGCGGCCTTTCAGGTTATTTTGATATAGGACTCATTTTACTGTAGATATAGATACTTTGTACCTGTTTCCTCCAGCATCTTCACAAGGTCCTTTGCTGTTGCTCTGGGATTGATTTGCACTTTTCGCACCAAAGAACGTTCATCTCTAGGAGACAGAACACGTCTTCTTCCTGACGGCTACGTGGTCCCATGGTGTTTATACGTGTGTACTATTGTTTGTACAGATGAACGTCGTACCTTCAGGCATTTGAAAATTGCTCCCAAGGATGAACCAGACTGGTGGAGGTCTACAATTTTTTTCTGAGTCTTAGCTGATATCTTTTGATTATCCCGTGATGTCAAGCGAAGAGGTACTGAGTTTGAAGGTAGGCCTTGAAATACATCCACAGGTACACCTCCAATTGACTCAAATTATGTCAATTAGCATATGAGAAGCTTCTAAAGCCATGACATAATTTTCTGGAAATTTCCAAGCTGTTTAAAGGCACAGTCAACTTAGTGAATGTAAACTTCTGACCCACTGGAATTGTGATACAGTGAATTATAAGTGAAATAATATGTCTGTAAACAATTGTTGGAAAAATTACTTGTGTCATGCACAAAGTAGATGTCCTAACCGACTTGACAAAACTATTGTAACGGTTTTCTTTAGGTGAAGTAGAGTCGGACCAAAATGCAGCATGGTTGTTATTCATGTTTTTTAATGAAGAAAACTATACATGAATAAACTAACAAAACAACAAACGTGAGAAAACCTAAACAGCCTATCTGGTGACAACAAACACAAAGACAGGAACAATCACCCACGAAACACTCAAAGAATATGGCTGCCTAAATATGGTTCCCAATCAGAGACAACGATAAACACCTGCCTCTGATTGAGAACCACTTCAGACAGCCATAGACTTACCTAGAAAACCCCACTAAGACACAATCCCAATACGTACGAAAAAACCCCAAGAAAAAACACACCACATACAAAACCCATGTCACACCCTGGCCTGACCAAATAAATAAAGAAAACACAAAATACTAAGACCAGGGCGTGACAGAACCCCCCCCCCCCCCCAAGGTGCGGACTCCCGACTGCACAACTAAACCCATAGGGGAGGGTCCGGGTGGGCGTCTGTCCACGGTGGCGGCTCCGGCGCGGGACGTGGACCCCACTCTAACAAAGTCTTAGTCCCTTTGCCCCGCGTCCTTAGATAGGCGACCCTCGCCGTCGACCTTGGCCTGGTAGTCCTCACCAAGGGCCCCACTGGACTGAGGGGTAGCTCTGGACTGAGGGGTAGCTCGGGACTGAGGGGTAGCTCGGGACCGAGAGGAAGCTCAGCACTTAGAGGAAGCTCAGGCAGGTAGTAGGCTCTGGCAGATCCTGGCTGACTGGCGGTTCCGGCAGATCCTGGCTGACTGGCGGATCCTGGCTGACTGGCGGATCCTGGCTGACTGGCGGATCTGGAAGATCCTGGCTGACTGGCGGATCCTGGCGGATCCTGGCTGACTGGCGGATCCTGGCGGATCCTGGCTGAATGGCGGATCCTGGCTGAATGGCGGATCTGGAAGATCCTGGCTGACTGGCAGCCCTGGCTGCTCCATGCTGACTGGCAGCTCTGGCTGCTCCATGCTGACTGGCTGCTCCATGCTGACTGGCGACTCTGGCTGCTCCATGCTGACTGGCGGCTCTGGCTGCTCCATGCTGACTGGCGGCTCTGGCTGCTCCATGCTGACTGGCGGCTCTGGCTGCTCCATGCTGACTGGCGGCTCTGGCTGCTCCATGCTGACTGGCGGCTCTGGCTGCTCCATGCTGACTGGCGGCTCTGGCTGCTCCATGCTGACTGGCGGCTCTGGCGGCATCCTGCAGACTGGCAGCTCTGGCAGCTCCTTGCAGACTGGCAGCTCCTTGCAGACTGGCAGCTCCTTGCAGACTGGCAGCTCTTTGCAGACTGGCAGCTCTATGCAGACTGGCAGCTCTATGCAGACTGGCAGCTCTATGCAGACTGGCAGCTGTGAACAGGCGGGAGACTCCGGCAGCGCTGTAGAGGCGGAAGGCTCTGGCAGCGCTAAACAGGCGGGAGACTCCGACAGCGCTGGAGAGGAGGACGGCTCTGACTGCGCTGAACAGGCGGGAGACTCCGGCAGCGCTGTAGAGGAGGAAGGCTCTGGCAGCGCTAGATAGGCGGGAGACTCCGGCAGCGCTGGAGAGGAGGAAGGCTCTGGCAGCGCTGGACAGGCGAGGCGCACTGTAGGCCTGGTGTGTGGTGCTGGCACTGGTGGTACTGGGCCGAGAACACGCACAGGAAGCCTAGTGCGGGGAGCTGCCACCGGAGGGCTGATGCGTGGAGGTGGTACTGGATAGACCGGACCGTGCAGGCGCACTGGAGCTCTTGAGCACTGAGCCTGCCCAACCTTACCTGGTTGAATGCTCCCGGTCGCCCTGCCAGTGCGGCGAGGTGGAATAGCCCGCACTGGGCTATGCAGGCGAACCGGAGACACCGAGCGCAAGGCTGGTGCCATCTAAGCCGGCCCAAGGAGACGCACTGGAGACCAGATGCGTAGAGCCGGCTTCATGGCACTTGGCTCGATGCTCACTCTAGCCCGGCCGATACGCGGAGCTGGAATGTATCGCACCGGGCTATGCACCCGTACTGGAGACACCTTGCGCACCACAGCATAACACGGTGCCTGCCCGGTCTCTCTAGCCCCCCGGTAAGCACAGGAAGTTTGCGCAGGTCTCCTACCTGGCGTAGCCATACTCCCTGTGAGCCCCCCCCCCCAAGAAATGTTTGGGGCTGACTCTCGGGCTTCCATCCGCGTCGCCGTGCTGCCTCCTCATACCAGCGCCTCTCCGCTTTCGCCGCCTCCAGTTCTTCTTTGGGGCGGCGATATTCCCCAGGCTGAGCCCAGGGTCCTTCTCCGTCCAATTCGTCCTCCCATGTCCATTCCTCTCGCTGCTCCTGCTGCCGTTTCTCCTGCTGCACCTTGGGGCGGCGACACTCCCCTGACAGCCTATCTGGTGACAACAAACACAAAGACCCACAAAACACTCAAAGAATATGGCTGCCTAAATATGGTTCCCAATCAGAGACAACTATAAACACCTGCCTCTGATTGAGAACCACTCCAGACAGCCATAGACTTACCTAGAAAACCCCATTAAGCCACAATCCCAATACGTACGAAAAAACACCAAGACAAAACACACCACATACAAAACCCATGTCACACCCTGGCCTGACTAAATAAATAAAGAAAACACAAAATACTAAGACCAGGGCGTGACAACTATAGTTTGTTAACAAGAAATGTGTGGAGTGGTTGAAAAACGAGTTTTAATGACTCCAACCTAAGTGTACATACACTTCCGACTTCAACTATATGTTGAAAAATATCATAGCATCTATATGTTCAGCTCACCATTCATGCCCATAAACATATTCCACATTTCACTAACTCTGTCCTTGTATGACCTGTGGTCTCTGTCCACCACACAGATAAACTGTATCTTACCACACAAAGCCCATACTGTACAGCACACAGTATGCTATCACTCCACAGAAAACTATTGGGCCAATTGAAGCAGATCTCCCATCCACATGTATTCATCAGCCCTCCCACCCCATCCAGCAGTGTCCCTTCATCCCCCATTATATTTCTAATTAGTACAGACCCGCTCATCCAACAGTCACTGTGGTCGGAGGTACGCTGCCAATTTTAGGACAGCCTCAAGCCTCTATGAGGATGCATTATCACATGGCCTTACACAGCCAACTGTTTTTCAGTCACTGTTCTCTGTGGATGGTACTGTGGAAGGTGCTGTGGAAGGTGTTGTGGATGAAGAGTGATCCAGGTAACTCTAGCAGATGCAACAGCATATATTATAGATGAGTGACACTCTTTTTATTGGAGCTACTCATTATGGCATAAGTGCTATAATGCACAATGGTTATATCTGTGGGATGGATGTTCTGCTTAGTAAGCAGAGGGGCCCTGGGTATGGGTGATATTTTGAGTCTATTCATCTAATTCTACATTCAACGTTTCCTAATTCAGATAAATGTTACATTCCCTGAATCTCAATACACAAAAGTTGCATATCCACTAAACCTCTTTTTTGATTTGTTGTGTAGCCCTGGGGTGGTGGAGAGAACGGAAATCCATGTAGTGTAATATGTATGGAAAATAAATATGTAACGAGCTGTTTATCTGACTCTGTCCTCAGTCTCCTGCACATCTGGACCCTAAATTACAATGGCTGAAAACAAGGGAAAATTTACTGCCGTCCTGACAGGGTTTCAGACTGGGCACTGAGCCCAGTCCCCCAGTCCCGCACAGCCCTGGAGCCCTAACACATGGGGGACATTATTTGTAAAGTAGCTGTGGAGGCACCAGGGAATGATTTGAGAAGCGAACACGTGTACTGGAAAACATGCGGCCCAAGTGTGTTTACCCGTTCTTATCACATCCACCCATCTGCAATAAGTGGTGAGGAAAGAGCGTGTCATGTCGAGGTTGGAGATACAGAGAGATTACCGAGCCACTCAAACCCCAAACTCTCCGTCCCGCTCCCGCCGATGTCTCGCTCCTCAGAGATGGAGTATCTTTGGAGTATTGTACGGCACTTGAGTGAAATTTTCACACACACGTCGTTATCTTTCCTGGCGTTAGCTGGCCCACCACAGATATTCATAGTAACTACAGCGGTAGATAAAGTACACTCACACACATCACCATGCCAGAGAGGAGATTAGAGGAATGAGTAGTAGTGGTAGAGGCTGTAAGGGGGAGTGGCTATAACTTTGATGAATGTTGTGCTCATCATAAAGAGAGAATGGGTTGGTCCTTTGTAGTTCAGTTGGTAGAGCATGACACTTGTAACACCAGGTAAGTGGCTTCGATTGCCGGAACCAACCATACATAAAATGTATGTGTAACCTGCTCTGTACCGGTACCTTTCTGCGTTGTGCTCTGGTAAGGAGGCTCTGGACACAATTCTGCCAGTTGTCTCTCTTTTAAAACCTGTTGCGACTCTAGGGGCAGTATTTTCATTTATGGATAAAAAACATTCCTGTTTTAAACAAGATATTTTGTCACGAAAAGATGCTCGACTATGCATATAATTGACAGCTTTGGATAGAAAACACGTTTCCAAAACTGCAAAGATATTGTCTGTGAGTGCAACAGAACTGATGTTACAGGTGAAACCCAGATAAAAGTCCAATCAGGAAGTGCCGCATTTTCTGAAACCGCCTCATGCCAATGACTCCTTATATGGCTGTGAATGAGCTACGAATGAGCTTACATTTTCTACGTATTCCCCAAGGTGTCTACAGCATTGTGACGTCTTTTTACGCATTTATGTTGAAGAATAGCCGTAAGGGACCACATTTAGCAAGTGGTCACATGACGGCTCCCGCAGAAAATCTTGCATAAAGTACACAAGTAGCCATTTTTCCAATCGCTTCTTATTTATTTATTTTTATTTTTATTTCACCTTTATTTAACCAGGTAGTGAAGTTGAGAACAAGTTCTCATTTACAATTGCGACCTGGCCAAGATAAAGCAAAGCAGTTCGACGCATACAACAACACAGAGTTACACATGGAGTAAAACAAACATACAGTCAATAATACAGTATAAACAAGTCTATATACGATGTGAGCAAATGAGGTGAGATAAGGGAGGTAAAGGCAAAAAAAGGCCATGGTGGCAAAGTAAATACAATATAGCAAGTAAAACACTGGAATGGTAGATTTGCAGTGGAAGAATGTGCAAAGTAGAAATAAAAATAATGGGGTGCAAAGGAGCAAAATAAATAAATAAATAAAATACAGTAGGGAAAGAGGTAGTTGTTTGGGCTAAATTATAGGTGGGCTATGTACAGGTGCAGTAATCTGTGAGCTGCTCTGACAGTTGGTGCTTAAAGCTAGTGAGGGAGATAAGTGTTTCCAGTTTCAGAGATTTTTGTAGTTCGTTCCAGTCATTGGTAGCAGAGAACTGGAAGGAGAGGCGGCCAAAGAAAGAATTGGTTTTGGGGGTGACTAGAGAGATATACCTGCTGGAGCACGTGCTACAGGTGGGTGATGCTATGGTGACCAGCGAGCTGAGATAAGGGGGGACTTTACCTAGCAGGGTCTTGTAGATGACATGGAGCCAGTGGGTTTGGCGACGAGTATGAAGCGAGGGCCAGCCAACGAGAGCGTACAGGTCGCAATGGTGGGTAGTATATGGGGCTTTGGTGACAAAACAGATTGCACTGTGATAGACTCCGATCGCAATTATTGCGTAATCTCCAGCTGCAGTATTTTTCCGTTTGCCTTTGATGAGAAACCAACTGCCAGGAATGATTTTTCATCTAATAGAATTGTGAAAAACACCTTGAGGATTGATTCTAAACAACGTTTGCCATGTTTCTGTCGATATTATGGAGCTAATTTGGAAAAAAGTTTGGCGTTGTGTTGACTGCATTTTCGTTTTTTTCCTTAGCCAAACGTGATGAACAAAACTGAGCTATTTCTCGTACACAAATAATATTTTTGGAAAAAATGAACATTTGCTATCTAACTGAGAGTCTCGTCATTGAAAACATCCGAAGTTCTTCAAAGGTAAATTATTTTATTTGAATGCTTTTCTTGTTTTTGTGAAAATGTTGCCTGGGTCTGGGTGGGCATCTGTCCATGGTGGCGGCTCTGGTGCTGGACATGGGCCCCACTCCACCATAGTCTTTGTCCGCTTTAGTGTCCTCCTATGAACGGTGACCCTCGCCACCGACCTTGGACTGGCAACCCTACTAAAGGGCCCCACTGGACTAAACAAACTCCTCCGGACTGAGGGGCAGCTCCGGACTGAGGGGCAGCTCAGGACTGAGGGGCAGCTCAGGACCGAGGGGTAGCTCAGGACCGAGGGGTAGCTCAGGACCGAGAGGTAGCTCAGGACCGAGAGATAGCTCAGGACTGAGAGATAGCTCAGGCTGGTTGACGGCTCTGGCAGCTTCTGGCTGACTGACGGCTTTGGCAGCTCCTGGCTGACTGACGGCTCTGGCAGATCCTGGCTGAATGGCGGCTCTGGCGGATCCTGGCTGAATGGCGGCTCTGGCGGCTCCTGGCTGACTGGCGGCTCTGGCGGCTCCTGGCAGACTAGCGGCTCTGGCGGCTCCTGGCAGACTGGCGGCTCTGGCGACTCCTGGCAGACTGGCTGCTCTGGCGGCTCTTTGCAGACTGGCGGCTCTGGCGGCTCCTTGCAGACTGGCGGCTCTGGACAGGCGGGAGACTCTAGCAGCTCTGGACAGGCGGGAGACTCTAGCAGCTCTGGACAGGCGGCAGACTCTAGCAGCTCTGGACAGGCGGGAGACTCTAGCAGCTCTGGACAGGTGGGAGACTCTAGCAGCTCTGGACAGGCGGGAGACTCTAGCAGCTCTGGAAAGGTGGGAGACTCTAGCAGCTCTGGACAGATGGGAGAATCTGGAGGCGCTGGAGAGGAGGAAGGCTTTAGCAACGCTGAAAAGGCGGTAGCACCCGTAGGGATGAGACGGAGAGACAGCCTGGTGCGGGGGGCTGCCACCGGAGGGCTGGTGCGTGGAGGTGGCACTGGATGGACCGGACCGTGAAGACGTACTGGAGATCTTGAGAGCAGGGCTGGCACCATCCGCCCTGGCTGGATCTTCACCCTAGCTTGGCCGATGTGGGGAGCTGGGATGTAGCGCACCGGGCTAAGCACGCGTACTGGGGACACCGTGCGTTCCACCGCATAACACGGTGCCTGACCAGTACAACGCCCGCCACGGTTAGCACGGCTAGGAGCACTGTAGCGCTGAGCTGGCACAGGACATGCAGGGCTAGGGAGGTGCACAGGAGGCCTGGTGCGTGAGGCTGGCACAGTCTTAACCCAACGGCTAGCACGCATCTCAGGACGAGTGCCGTGCATACTGCACCAAACCGACAGCTCTCTCTCTTCACTCTCCTCCAATTTTATCAACAACTCCTCGAATGTCTCATAATCTCCCTTCCATTCACTCTCCTCCAATTAGTCAATAACTCCTCCACATTCTCAGACGCACACCTCAACTTCGCCGACTGCTCTGATTCCATCCTTGGCTCCTCACTGTAAACAGGGGGAGTTGGCTCAGGTCTGACTCCTGACTCTGCCACACTCTCCCTGTGCCTACCCCAAGATATTTTTGGGGCTGCCTCTCGGGCTTCCTTGCCAGCCGTGTTCCCTCATATCGCTGGCTCCTCTCTCCGGCTGCCTCTGCCCTCCTAGCTGCCTCCACCTGTTCCCATGGGAGGCAATCCCTTCCAGCCAGGTTCTCCTCCCATGTGTAGCAACCCTTTCCGTTCAAAACGTCCTCCCATGTCCAGGAGTCCTGACATCGCTGCCTCTCCTGCTGCTGCTGCTGCCTGTTACCACGCCACTTGGTCCTATTGTGGTGGGTGGTTCTGTAGCGGTTTTCTTCCGTTGAAGAAGAGGAGGACCAAAATGCAGCGTGGTTAGTGTTCAACATGTTTAATAAGGACAATAAACGAGAACACTACAAAATACAAAACAACAAATGTGAAAACCGAAACAGTCCTATCTGGTCCATAGACACAAAGACAGAAGACAACCACCCACAAAACCCAACACAAAACAGGCTACCTAAATATGGTTCCCAATCAGAGACAATGACTAACACCTGCCTCTGATTGAGAACCATGTCAGGCCAAACAAATAAATAGACAAACTAGATATACAACATAGAATGCCCACTCAGCTCACATCCTGACCAACACTAAAACAAAGAAAACACAAAATAACTATGTTCAGAACGTGACAACATCCCTGCATTAACACAATTTAGAAAATAAATACAGTAACATAGTTCACTCTTGAAAGGAATGTAATACATCTCAAAATAACCTTAAAATAATAAGTTAAAATAAATATGAGGGATTTTCGGTGAAATACACAAAGTATATTTTACACCTGTTACATATGCACTCATGACTGTAAGTTGCTTTGGATAAAGGTGTCTGCTAAATGGCATATACAGCATTAGAAAGACATCAGGACAGAGAAAAAACAGACAAAGAGAAAGACAATTGTGGAAAAGACAGAGAAAATAAATGAAAAGACAGTGAGAGGCAAAGAGAAGGGGAAGAACAGGAGCAATTAGAGGTATAGAGGCAAAGAGATACAGACAGGCAGACAGACAACCAAGAGACAAATCGAGACAGAGAGAGAAGATGAGTGAGTTTGGTGTAATTTGCCCGGCCCATAGCCCCACAGTAAACCTGTTAGTTGGCCGTGGGTCTAGGCTGTAGACGGACCTTCAAGTGCTGGGTTAATTAAGCTGTGGTTCCGCCCCAACCAGCCCCAGCAACGTGCTAAACCCAGACGTTACTTATGGCTGCCCACGAGGGCTTAGGCCTAAAGATGTAGGACTTACACCGTGCACACACACACAGACAGAGACAGAGACAGAGACAGAGACAGAGAGAGAAACAGAGAGAGAGAGAGACAGAGAGACAGAGAGACAGAGAGACAGAGAGAGAGAGAGATATTTATAGGAATACTAAAAGACCTCGTGAAAAAATCCACAGAAGAAAACCAGGACCCGCACGGGGACAGATGCTCTCAATCAGATCCTCCAGACCACGGCTGTCAGGGATAGTACCTCACAGAAGGGCTTGAGTAGCAGCGGTCAGGGAGAAGCTGCTTTCAGCATGATGATCATTCCATAATGGAATCTGCGCCATTCCCGACATTCCCAAATAAAGGATTTGATTTCGTCCCAGAGAGCGAAAGGATGAGCAGTCCTAGGAAGAGGGAAAGAGGAATTACAATGGGGCCATCATATTAATACAACCACAATAAGATCATGTTATGGTATCACAAATAAGGGGAGCAAGTGAGTAAGATTATTCAAAAAAACAAAGAGCATCTGTATTGACTGTCCTTAAATGCTCTTGTGGTGTAGAAAATAAAACCACTCAATGTCATTGCATAAAACGCTGAATATCTTGGCACTAATTACAAGGTTTTTCCTAACAGCCATAGCACTTCTAAATGACTTTGACAGTCACCTCTCCTTGTTAGAACAAGCTCTGATTATTTCATTGCACAATGCTTCAAACCACATCATACACATGCACTTAAAAGGCATTTTGATATGGGCTTTCTAGGCTGTTTTGTTAGACTGTGCCACTCATATCAGAATGGGCAATGTGTGGTTAATAAGATACTGCCTGTGAGTCATGCTCTCTAGCCAGCCATACATTATGGTTCGAGCCGAGGCATGCAGCGGCTTTTTTGATAACAGGTCTTACAGGGTGCTACCAACGGCTCCATCGTAAACATAAAACATCTAGCTGCTTTTAATAAGATAAGACAAATGTCAACGATATGTTGAATGAGCTGTCAGGTCGAGACTGCATTTTTTTTTAGAGGACTCAACGTATACACTACTGTACCTCATTGTAAATTAGGTACAGTATGTTGGTAGGTTAGGCACATGGCACAAAGCTCTGGGTGCATTAATGTTGAGAAGATTTACATATCAATTCACCCCCGACCCCACTCTGCCATGCAAACCAAGCACATTCATTAACCCAGGTCCCTCATACTCTAAATATTTACCGTCACTAACTAAATTTACGGTTTAATTTGCTGCATGGGGTCATTTATCGACCAGGAAAGCCTTATTAGTGATCGAGCTCACAGACCCCGGTTCATCCTACAACGTTTTAATTTATATTCTATGAGCAGCTGGGTCTGACGAGAGACTGATGGTCTGTACCCGATCCTCCTGCCTCTCTTCCACCTCTGGAGGCACAGCATACAGTACATGACACAGAATACATAAACACATGCATTTTCAAACAGCATTGGATTCCGGTGGACTTACTGTATGTAAAATTGATATACAAAAAAAATTGATCTTAAAAAATATAATATTAACAGAAAAACAGGCTCTGCCCAAGTGATATCCAAAAGTTAAAAACACAATTCCAGCCTTTCAACAATTTAGTGTTTAGCTCTAACCTCTATGCAATTCCTTTTAAATCAGCATATGAAAACCATATGTAAACGGGGTGGCAGGTAGCCTAGTGGTTAGGGCGTTGGGCCAGTAACCGAAAGGTTGCTAGATCAAATACCTGAACTGACAAGGTAAAAGTCTGTCGTTCTGCCCCTGAGCAAGACTGTTAACCCACTGTTCCTAGGCTGTTGTTGGAAATAAGAATTTGTTCTTAACTGACTTGCCCTAATTTAATAAAGGAAAAATAAACAACACCTACTACTCCACAATATATTCAGCATCCAAGAGCTCACCACTGTCAGCCATGTCATTTGATTGCCCCCATCGGTCGTAACCGTCCTTTCCTGTTTAGATTCCCAAACGTTTCATTTATCCCCAATCATTTCTACGGCTCCTCTCTCCCGTTTTTATTGGCCACCATCAGTCTTGTTTAAAGCAGACATGCAGAAGAGATGGGCTTGCTGGGGGGAAATTGCCCTAGTTTGATAATGAGGTGGTGGAAGTACTGTAGTAGTGGTGGTGCTGGAGGATTGAAGAGGATGAGAAGCACTAAATAATTAAACTGTACAGGTGATTCATTCGAAGGAAAGGCAACGCGTGAGTTTGTGACAACGCAGCAGCCGGCATGAAGCTTAATTGCAAACGCTGGCTGAAGCTGAAATGGATTGTTCCTAATGGGGAGTCTGTCTTAGTCGAGGCCTTGCTGTGAACATGGGCTTTACCTAGTATATGGGCGGTGTGCATGCATATGTGTATGTCTGTGTCTGTTCATACAAATCAACTAACATTGTATTGGTCACATACACATGGTTAGCAGATGTTTGTTTTTGTTTTTTTTGGTTAGCAGATGTTATTGTGAGTGATGCAAAATGCTTGTGCTTCTAGTTCCGACAGTAGAACAACATCTAACAAGTTATATCTAAGAATTCCACAACAAATACCTAATCGAATAAGGAATGGAATGGAATAAGAATATTTACATATAAATATATGGATGAGCAATGATAGAGCAGCATGGGCTATGATGCAATAGATAGTATAGAATACAGTATATACAGTTGAAGTCGGAAGTTTACATACACTTAGGTTGGAGTCATTAAAACTTGTTTTTCAACCACTCCACAAATTTCTTGTTAACAAACTATAGTTTTGGCAAGTCGGTTAGGACATCTACTATGTGCATGACACAAGTAATATTTCCAACAATTGTTGACAGACAGATTATTTCACTTATAATTCACTGTATCACAATTCAAGGGGGTCAGAAGTTTACATACACTAAGTTGACTGTGCCTTTAAACAGCTTGGAAAATTACAGAAAATTATGTCATGGCTTTAGAAGCTTCTCATAGGCTAATTGACATCATTTGAGTCAATTGGAGGTGTACCTGTGGATGTATTTCAGTGCCTACCTTCAAACTCAGTGCCTCTTTGCTTGACATTATGGGAAAATGAAAAGAAATCAGCCAAGACTTCAGAAAAAAATGTAGACCTCCACCAGTCTGGTTCATCCTGGTTCACAAATTCCAAACACCTGAAGGTTCCACGTTCATATGTACAAAGAATAGTACGCAAGTATAAACACCATGGGACCACGCAACCGTCATACCGCTCAGAAAGGAAATAAATGTTCTGTCTCCTAGAGATGATTGTACTTTGGTGCGAAAAGTGCAAATCAATCCCAGAACAACAGGAAAGGACCATATGAAGATGCTGGAGGAAACAGGTACAAAAGTATCTATATCCACAGTAAAACAAGTCCTATATCGACTTAACCTGAAAGGCCGCTCAGTAAGGAAGAAGCTACTGCTCCAAAACCACCATAAAAAAAAGCCAGACTACGGTTTGCAACTGCACATGGGGACAAAGATCATACTTTTTGGAGAAATGTCCTCTGGTCTGATGAAACAAAAATGGAACTGTTTGACCATCGCCTCCTTTGCTGGAGGAGGGACTGGTGCACTTCACAAACTAGATGGCATCACGAGGGTGGAAAATATGTGGATACATTGAAGCAACATCTCAAGACATCAGTCAGGAAGTTAAAGCTTGGTCGCAAATGGGTCTTCCTAATGGACAATGACCCCAAGCATACTTCCAGAGTTGTGGCAAGATGGCTTAATGACAACAAAGTCAAGGTATTGGAGTGGCCATCACAAAGCCCTGACCTCAATCCCATAGAAAATGTGTGGGCAGAATTGAAAAAGCGTGTGCGAGCAAGGAGGCCTACAAACCTGACTCAGTTACACCAGCTCTGTCAGGAGGAATGGGCCAAAATTCACCCAACTTATTGTGGAAAGCTTGTGGACGGCTACCAGAAACGTTTGACCCAAGTTAAGCAATTTAAAGGCAATGCTACCAAATACTAATTGAGTGTATGTAAAAATCTGACCCACTGGGCTGTGATGAAAGAAATAAAAGCTGAAATAAATTTCTCTCTACTATTATTCTGACATTTCACATTGCTAAAATAAAGTGGCGATCCCAACTGACCTAAGACAGGGAATTTTTACTTGGATTAAATGTCAGGAATTGTGAAAAACTGAGTTTAAATGTATTTGGCTAAGGTGCATGTAAACTTCCGACTACATATGAGATGAGTAACGGAAGATATGCAAAGATTATTAAAGTAACATTTTTAAAGTGACTAGTGTTGATTTCAAGTCTGTATGTAGACAATAGGCTCTCTATGCTAGTGATGGCTGGTTATCACCTGTTTTTCAGTCTCTCGGTCCCAGCTTTGTTTCCCCTGTACTGACCTTGCCTTCTGGATGGTAGCGGGGTGAACAGGCAGTGGCTCGGGTGGTTGTTGTTCTTGATGATATTTTTTACCTTCCTGTGACATCGGGTGCTGTAGGTGTCCTGGAGGGCAGGTAGTTTGCCCCCGGTGATGTGTTGTGCAGATTGCCCCATCCTCTGGAGATCCCTGAGGTTGTGGACATCGCAATTACCGTACTAGGCAGTGATACAGCCCGACAGGATGCTCTCAATTGTGCATCTGTAAATGTTTGTGAGGTTTATAGGTGCCCAGCCAAATCTTCAGCTTCATGAGGAAACCAAGTCTAGATTTAACTTTAGCCTGCAGCTTTGATATGTGCTGAGAGAAGGACAGTGTACCGTCTAGCCATACTCCCAAGTACTTGTATGAGGTGACTACCTCAAGCTCTAAGCTATCCTCACGGATGTTGTCCATCAGGGGCAACGTGTTATCCCGCTTCTGCTTCGGTAAAAAGTTGAGGGATGAGTCAGGAGAAATGTAACAACTCTAAAAGATTTGTAGATCAAGCTATGGATACAAGGATTGACCATCCATTACATCAAAATGTTAGTTTTAATGTAGCTTACATTTACTTAATTTAAAATTATTGGAGTTAAACAAGCTTATATTTTGGGTTCTGATGGGGTACGACAGTTGAACTAAGCTTCAGAGGCATTAATAAATTATTTTCTTGGGTACGTATGATTTATCATTAATTTATAAGTCAAAAATGGATGTAGCATCTGCAAGTTGCCCCTTTAAGGCTTGGTGAAGGACATTTGGAACACAAAGTAGATTTCCACGACAGATATCCAACGGGGCATGTTCACGGACCATGTCCATGTTGTTTATCATGTTACGACCCTGTTAAACTCCAAGCCAAGCGATGAGTCCACACTAAACATTAACACCAGGCCAAGGCAGTTCACTGATAGTAATAGCTCTCCTCATAATCTTCTTTACAAGACCTTTAGGCTCCTCTTTACATAAGAGATGTTCTGCCTGACTACCCTGGACCTGTCTTCTCTAACCTCCCTCGCTGTGTGAAAAGAAAACAATTTAGGGTTGAAACTTCTAATCTAGATTGTACGTCTTTGTATCCCGCCCATAGTGGAATGCTATGCTCCATTGTATGGCTTGCATGTTTGGCTGGCAGGCATTTCTATCTATGTATGCTTGTGAAATCAGCACCTGGCAGTATTAACTGCTTTATACAGTATAATACACTGCATTGCATGCCAATCCTGGATTCACCTCTCTGACATTGCTATGCTGACTCTTTGGAAGTATAGCCTAAATAACATAATTGGCCAATCTAAACTGCTATGACTTAGCTGCTATGTGGGATGTCTGAATGGTAATTGGTTTAAAATTAAATTCTTGACTCCTCCATTCAAATCTCATGGTATCATTAATGTCCTTGTGTTCCACACTGTTTTCCTCAGCTGCAGAGAAGCATGGTAAACGTAATCTTGTGACTCTGGCGTGGAGATCCCGTGATGAAAAGCTAATGAATGTGGGGACATATTAACTGGCCCAACACAGAGAGCTTTGTGTGTGTGTGTGTGTGTGTGTGTGTTTCATGCATTGTCTTCTAAACATTCACCTATAATATCTCTGTGTTCTTCTCTGTCCCTTCTGTGTACTCCAACCCTCCTTTACTACACTGTTTGACTTCCTCCTTATCCCCACACTCAATCAATTGATCTGCAGTTCATGGTCAGTAACTGATTAAACTCTGACGTTTCATAAAGACAATACAATGACAAATTATCTGGCTCTGAAAGGAACATCCATATGCGAGGAACTGTGTTCAAAGCTTTTCATTATAAAATAATCCAGACAGGTTAAAGAAGGATTTTTAAGCCTTGAGACAATTGAGACATGGATTATGTATGTGTGCCATGCAGTGGCTGTATGGGCAAGACACAGGATTTAAGTGACTTTGAACGGGGTATAGTAGTAGGTGCCAGGCGCACTGGTTTGGGTCAAGAACTGCAACACTGATGGGTTTTTCACGCTCAACAGTTACCTGTGTGTATCAAGAATGGTCCACAAGCCAAAGGACATCCAGCCAACTTGACACAACTGGGAAGCATTGAAGTCAACCCTGTGGAACGCTTTCAATACCTTGTAGAGTCCATTCCCCGGCGAGTTGAGGGTGTTCTGGGGGCAAAAGGGGTACACTCAATGAATAGTTGTAATGTATTTGTCTATTAGAAAGCCCATTTTGTTCCCAGTCCACTGCTGGCCAGTCTCTGCCAGAGCAGGAAGCCCAGGTGATCCAATTGAATGTGCATGGAGGTAAAAAGCAGAGGTTATCTGAAATGACGAGTCCCATATGAAGGAATGGATTTAGCCTGTTTAATCCCTTATTAAACAGACTATACAGAAGCGTCTACTTTTAATCCAGGGGAATTCACTGCCCATTTTACCCTGTTTGTCCACCTTGGATCCACAGGGGTGTCCCGGGGTATCGCCAGGGTAACCTTGAACAGGGATTGAGGCTCGGGGTTTGCCACCTACTGTAAGTGTTGTTATTACTGAAAATATCTCTGTTCTTTCACCTCTGATTGAGATCGTTTTACTGAATACACTGTACCTCCAGTTCAGTTCAGTGTTGATTTAGCCATTAATAAATATATTTATTTCTCAGAGGGAGACAGGAAAAGAAGATTGAATTTCAAAACTCAAATACAGTGGTAAGCTCTCTCCAGCTCTGGCCAGCCCCAGAAAAACGATGGTTTGGTTCCTTGACAATAGTTGAATTAAAATGGGTCCAAAAGGCTGAACCTTTGAGGTTACCGTACGGTGTGCGGTGGAGTCAACGACACAACCCTGGTAGCAAAGGAGTACTGTAGTGTGTACCAGTTTGGTGTTCTTAAGCCATTAAAAATACAACATGTACGTATCAGACTACAGTATTTAAATTAGATGAATCCATTGTATTTATTGCGTAATTATTTTCCATCAAAATATGAGGCCATTCATCAATCAACAACATGTAAGAAAAGCATACTTTGATACTCTCTTTAGCTCTATAAAATAATAACTCCAGGCTGAGACGCCTCTATTTGTGCTTTTATTTATAATTAGAGAGTCTGAAATAATTTTGCCATTCATGACCTTGATGGTGTGTACATTGAAAGAAGGGGAGCGGTGTGTGAAATAAAATGTGAGTGGAGAGGCGGCGTAGCTACATGTTGACACCCCCAGAGTAAACAAACGAGTTGGGCTAGCAGACATGGGATTACCATATCTCCACTTAACTTGTTTTATCCTGTGAGAATCATCAATATTAAACGGTAAGGAGAAGGAAGAGAAAGTGCTGAGCTATAGGCTTTTAGCAGCTACGTTTAAAGAAGAGAGAGATAAATGAGAGAACCCCCCTGGAATCTCAAGAGAAAGTAAATACCCATCTTTTTATCTTTTCTCCCTGTCCTCTCCACTCAGCATGGTCTCTCCGTTCGTTAACACATTTCGGTGTCACGCCCATTTCTCCAGCTCTTTTTTTCATGTTGTTCAACTCGTTATGATCACCGACAAGTTGTGTCCACTTCCGTCCATCTCCCTAATGTTATCTGTTTGTCCGTGCAAAAAGCACACGGAAATATTGACTTGACATTTTTGCATGTACTGCATATACGGACGGACCTGCTAATGTTGTCTGTAATTCTATCAGGGCTGTACTCTGCAGCTCTCTGCAGTTCGGACCGTAATGAAAAGTGAGAAGTGACCGGTGTGTGTGCCTTTGGGCTAAAAGCCGGTGAATCTGCTGTGCTTGCCTGTCGCGTCTGTGTGTATGGATGTAGACACTGCCCTCAGGGCTATCACAATCAGCAACTTTTGTACTCTTTGTCAGGTAAATGAGCCAGGAGTGGTACGAGTTACACTGCTGAAACATGAACTTTACTTCCCTGGCATCTGACCTGTCAATCAACACCTTAGAGTATTTGGGCCACACAAAGCTAGAGGAGCTAGAGAGAGAGAGCCATAACTTACTTCATATCAAGTTAGAGAAAAACAGGATAGAACAGGCGAGTGTACACATTACTGTACACTGTTTCCTCACTGTAAGACACAACACAGGATCCTAAACACACACGTGCACGCACACAAACAGACACACGGCACAGCCGCTGCCACCCAACACACACAAACATGAGGGTCATATCCTACAGAACACACATCTGGTCGCCCTAGGGCCCCTGGAGAGGTGCCAGGCAGCAAGGGCCAACACACAGGGCCCAGAAGGGGGCTACTGTCCCCCCGCCAGCCCCCAGCTGATATTAGTTATCAATATTTAACTCGCTCCCATTAAACTTTAAAGAGTTAGACGCGGAAACAAAGGAGATCCTTCATGATATCGGGTCACGTGGAGCTGTAAAATATCCCTTTAAAGGCTTTATTTAACAATATAAAACAGGCCCAGGTGTGTTAAGCTGTGGGGAGCTGGGAGCTGTGCAGATGGCTGAGGAAGGAGCTTCTGTGCTAAGGCCCTCTGCCAGCTCCTCCAGCCCTTCGCCACAGACAGAACACCAGACACCAGACACAGTATGAGCCCCATACTTCCTGTCACACACTAAAGGACAGGGTCTTTCAAAGGTAAAATAGCTAGGCCATAGTAATCCTTTCAGTATCCCAGAACAATAATCTTGGGTAGCTGTGTCATATGCTCAATTAGGTTCTGGGGAGAGATATATGAGATAAGATACTAAGACTAGAGAAGTCTACACCCCCCTAAACGGAAACTCTCAGCTGAAGCAAGGGCCAAATGTCCCCTCCACTTCTGAAATTCGAAAGATGCGAACACCTACGAAATCGTGATTTGTCCAAAAAAATCTGCCCATAGTCTCTCCTGCTTGGTCCTTTACCTTGGTCCATGCCTAGTATCCACTTCCTTGGGATTAACCTGAAATTGAAGCCCCAGCTCCTTGTCCATACACTTGCCTGTCTTGGAAGAGCAAACCCTGGCTCCAGCTCTGGTAATTATGCTATTTCTGGGTCCATCCGTTCCTCTGTGCCCTGATGGTAAACATATGTTTGTTGTATTGTTGTTCAGAGAGAGTGGGCCACAGTTGGCATGGATGCTGTGGTGTGGAAAGCTCTCGCCTGTCTTTTTCTTCACATCTCCTGACCACTGACATGACAAACCAGAGCCACAGTGATGAAGAATTGCAGAAATGTGGTTACGGTAACAAGAGCGTGCAATAAACAACGGCTCATCTAACCCTTGTTCTCCTTTCTCTCTTTCCCTCTTTCCCGCTCTCTCTCCCTTTCTCCCCCCATCGTTCCCACTCTCTACCTTCTATCTCCATGACCCTCTCTTTTTCCCACACTTCCTTCCCTGCCTTTGACTCTCCCTCTCCCTGAAAACTCTCCATTTCCCCTCTCTGGCTGCTTCTCTCTTAACCCTTCTCTGTCCCTGTCATTTCCCCTGAAACCCATTGAAGCCCTAGAGGCTGAGGGCATTCAGTTCCTAATCATCATCTGGGGCCATGTAAGGTTGCCCAGAAAGATGAGTTTTAAACACAACAACCACTACAAGTCTGTTACTGTAATACCTGCTGTCTGTTACTGTAATACATGTGGTCTGTTACTGTAATACATGTGGTCTGTTACTGTAATACATGTGGTCTGTTACTTTAATACATGTGGCATGTTACTGTAATACATGTGGTCTGTTACTGTAATACATGTGGTCTGTTACTGTAATACATGTGGTCTGTTACTTTAATACATGTGGTATGTTACTGTAATACATGTGGTCTGTTACTGTAATACATGTGGTCTGTTACTGTAATACATGTGGTCTGTTACTGTAATACCTGCTGTCTGTTACTGTAATACATGTGGTCTGTTACTGTAATACCTGCTGTCTGTTACTGTAATACCTGTGGTCTGTTACTGTAATACCTGCTGTCTGTTACTGTAATACATGTGGTCTGTTACTGTAATACATGTGGTCTCTTACTGTAATACTTGTGGTCTGTTACTGTAATACCTGCTGTCTGTTACTGTAATACCTGCTGCCTGTTACTGTAATACATGCCGTCTGTTACTGTAATACATGCAGTGACAATGGCTCCATACACAGTTAAAGCGAGTAACCTCTTCTAGAGAATGTGGATTGTGTTTTTCTGTTTTACTTTATTTCCACCTCCCCCAGATAACCTCAATGGTAACACTGTTTCATCAAGGTGATGAGGTGATGAGGTAAACGGTGATGAGGTAAAAATAGGTTTGTGTTTGTGTGTGTGTGTGTGAGTGGGGGGGGGGGGGTTCTTCTATTCTTGTGGGGACCTAAAATCGGCCAAAGTCCCCACAGGGATGGGAAAATAAGGAAAATTCTCCCTCGTGGGGACATTTCCCACATCCCCATGAGGACAAATGCTATTATAGGCGTATGGGTTAGGTTCAGGGTTAGTGTTAGAATTAGGGCTAGGGTTAGGGTTAGTGGTTAGGTTTAGGGTTAGGGTTAGGAGTTAGGTTTAGGGTTTGGGTTTGGGTTAGGGTTTCAGGTTAAGGTTAGGGTTAGGGTTAAAGTTAGGGTTATGGTAAGGGTAAGGTTTAGGGTTAGGAGTTAAGGATAATAGGATTTTGAATGGAAATTAATTTTAGGTCGTCCAGGGGATAGTAGAGCATAACGTGTGTGTGTGTGTGTGTGTGTGCGTGTGCGTGTGCGTGTGTGTGTGTGTGTGTGTGTCTATGCGTGTGTGCATGTGCGTGGACGTGTAGACACACATACTGTGCTTTTGATAACATATGCCATGACACTGTTCCACTTTTCACAAAAAAAGATCCAGGCAAATTAATCTAGTGATGATTTACTGCCTTTCATCTACTAATATGTGCAATGAGAGAAAGTTGATATGGGAAAATCACATTTCTCACAATTTACTGCACACGGTCTGCCTTCTTGGCCTTTTTCTCTTGCCAGACTACAATTTACATAAAAGGGTTTATTTCATCATTGCACTGTAAATGAAGATATATTCGCATCTATTAGGAGCTATGGGCACTTCCACTCTTTAAGAGCCAGTATAGACAGAAAAAATTAAGCAGTATTGTAATTCAATTTTCGACTTATTCATAAAATGTATTTTACTGTGCTAAACTCATTTTGGTTAACACATTTATGGCCTTCTGCTCTCCTGATGCCAATGGATCCACAAGTAAGACGCAGACCAACACAGACCTGGGGTCCTTCTCCATCTCTTCCTTGTTTCAAGGTTTTAAGCAGTATATTCCTCACCCTTTCCTTCTCTATTTCCAGCTTTTTCTTCTCCCTCTCCCTCTCCTCACATTAATTGCATGGTTCTCTCCACAAACATTCCTGAGGGAGGTTCTACCCAGAATAGCCGGCCTTCGAGGTAGGATCCCTGGGCCGGCGGCGCGCTCCATTTGGCCGGGACCATGTCGGAAAAGCCGCATAACGACCAGTGTCTGAGGGGCTAATTTTTCATGTTCAAACAGAGCTAGCGCCTGGCAGCTAGCGTCTGCAGACTGACTCCCTGGTCCAGACTGGGGCTAATGCAGGGGTTGTCAGTGCCCTGAAGGGGTCGTAAAACACTGAAACCAAACTCTGGGATCCCCCCTTTTATGGGATATACATCCCCTGTATATGCAGTCATGCTGTATGGTTTAATTGAAGGAATTGTATATTTGAGCCAATGTGGAGAACTACGTCTCAAACTTGATCGGTGCAATAGGCATACACAGAAGGTGGCCTGCACATAAATACAGTATAACACGTGTCATGACAAAAGGGATGTACTGTCAGATCTGAACCTAATCACAGTCCATTTCTGCTATGTATAGTTGAAGTCGGAAGTTTACATACACTTAGGTTGGAGTCATTAAAACTCGTTTTTCAACCACTCCACAAATTTCTTGTTAACAAACTATAGTTTTGGCAAGTCGGTTAGGACATCTAGTTTGTGCATGACACAACTAATTCTTCCAAAAATTGTTTACAGGCAGAGTATCACAATTCCAGTGGGTCAGAAGTTAACATTCACTAAGTTTACTGTGCCTTTAAACAGCTTGGAAAATTCCAGAAAACGATGTCATGGCTTTAGAAGCTTCTCATAGGGTAATTGACATAATTTGAGTCATTGGAGGTGTACCTGTGGATGTATTTCAAGGCCTACCTTCAAACTCAGCGCCTCTTTGCTTGACATCATGGGAAAATCAAAAGAAATCAGCCAAGACCTCAGAAAAAAATGTGTAGACCTCCACAAGTCTGGTTCATCCTTGAGAGCAATTTCCAAACGCCTGAAGGTACCACGTTCATATGTACAAACAATAGTACACAAGTATAAACACGATGGGCTATGCAGCCGTCATACCGCTCAGGAAGGAGACGCGTTCTGTCTCCTAGAGATTAACGTACTTTGGTGCGAAAAGTGCAAATTAATCCCAGAACAACAGCAAATAACCTTGTGAAGATGCTGGAGGAAACAGGTACAAAAGTATCTATATCCACAGTAAAACGAGTCCTATATCGACATAACCTGAAAGGCCGCTCAGCAAGGAAGAAGCCACTGCTCCAAAACCACCATAAAAAAAGCCAGACTACGGTTTGCAACTGCACATGGGGACAAAGATCATACTTTTTGGAGAAATGTCCTCTGGTCTGATGAAATAAAAATGGAACTGTTTGGCCATAATGACCATTGTTCTGTTTGGAGGAAAAAGGGGAAGGCTTGCAAGCCGAAGAACATCATCCCAACCGTCAGAGACGCAGACTCGGTCTCAACCTTTAAGTCTTTACTGAAGACTTATCTCTTCAGTGGGTCATATGATTGAGTGTAGTCTGGCCCAGGAGTGGGAAGGTGAACGGAAAGGCTCTGGAGCAACGAACCGCCCTTGCTGTCTCTGCCTGGCCGGTTACCCTCTTTCCACTGGGATTCTCTGCCTCTAACCCTATTACAGGGGCTGAGTCACTGGCTTACTGGGGCTCTCTCATACCGTCCCTGGAAGGGGTGCGTCACCTGAGTGGGTTGATTCACTGATGTGGTCATCCTGTCTGGGTTGGCCCCCCCCCTTGGGTTGTGCCGTGGCGGAGATCTTTGTGGGCTATACTCAGCCTTGTCTCTGGATGGTAAGTTGGTGGTTGAAGATATCCCTCTAGTGGTGTGGGGGCTGTGCTTTGGCAAAGCGGGTGGGGTTATATCCTTCCTGTTTGGCCCTGTCCGGGGGTCTCCTCGGATGGGGCCACAGTGTCTTCTGACCCCTCCTGTCTCAGCCTCCAGTATTGATGCTGCAGTAGTTTGTGTCGGGGGGCTAGGGTCAGTTTGTTATATCTGGAGTACTTCTCCCGTCCTATTCGGTGTCCTGTGTGAATTTAAGTGTGCTTTCTCTAATTCTCTCTTTCTCTCTTTCTTTCTCTCTCTCGGATGACCTGAGCCCTAGGACCATGCCCCAGGACTACCTGACATGATGACTCCTTGCTTTCCCCAGTCCACCTGGCCGTGCTGCTGCTCCAGTTTCAACTGTTCTGCCTTATTATTATTCGACCATGCTGGTCATTTATGAACATTTGAACATCTTGGCCATGTTCTGTTATAATCTCCACCCGGCACAGCCAGAAGAGGGCCACCCCACATAGCCTGGTTCCTCTCTAGGTTTCTTCCTAGGTTTTGGCCTTTCTAGGGAGTTTTTCCTAACCACCGTGCTTCTACACCTGCATTGCTTGCTGTTTGGGGTTTTAGGCTGGGTTTCTGTACAGCACTTTGAGATATCAGCTGATGTACGAAGGGCTATATAAATACATTTGATTTGATTTGATTTGAAGCACGGGGGTAGCAGCATCATGTTGTGGGGGTGTCACGTCCTGACCATAGAAAACCTGTATTTTCTATGGTAGAATAAGTCAAGGCGTGACTAGGGTTTTTTGTTCTAGTTTACATTTTCTATGTGGGGTTCTAGGTTTGATTTTCTATGTTGGTGATTTGTATGATTCCCAATTAGAGGCAGCTGGTTATCGTTGTCTCTCATTGGGGATCATACTTAAGTAGCCCTTTTTCCACATGTGGGTTATGTGGTATTGTTTGTATGTATGTTTTTTGAGTTAGTGCACATAGCATATCTGTAGTCACAGTTCGTTGTTAGTTTATTTGTTTTTGTCACTGCTTAGTTTCACTTTCATGAAGAAATGTGGAACTCAACATACGCTGCCTTGGTCCAATCATCATTATTACGAACAACGTGACAGGGGGTGCTTTGCTGCAGGAGGGACTGGTGCATTTACAAAATAGATGGCATCATGAGGTAGGAAAATTATGTGGATACATTGAAGCAACATTTCAAGACATCAGTCAAGAAGTTAAAGCTTGGTCGCAAATGGGTCTTCCAAATGGACAATGACCCCAAGCATACTTCCAGAGTTGTGGCAAAATGGCTTAAGGACAACAAAGTCAAGGTATTGGACTGGCCATCACAAAGCCCTGACCTCAATCCTATAGAAAATTTGTGGGCAGAACTGAAAAAACTCAGTTACAGCAGCTCTGTCAGGAGGAATGGGCCAAAATTCACGCAACTTATTGTGGGAAGCTTGTGGAAGCCTACCCGAAATGTTTGACCCAAGTTTTTAAAAAAATGTAAAGGCAATGCTACCAAATACTAATTGAGTGAACTTCTGACCCACTAATTATGTAAACTTCTGACCTACTGAGAATGTGATCAAAGAAATAAAAGCTGAAATAAATAATTCTCTCTACTACTATTCTGACATTTCACATTCTTAAAATAAAGTTATGTTCCTAACTGACCTAACCTGAAAAACTGAGTTTAAATGTATTTGGCTGAGTTGTATGTAAACTTCCGACTTCAACTGTATGTGTAAGAGGTGACCAAGTTTTGCCATCAGGAATTCAGACATAAAACTTAACAAATGCTCTCTGTATGAGTTGATTCCCAATGTCCTTTTGCAAAGAAAAATGTTTTTATTTGAATTGCATATATAGGAGAGCGTAAAATTGTGGATACAGCCCCTTTTCAGATCGCATTTCACACAGGCAAGATTTTGTACAACCTCTTGTCATTCTGCAGTGACGCTGTGTGACTAAGCACTCAGATCCTCCAGTCTGTAACCTCTCCTCTGACCTCATCTTTATAAGACATAGTTAAGGAGGAGGTGAACCTCACTTGGTGTTACGGAGAGGGGAGGCTACTTTCCCCCTCATGTTTTCCCTTATTGTGGTTTGGTATAGCCCATGTCCGTGTATTCTGGCACTCCTGGCTGTCTCTCTGGTGCCTGCCTCTGGACCTCAGCCCGGTCCATTCTATTTTGTGAGAGGGGTTTATTTATTATTTTCTCTGACCTGGGGTAGGTGCCCACAGCTCCACAGGACCACTATGGCTTGAGTTCCTCATGTCTTTGTGTGTCTCTGTCTCTCCTTCCTCCACAGACCCAGACTTGACTCACCACTGTTTATTGGCTTGATTCTCTACAGTTTTGCTCCAGCGAACTTCATGCAAAACATGGTTCCAACAGGCAGAAAGACCAACATCCCAAAACTCAACAGCTTTGACTGAACAGTATGGAAACAAGTTCAGACTTCTTAAGTTTTGAAGGAAGATAAAGATTTATGTATCATGACAGATTTACAGTATACAATTTCTTTGCAGATGTCATTGTGTCTTTGTTTTGTCCAAACTTAACAGCTTCCGAGTTGCGCAGTGGTTTAAGGCACTGCATCTCAGTGCAAGAGGTGTCACTACAGGCCCTGGTTTGATTTCAGGCTGTATCACAACCGGCCGTGATTGGGAGTCCCATAGGGCGGTGCTCAATTGGCCCAGCGTCATCCGGGTTAGGGTTTGGCCGGGTTATGCCGTCATTGTAAATTAGAATTTGTTCTTAATAACTGACTTGCCTAGTTAAATAAAGGTTAAATAATGGTTAAATAAAGGTTAAATAAAAATACAATTAAAACCGTTTGAGTAGGTATGGGAGGCATAAGCAGAGTTTAAATAGGTTAGAGAGGGGGGAGCAGGCAACTTGGAGCACTAAATATTTGTGGGTATAAAAAGATGAATCAACACAGATGAGGCTGAGTAAGAAAAATAGACCACAGCTATAGTGACCTATATATTCCATGATCCTGCAGGTAGCATTAGAAAAGTGCTTGGCTCGGATGCTCTGGCTGGGTGTTCTGTTTTAGTTACTGGGAAGTTTATGACACAGCAGTAGTTATTTTCTTCTCTCTTTGTCGGCCTGTGTGTGTGTGTGTGTGTGTGTGTGTGTGTGAGTGTGCGTGTGTGTGTGTGTGTGTGCCTGCTTGCAATCCCCTAGCAAAATTCACCTGTGGTTCTTAAGAAGAAAAGCCAAAGCCTCAAAAAGTCAATGAGGGCAATGCCGCACTGAGCTGAATAGCATGGATTTACAGTATTTAAGATGTGCAACACCTGGTGTCTTTTACCAGAAATGCTTCTCTGTGGCTTTCATGTGTGAGGAGCACAGAGCTAAGGCTTCCGTTGGACACCAATACCCAGTCGTTCCTTCAAACACAGTGACACTGGAATTTTTTTATTGCGGTCTATTTGTCAATGCTACTGTGTCTGATATACAGGATGTAGCTATGGGTTTAGGCTTTCGTGTATGACTTTACAGACAACATCGACCTCAATGAAAGTACTGTGTGGTTTTGTGGAGAATGCTCGTTAGAGGCAGGGGTGAATATAAAATGCCACAGCATTCAACAGAACTGACTGATTGTAAGGAATAAGTATGGTGAAGAGAAAACATGCACTAGGCATTATCTAAGCAGGTTATTTTGTATGCATTCAAGCCTTGTAATACCTAACTTTCCACATTCATCAAATTAAATGTGTAGCTGACACTTATACTATAAAAGACACACAAGTCCCGCTGTGTCTCCCCTACAGAGTTCAGGGGGCCAGACATACAGTGATACTGAAGAAGTTGGACAGGCATTAAAGAGGGAGAGGCATTAGAAACAAACAAGGACTGAGTGGATGACCACAGTCACGTAACAGTTTAAAAGCAATTTTTGTTCATTGTGAAAGAAGAATCCCACAGACTCTCTCTCTCTAGCTCTCACTCTCTGTCTCCCTTTCTCTCCCTCCCTCCCTGTCTCCTGCTACTGTATGTATAAAGAGCGGTGAGAAGGGATGTGCAGATCGTGCGTGTCCATGTCCTATGTGTCTGTTAAGCCGTGCCGTACTGTGCTGCAGTCTCCTACAGTCTCCTTCAGCTCATGAAACATGGCGAGAGAAAGGCCATCTAGAAGCTGTTGGGTTGAACCCAGGTAGTTGTGGTTTGTTGTCTCTTACCCTCGATGTAGCAAATATGTGGAATCCATTGCAAAAATAAGCCAATGATCTCACTGACTCAGTATAGGCTACAGTATATTTTGGCAATGACACACTGACCCAAATTTCTTAGCTACCCGAAAAGCATACACTGTACACAGACACAGCAAAGGGTTATAAATCAAGACAAAAGAAAAACTCAAATGCAAGCAGGAATTAAGATGCAATTCAACCTAATATATACACAGTATATCAAGGAGAGTTGAAATCACAGAGTAAACAAGTTTTTGAGTTAAATTGACTCTACTGGAGTCATCTTAACCCTCAATAGAGTGATACGCTCCCTGGAGTTAGTGTTGATAGCTGGAGTACTTATAACTCCATTTAGAGTCAGGAAGTTAAAACTATGGATATCCACAGATGTGGGAGGGGCATCATTGTCGTATTTCTGTTGCAGATAGATTTTTTGAATTGTTTCATTATCTGTGTTTTCACATGTAGATTGATTGTTTTGGATCTTATGCTACACAATGACATGTAACATACGTTTTCCTAAACTAATCTAATCTGTAAGTTGTTGGAGTTATAGCAACCGTTACTGAGAAGGCTGTTCCAGTCCACATGATGCATGTAGCTTCTTACAACAGCACTTTCCTCTCTGCTCTGACATGAATTCTGAATACAAGTTGTTGATGATGTAATATTGCTGGACATCCTCCCTCGTAAATGGATACCACTAGAGATTGGATGTCACATTGCAAGACGCCATAATATGCCACATTAAGAATATGTAAATGAGCCTTTACACCATTACTCTGAAAAATGGGACCATATAAACTCCGTAGGAGTTGAATCAACACTTGTGATAATTTTGTAAACATTACTCTAGATAATTAACTCTAGAATACTGAACAACACTGCAGAGAGTAAAAAAATGCATGCATATTTATTTTCAATGAATACTGTACAGAGTGAAACGCAGAGATACATATAAACACTACATTTAGCATATACAACTCTGAAAGAATTACTCTGCTGCCAGAGTACATTGTCCTATTTTTAGACTGGGACCAAATGTTATCTGTGGCAGAGTTACATTTTCTTCCATTATAGTTAAATCTACTCTTTCATCTTTTACAGTGTAGCTAGAAACTTAAGGGATACACATTGTAAACACAAAAGAAAATGCTGTGGCTTAATGAGACACTAAGATGTGATGAAATGAAATGGAAGTGGATTCAGCAGGGCTGATGGTAGAAGGCTTTCCCATTGACCTTGTTGAAACACAGGAGTCCAAGGATGGAGCTGTATTTACACCACGGACTGGTAATCTAATGCAAACATGACGCACAAGAGGGCAACCTAAAGAAGTGGAGGTCGGAAAAATAAACGATAGCCACACCACACCGAGGTTTGTGGCTATACAGTAGCTGCCAAAGCTGAGGAAAACCCAGTAATTCACCCAGATTTTAGTCTGTTAATTCATGGTATCTATTACAGATAGCTATAACAAATGAGCACACACATACACACATACACAGGAACGCACGCTTACCCACGCGTACGCACAGAAATTCATGCAAACATAGTGGTTAAGGGGTGGAAGATGCTCTACGTCTTAGACTAAAGAAACAAAAGTAATTTCCTTAAAAGTTCATCCCATGGTGGATAATTCATTTTATTCATTGAAATAAGCGCCTTGTGTACCATTTATTCAGCCCGTGGTCAGCTCCATACATACTTAATGTAGTAGAATGATAACCATTCAGAGAAGTCACATTTCCTCCTCTCACATGAAGTGTTCTGTTCTTGTCTATCAGTGCATAGACACTGTTTGGCAATTATGCACCTATTAGGATTAGCGTGGATTAAGCTATCATAGGGATGAGTTTGAACACTAGCTAATACCACTCCAATTACGGGACTATTATCTTCCCCCCACAGCTCTCTGTGGTCCTCTCCTCTTTGCCTGACTTTATCTGGGATGGCCAGTCCACTGCCAGACTAGGAACCTGTGAATGTAGGAGGGTGTCTCAATGCAGACCTTTCTGTTTGTTCTCTTATCACAGCTCAAGCGCTCTGATAATGATTGTAAAGTCTAGCAGAAGTCTAGCAGATCTCACAAATAAACAGTGAGGGGGTTATTCATGAGACTTTACTGCCATGCCAAGCATCTGTTTTTAACAATTTGAATTGATACTGTTTTAAGCATAACACATTATCTAGCAGTCTGAGAGAGATAGATGAGAGATTTAAAGTGGTGACAAGCACACTAAAGAGGACATTCTGTAACACCACAGCTTTCTTTGTTTCTCATTTAGTTGTAGTCTCAAAGATTTACTGGCACTCGCATACAGTGGATCTACACCTTCATTTATAGATAAAAGTTAAAGGCGATTTTAAGGCCTCTTTCCAACAAAAACATAAGAAGTGAGACAACTCATAATTATGGCCCTTTCAAAGTGCATTACTTGACTCTGGTTAGAACAAACCGCTGAAGCAGAAAATTGCGAGAGCTACCACCACACTTTCTAAGTGCATTTGTTGGGATGGCATTAATATATGGAATGATCATTTGGCGTGCTAGGCTAATTTAGCGATTTCTCTACCCTTCGTCCTCTCGGCAATCAGGCCATAGTTTCCCTGCCTCCTTACTGAAGCCCCATCGCTGGGTTAACAGAGCGGTATCAGAGGGCTGTAAACATTATGGAACTCTCTACTTCAGTCACTGCTGCTAGGCCAGCTCTCTGCCTGTCTGTATGTCTGTCTGGTACAGTAGCTACTGACCCCAGACCAGGAAAATCTCAGGTTGAGCCAAGAACAGTATAACTATCAGTGTTTACAAATCCTCAAAATGTTGGTAACCTCCTGTGCAGTTGCAAGAGTTCACTTAATAATTTTTTAAAAACACCCATGTATCAACATTAAACTCAGTCACTTTTCAAGTTCATCCCAGACTCTCTAATGTTTCCTTTCCTGGAACTCAGTAAGACAGGCATGGGAAGCGGGCGTGAAGGTAGAGGGAGAGCTGCATTTGAGGTTTAAGGAGAAAGTTAGAGAGAGCCGGAAGCTGTAGATGAGAGTTTTAGGGGAATGGGGGGAGCGGAGTGTGAGGGCCGAACACTGTAGATACGAAGGCATTAGCATTTTTAAGGTGCAGTAGTAAATCCTGCGCTGGAAGTGGAGGGGCAGGATCTGGGGAAATTAACCAGGATTAATGCACTCCCATCGTCACGGCGACTGATAGTGGTTACTATAGTGCAGAGGGGGTCACCTTGGGCTGTCTTTGTGTGGTAAAAAGGCAGGGTGGGGTTAGATAGGGAATGTGTAAAATAATGGACTGGGTTGGGATGCATTCATATTACTGTATATGATGCCTTCCATCAAATGTCAATGCACTTTACATTGTGTGTGGGTAACCCATCTAAACCCAATAACAAGGCACTCATCTGGTTACGTTAATGCCCTGCAGCTGTCCAATACTTGATATGTGTGGTTAGGAAATGTACAGGCCTAAAAATGTTCAATCAGGAAACTCCACTTTGTCTGTTTTTGTGCAGCACATTTGAGTTACTGAAAATGAAAGACATAAATATTTATCTTGATCAGAGTCAACAACATCCAGTATTGGAGACCTTGCTGTATTATCCTTTGGCAACAACTAATATACACCAGCTGTTTTTATATGTCATTCTTAAGCCCAATGTCACTCTGGAAGCCACACTGATGACACTGTACATTGTCCTTGTGGGCCATGCCATGATTGGTCGAAAATTTAAATTACATTGCAGTTCTCAAGTTTACACTCTTGGCTGGGTGTCTCAGGTCTTGAAGAAACACATGGATTTCTTTGAAAACAACAGATTATCTAACATATACTAACTGTACCTAGTTACTTAGAGAAACAGTTGAAGACTGAATCTACCCTATATATACAAAAAGTATGCGGATACCGCTTCAAATTAGTGGATTTGGCTATTTATCTCCCTCACTAGCTTTAAGCACCAACTGTCAGAGCAGCTCACAGATTACTGCACCTGTACATAGCTCACCTATAATTTAGCCCAAACAACTACCTCTTTCCCAACTGTATTTAATTTATTTATTTATTTTGCTCCTTTGCACCCCATTATTTTTATTTCTACTTTGCACATTCTTCCATTGCAAAACTACCATTCCAGTGTTTTACCTGCTATATTGTATTTACCTTGCCACCATGGCCTTTTTTGCCTTTACCTCCCTTCTCACCTCATTTGCTCACATTTTATATAGACTTGTTTATACTGTATTATTGACTGTATGTTTGTTTTACTCCATGTGTAACTCTGTGTCGTTGTATCTGTCGAACTGCTTTGCTTTATCTTGGCCAGGTCGCAATTGTAAATGAGAACTTGTTCTCAACTTGCCTACCTGGTTAAATAAAGGTGAAATAAAATAAATAAATAAATATTTCAGCCTCATCCATGCTGACAGGAGTATAAAATCGAGCACACAGCCATGCAATCTCCATAGACAAACAGTGGCAGTAGAATGGTCTTACTGAAGAGCTCGGTGACTTTCAACATAGCACCGTCATAGGATGCTACCTTTCAAACAAGTCACTTTGTCAAATGTCTGCCCTGCTAGAGCTGTCAACTGTAAGTGCTGCTTTTGTGAAGAGGAAATGCCTAGGAACAACAACGGCCCAGCTGTGAAGTGGTAGGCCACACAAGCTCACATAATAGGATTGCCAAGTGCTGAAGATAGTAGCATGTCAAATTTGTCTGTCCTCAGTTGCAACACTAACTACCGAGTTCCAAACTGCCTCTGGAAGCAATGTCAGCGCAAGAACTGTTCGTCGGGACCTTCATGAAATGGGTTTCCATGGCCGCACAAGCCTAAGATCACCATGCACAATGCCAGCGTCGGCTGGAGTGGTGTAAAGCTCGCCGCCATTGGACTCTGGAGCAGTGGAAATGCGGTCTCTGGAGTGACAGCTGTCCGACGGATGAATCTGGGTTTGGCGAATGCCAAGAGAACGCTACCTGCCCGAGTGCATAGTGCCAACTGTAAAGTGGAAATGCGTTCTCTTTAGTGACAGCTGTCCGACGGATGAATCTGGGTTTGGCGAATGCCAAGAGAACGCTACCTGCCCGAGTGCATAGTGCCAACTGTAAAGTTTAGTGGAGGAGGAATAATGGTCTGGGGCTGTTTTTCAAGAGAACGCTACCTGCCCGAGTGCATAGTGCCAACTGTAAAGTTTAGTGGAGGAGGAATAATGGTCTGGGGCTGTTTTTCATGGTTCGGGCTAGGCCCCTTAGTACCAGTGAAGGGGAATCTTAACCATACAGCATACATTCTAGATGATTCTGTGCTTCCAACTTTGTGGCAACAGTTTGGGTACAGCCCTTTCCTGTTTCAGTATGACAATGCAGAAATGGTTTGCTGAGATCGGTGTGGAAGAACTTGATTGTTCTGCACAGAGCCCTGACCTCATCGAACATCTTTGGGATGAATTGGACCGCCGACTGCGAGCCAGGTCTAATTGCCCAATATCAGTGCCTTACCTCACTAATGCTCTTGTGGCTGAATGGAAGGAAGTCCCCGCAGCAATGTTCCAACATCTAGTGGAAAGACTTTCCAGAAGAGTGCAGGCTGTTAGAGCAGCAAAGGGAAGACCAACTCCATATTAATGCCCATGTTCGACGAGCAGGTGTCCACATACTTTTGGTCATGTAGCGTATGTTGAGGTCAGTAAACCGAGAGAGAGGGAGAGAGAATATGTTTGCCAGTAACCAGCGCTTCTATAGAATGGTTGGATATTTCGAGCGGTTTTGATATGGATGTATTGTTCGTTGTGCAGTTGTGTAATAGCTACTGGTATTTCATAACAGTTTGTCTTACCCTTACAGAGATGGTGGCTAATAGGTAGTTGTACAGGGAGAGAACTGTGCCTGCACACATCTGTGTATTACCTTGAGTGTATGAGGAGGAGAAGGTAGAAGGACCTGTCAATTCCTCGTATCGTCTGTTCTTTGTGCAGGTGAAAGCTCCATCCGTCAGCGCTTAAGTAGTTTTCCGACAGTACATTGACCTTGAGTGCCTGGCATCGATTTCCCGTGGTGTCGCACCGAGCGGGGTCGTTACCGTGTGGCCCTGCCATGGGGTGTGATCGGGAACACATTCCCCAAATCCGGATACCGCACTGCCATATGGAGGTGATGAATCGGCCACCGCTGTAGACCATCAATCCTCACCTGCCGTAACCACGGTGACACCTGTGTCGAATTTATCATCATACATGCCACAGACGTGGCAGAAAGGGGGGGGATCAGATACTAAATAAAGACCCACTTTACACAGGTACACACACACACATGCACACACACACGTTCATTCGTATACTGCACGAACCATGCTACCACCCTTCTCCTTGACTTTGTCAAACCTATTCCTTGAAATGAAACCGTATCAGCTGGGGAGTTATGTTAAAATATAACCGCCTTCTCCTGGTCAGCTTAACATTGTGTTTAACAATGAAATTGCTGATGTGGCAACGTGATGTCTGAGAGGCTGACAATGCTCGTCAGACGCATGTGAATCCAGCTAACCTTAGCATGAGGGAAAGACAGATGAAAGCTCCACTTCAAGCACTTCAGCCAGACACAAAACAATAACTACCTGGCATCATCAATAAACCATCATTAATGTGTCTTTATGTGGAATGTAAATGGCATGTACAGTGGCTTGCGAAAGTATTCACCCCCCTTGCCATTTTTTCTATTTTGTTGTCTTACAACCTGGAATTAAAATAAATGTTGTATCATTTGATTTACACAACATGCCTACCACTTTGAAGATGCAAGTCTCTTGGGGTATGTCTCTATAAGCTTGGCACATGTAGCCACTGGGATTTTTGCCCATTCTTCAAGGCAAAACTGCTTCAGCTCCTTCAAGTTGGATGGGTTCCACTGGTGTACAGCAATCTTTAAGTCATACCACAGATTCTCAATTGGTTTCCCCTTAAACCACTCAAGTGTTGCTTTAGCAGTTTGCATAGGGTCATTGTGCTGCTGGAAGGTGAACCTCTGTCCCAGTCTCAAATCTCTGGAAGACTGAAACAGGTTTCCCTCAAGAATTTCCCTGTATTTAGCACCATCCATCATTCCTTCAATTCTGACCAGTTTCCCAGTCCCTGCCAATGAAAAACATCCCCACAGCATGGTGCTGCGACCACCATGCTTCACTGTGGGCATGGTGTTCTCGGGGTGATGAGAGGTGTTGGGTTTGCGCCAGACATAGCGTTTTCCTTGATGGCCAAAAAGCTAAATTTTAGTCTCATCTGACCAGAGTACCTTCTTCCATATGTTTGGGGAGTCCCCCACATGCCTTTTGGCAAACACCTAACGTGTTTGCTTGTTTTTTTCTGGCCACTCTTCTGTAAAGCCCAGCTCTGTGGAGTGTACAGCTTAAAGTGGTCTTATGGACAGATACTCCAATCTCTGGTGTGGAGCTTTGCAGCTCCTTCAGGGTTGTCTTTGGCCTCTTTTATAACCCAACCCTGATCTGTACTTCTCCACAACTTTGTCCCTGACTTGTTTGGAGAGCTCCTTGGTGTTCATGGTGCCGCTTGCTTGGTGGTGCCCCTTGCGTTTTGGTGTTGCAGACTCTGGGGCCTTTCAGAACAGGTGTATAAATACTGAGATTGTGTGACAGATCATGTGACACTTAGTTAAATAAAGTCCACCTGTGTTCAATCTAACTATGTGACTTCTGAAGGTAATTGGTTGTACCAGATCTAATTTAGGGGCTTCATAGCAAAGGGGGTGAATACATATGCACACACTGCAAATTTTTCAAAAAAATCCATTTAAATTACAGGTTGTAATGCAACAAAATAGGAAAAACGCAAAGGGGGAAAATACTTTTGCAATGCAAAAGGTTCTCTGTCCCGAGAGTAAAGAGAGGAACCTCGATCGGAGATTCACAGCACTTTATGGTTTAGAAAAAGAGGTCACATGACCTTGCCCATCCACTAATTTGATTAATTACCCACAGTTCCCTGAAACAGCTATTATGGGCAGTTTAAAAAAAGAGGGGAGAAGACGCGAAAAAAATGGTTATATTTACTGCCGTGCGAGTGTCTGCTTATGCGCTGTCTCTGACAAAGGTCTGGCAGTGATGCCAAGCACAGAGTTAAGACCTGTGCAGTGATGGGACAGACTGGACAGAGGAGAGGGGCGTCCCACTGTAGCTCTGTGTCTCTGTATAACTATCTCTCTCTTTAGCCTCTTTTTCTCTCCCTCTCTCCATCATCATTTCCCATCTCCTTTCTCTTTCTTTCTGTAAGTCTCTGTCTCTCCGTTTAACATACGATTCTGGTCTCTCTCTGGACAATATTATACAGTATTTCCACATTCACTCTGTCCAATTCTCCCCCCCCCCCCCCCACTCCCTCCTCTCCCCCTCTCCCTCTTCTCCCCCTTTCTCTGTTTCCCTGGGTATTGTCTCGTAGTGAACAGGCTCTGGTGCCATCCAGACCGCAGCTCTGTTCCCAGACCACAGGCCCCATGTGGAGGGGAGCGGCTTACGAGCTCTACCCAACAGGAGAACACTCCTCACAGGCACAATGCCCCCTTTCACAGGGCTCCTCTATTGGCGTCACACAGACCCACCATGAGCCAGAGGCAAAGGGAGAGTCTCAATACACACACATGTACCTGTGTTAACACACATAAACACACATACAGATGCAAGCATATGCATATACATACAGTACCAGTCAAAAGTTTGGATACCTACTCATTCAACGATTTTTCTTGATTTTTGCTATTTTCTACATTGTAGAATAGTGAATACATCAAAACTATAAAATAACACATATGGAATCATATAGTAACCAAAAAAAGTGTTAAACAAATCTAAATATATTTTCTATTGAAGATTCTTCAAATAGCCACCCTTTGCCTTGATGACAGCTTTGCACACTCTTGGCATTCTCTCAAACAGCTTCATGAGGTATTCACTTGGAAAGCATTTCAATTAACCGGTATGCCTTGTTAAAAGTACATTGGTGTAATTTATTTCCTTCTCAGTGCATTTGAGTGATTCAGTTGTGTTGTGACAAGGTAGGCATGGTATACAGACGAATTAATAGGTGTTGGTTTGCCATCTGTTCAATACAGACACATGGCGCCGACAGAGAGGGCTGCCGTGCTTCTAGCACTTTGCAGTATTATTAGACCAGAAAATGCTTTGTGTTATTACATACAGCCGGGAAGAACAATTGGATATCAGAGTGTTGGTAACTCACCAGCGCTACCAGCATTACGACCAGGAATATGACTTTCCTGAATCGGATCCTTCGCTCGTAACCCCCAGGGCAATTGAACTAATTCCAGAGGCCGAACCTAAACAATGGCGGCAAAGGTGAGGGACTCGGGTGGTCTTCTAGTCCAATTCAGGAGGCACGCACACCACCCACTGCTTCCGAGTATATTACTTGCTAATATTCAGTCTTTGAATATTAAAGTAGACGAGATCAGGGCAAGGATTTATTTCCAGAGAGACATCAGGGATTGTAACATACTCTGTTTCATGGAAACATGGCTCTCTCGGGATATGCTGTCTGAGTCTGTCCAGCCAGTGTCACGTTCTGACCTTAGTTTTTTTATGTCTTTGTTTTAGTATGGTCAGGGTGTGAGTTGGGGTGGGTAGTCTATGTTCCTTTTTCTATGTTGTGGTTATGTGTTTGGCCTGGTATGGTTCTCAATCAGAGGCAGGTGTCGTTCGTTGTCTCTGATTGAGAATCATACTTAGGTAGCCTTTTCCCACCTGTGTTTTGTGGGTGATTATTTTTCCGTGTCAGGGATTGCTCCACACGGGACTATTACGTTCGTTTCGTTCATTTACGTTGTTATTTTGTATTTCAGTGTTCAGGAAAATAAACATCATGAACACGTACAACGCTGCGCATTGGTCCAATATTTCCTACTCCTCCTCAGACGAGGAGGATGACGATCGTTACAGAATCACCCACCAACCAAGGATCAAGCAGCGTGGTATCGGGCAGCAGCGAATTCTGGACTCCTGGACATGGGTGGAGATTTTGGACGGAGAGGGACCCTGGGCACAGGCTGGGGAATATCGATGCCCCAGGGAAGAGCTGGAGGCAGCCAAAGCAGAGCGGCGGAATTTTGAGGAGTTGGCACGGCAGCGCAACAGGGACGAGAGGCAGCCCCAAACATTTATTGGGGGACACACAGGGAGTGTGGCTAAGTCAGGTAGGAGACCTGAGCCAACTCCCCGTGCTTACCATGGAGAGAGGTGGACCGGGCAGGCACCGTGTTATGCCGTGAGGCGCACGATGTCCCCAGTGCGCAGGCATAGCCCGGTGCGCTACATCGCAGCGCCTCGTATCGGCCGGGATAGAGTGGGCATCGAGCCAGGTGCTATGAAGCCGGCTTAGCGCATCTGGTCTCCAGTGCGTCTCCTCGGCCCAGGGTATATGGCACCACCCTACGCACTGTGTCCCCGTTCGCCAGCACAGCCCAGTGCGGTCTGTTCCACCCCACCGCACTGGCCGGGCTATGGGGAGATTACAGCCAGGAAAGGTTGTGCAGGCTCGGTGCTCGAGACCTCCAGTGCGCCTCCACGGTCTGGTCCATCTGGTGCCTCCTCGACGCACCTGGCCTCATGTGGCTGCCCCACGCACCAGGCTGTCTCTCCGTCTCCTTCCTCCAGGTGCTCCCTTCTGTCCAGCGCTGCCAGAGTCTCCCTTCTGTCCAGCGCTGCCAGAGTCTCCCTCCTGTCCAGCGCTGCCAGAGTCTCCCTCCTGTCCAGCGCTGCCAGAATCTCCCTCCTATCCAGCGCTGCCAGAGTCTCCCTCCTGTCCGGAGCTGCCAGAGCCGGCCGTCAGTCCGGAGCTGCCAGAGCCGCCCGTCAGTCCGGAGCTGCCAGAGCCGCCCGTCAGTCCGGAGCTGCCAGAGCCGCCCGTCAGTCAGGAGCTGCAGAGCTGCCCGTCAGTCAGGAGCTGCCAGAGCCGCCCGTCAGTCAGGACCTGCCAGATCCGCCCGTCAGTCAGGAGCTGTCAGAGCCGCCCATCAGTCAGGAGCTGCTGGAATCGCCCTTCACTCCGGCGCTGCCGGAACCATGGCAAAGTGACTGGGAATATGGCCGAATACAAACAGTGCAGTTATTCCCTCCATATGGCAATCAAACAGGCAAAATGTTAGTATAGAGACAAAGTGGAGTCACAATTCAATGGCTCAGACACGAGACGCATGTGGCAGGGTCTACAGATAATCATGGACTACAAAGGGACACCGAAGTATTGCTTCCAGACAAGCTAAACACCTTCTTCGCCCGCTTTGAGGATAACACAGTGCCACCAATGCGGCCTGCTACCAAGGACTGGGGCTCTCCTTCTCCGTGGCCGACGTGATTAAGGCATTTAAACGTGTTAACCCTCGCAAGGATGTCGGCTCAGAAGACATCCCTAGCCATGTTCCCAGAGCATGTGCAGACCAGCTGGCTGGAGTGTTTACAGAAATATTCAATCCCAGTCTCAGTCTACTGTCCCCACATGCTACATGATATCCACCATTATTCCTGTACCCCAAAAAGCAAAGGTAACTGAACTAAATGGCTATTTTGCTTATTGCCCCAATAGATCCACAGACGATGCAATCGCCATCACACTGCACACTGCCCTATCCCATCTGAACAAGAGGAATAACTATATAAGAATGTTGTTCATTGACTATAGCTCAGCATTCAACACTATAGTACCCTCCAAGCTCATCATTAAGCTTGAGGCCCTGGTTCCCTGTGCAACTGGGTCCTGGAATTCCTGACGAGCCGCCCCCAGGTGGTGAAGGTAGGAAAAAACACCTGCACTTCGCTGATACTCAACACTGAGGCCCCACAAGGGTGTGTGCTCAGCTCCCTCCTATACTCTCTGTTCACCCATGACTGTGTGGCTTCACACACCTCCAACTCAATCATGAAGTTTGCAGACGACACAGCAGTAGTAGGCCTTATTACCAACAATGACGAGACAGCCTACAGGCTGGAGATGAGGGCCCTGGGATTGTGGTGCCAGGAAAATAACCTCCCGACCAACGTCAACAAAACAAAAGAGTTGATCATGGACGTCAGGAAACAGCAGAGGGAGCTCCTCCCTATCCACAGCGAGGGGACCGCAATTTCCTTGGCATACATATCACTGACAAACTGAAATGGTTCACTGACACAGTTAGTGTGGTGAAGAAGGCACAACAGCACCTCTTCAACCTCAGGAGGCTGAAGAAATACGGCTTGGCCCCTAAAACCCTCACAAACTTTTACAGATGCACAATTTAAAGCATCCTGTCGGGCTGTATCACCACCTGGTACGGCAACTGCACCGCTCACAGCCGCAGAGCTCTCCAAAGGGTGGTGCGGTCTGCCCAACACATCACCAGGGGCAAACTACCTGCAGGACACCTACAACACCCGATGTTACAAGAAGGCCAGAAAGATTATCAAGGACAACAACCACCCGAACCACAGGCTGTTCCCGCCACTATCATCCAGAAGGCGAAGTCAGTACATGTGCATCAAAGCTGGGACTGAGAGACTGAAAAACAGCTTCAATCTCAAGGCCATCAGTGTCACACCCTAGCCTTAGTATTCTGTGTTTTCTTTATTATTTTGGTTAGGCCAGGGTGTGACATGGGTGATTTATGTGTCTTGTTTTGTCTAGGGGTTTTGTAGTCTATGGGGTTGTGTTCAGTTGAGTGTTCTAGGTAAGTCTATGGTTGCCTGGAGTGGTTCTCAATCAGGAGGCAGGTTTTTATCGTTGTCTCTGATTGGGAACCATATTTAGGCAGCCATATTCTTTAGGTATATTGTGGGTGATTGTTCCTGTCTCTGTGTTTTGCACCAGTAGGACTGTTTCGGTTTTTCCACGTTTTCTTATTTTGTATAGTGTTTACTTTTTCATCTTTCATTAAAGATGTTTATAAATAACCACGCTGCATTTTGGTCCTCCTCTCCTTCCCAGGAAGAAAACCGTTACAATCAGAGTGTTAATCTCTGTTAAATAGCATTCACTAGCACATTAGAGGCTGCTTCCCAATATACATAGACTTGGAATCACTGGCAACTTTAATAATGGAACACTAGTCACTTTAATAATGTTTACATATTTTGTTAATACTGTATTCTATCATATTCTACTGTATCTAAGTCAATGCCACTTTGACATTGTTTGCCCAATATTTATATATCCTTAATTCCATTCCTTTACTTTAGATTTGTGTGTATTGTTAGATATTACTGTTAGATATTACTGCACTGTTGGCGATAGAAGAACAAGTATTTAGCTACACCCGCAATAACATCTGCTGAACACGTGTATGTGACAAATAACATCTAATTTGGTTTGTGTCCAAACTTTTGAATGGTACTGTACACATGCACGCCCACACACAAGCATGTGTCAGCACACACACACACTCACACACACAACCCATTATTTCAATAACTCTGATCGTTAAATAGCTTAATGCTTAGCTATACTACTAGAAGAGCCCAAACATTCTCAATATGCCCATCCTTTACTCTCTACATCCTCACACTAAGACATGGATTAGGTGGCATCAAAGGATGAGAAGTAGAACCAATCGATTCCTGTTTTAGTTTTAATGCTTCATCCCAAAATAACACTTTTCATTCTTTCCTATCCCTGCATATGCATAGACATAGATTTTTATATATTATCAAGATACAAAAGAATAAGAATAATTACATGGACACCAAACATCAGCCTACAATGAATGTGTACTGCATGACATCATTGTTTCTGTCCAATTACATGTCATTCATATGCAGGATTATTTCAAGACAGGAGTGGCAACAGGGGAGAATGACAGCCCACTCTCGTTGAAGCCAAGGCCGACCGCGGTACTGCAGGCATTGTTAGCAGAAAGCAGGATCCCCCATTACAGTGAATTTGAAAATTAACTATCTTTGTGTGAATAAATAAAACATTTTTAAGACAATCATGTTACCAATAATTATGCGATGAGGGTGGCAGCACTGAGATAGCCCGCAAAGTCACTTCCTGGAGCAGGTCAAACTGTGCTTATTATGTCTCCATGAGACTTCCTGGGCTTCAAATGCACTATTGAGTCTGAATGGTGGAATGAATAGTGTCACGTGATCGATGGCTTTGTCCATTCTTTTTACATAAAAAAATAAGGGAGAGGTTAGAAGACCACACATTGGTCACCATTTTCAACGGCTACATACATTCTCTCAGGAGCTGCAATAGTGCAATATTGGACCAACTGTGATAAGTACATAGAAAAACAGCATGACAATGTGTTTTCAGACAACAACTGAATATGAATGGTAGCATGATTTAGATTGGGTACACTGAGGTAATAGTGGTACACAAAAAGTGAACATCATACATTTGCTCCATCCATTCAACCAACCCACAGTCCTAACTCCCACATTATAGTTCCCATCTTTCTTTTTGACTGTACTCTTAAAGCCAGGACGCTTTGAAATGCTCCCCTTTGATCCAACCCGGTTCAACAGTGGACCGGACCCCTCTGAGCCCCTTGATTGGGAGGAATAGTCGACAGGACTAATCTACCCATCGGATGTAGGGTGGACTGGACGGTGATCCACAGCACCATGCTTTGATAAGGAATGGCTTTGAATGATTCTTTAAACTATCGATTGCCTCTGATATGACAATCACCAGAGCAAGAAGAAAGAGCAATAAAAACTAGGCAGTACTAATTACAATACTTAAAGGGTAGGCTCATTGATATGCGTGTTTAACTGGGGGGGGGGTCTTCTTTCATTTTGTCCCAAGAGATGCTTTTTTTAAATCATTGTTTGAATATTTTTTCCTGTAAAATACCACTTTAAAACAGTGTTAATCCACTAGTACCTTTTGATTTGTGAAACCATAGTGGGATTAAAAAATGTAAGAAGAAAAAAGACAAGTAGGCGAGCAGTACCTCACAAACTTTAGTGAACTGTTAACAGAATAAATGTACAAAATAATACATATAGGAGAAGCTCAGCATTGTACACCAGGACGCACTACTGCAATGTGGTTCGACTACTAGCCCTCGGGCAGAGTTGTGGACGGAAGCTGATGTGTCTCTAGAAATATATACCAAACCTACACTACCGGTCAAATGTTTTAGAACACCTACTCATTCAAGGGTTTTTCTTCATTTTTACTATTTTCTACATTGTAGAATAATAGTGAAGACATCAAAACTATGAAATAACACATATGGAATCATGTAGTAACCAAAAAAGTGTAAACAAATCAAATATATTTTCGATTTTGAGATTCTCAAATAGCCACCCTTTGCCTTGATGACAGCTTTGCACACGCTTGGCATTCTCTCAACCAGCTTTGAGGTAGTCACCTGGAATGCATTTCAATTAACAGGTGAGCCTTCTTAAAAGTTAATTTGTGGAATTTCTTTCTTAATGCGTTTGGTAAAGACCAAGTCCATATTATGGCAAGAACAGTCCATCAATACTTTAAGACATGAAGGTCAGACAATACTGAAAATGTCAAGAACTTTTATTTTTTCTTCAAGTGCAGTCGCAAAAACCATTGAGCGCTATGATGAAACTGTCTCTCATGAGTACCGACACAGGAATGGAAGACCCAGAGTTTCCTCTGCTACAGAGGATAAATTCAGCCTCAGAAGTTACCAGCCTCAGAAATTGCAGCCCAAAAAAAATGCTTCACAGAGTTCAAGTAACAGACACATCTCAACATCAACTGTTCAGAGGAGACTGCGTGAATCAAGCCTTCATGGTCGAATTGCTGCAAAGAAACCACTACTAAAGGACACCAATGCGAAGAGACTTGCTTGGGCCAAGAAACATGAGCAATGGACACTAGACATTTGTCCTTTAGTCGGATGAGTCCAAATGTGAGGTTTTTTGTTCCAACCACTGTGTCTTTGTGAGATGCGGTGTGGGTGAACGAATGATCCCTGCATGGGTATTTCCTACCGTAAAGCATGGAGGAGGAGATGTTATGGTGTGGGGGTGCTTTGCTGGTGACGCTGTCTGCGATTTATTTAGAATTCAAGGCACACTTAACCAGCATGGCTACCACAGCATTCTGCAGCAATTCGCCATCCCATCTGGTTTGGGCTGATTCTGGTTTGGCATTCGTTTTTCAATGCCAAGAGTGTGCAAAGCTGTCATCAAGGCAAAAGGTGGCTATTTGAAGAATCTTAAATATAAAATATATTTTGATATGTTTAACACTTTTTTGGTTACTACATGATTGCACAAGTGTTATTTCATAGTTTTGATGTCTTCACTATTATTATATAATGTAGAAAATATTAAAAATAAAGAAAAAATGTTGAATGAGTAGGTGTTCTAAAACATTTGACCGGTAGTGTATTGAGGGTAAGAGCTTGCACTCAACAACAGTCACACTAAATATTGGCAATCTAGTTATTTTCCTTCATATCTGTGGTTTTGGAGTGGTATAGTTAATAAATAAATAAAGGTATCGGATTGGAGGGGTGGGCACGGGCCTTTCCTGTTTCCACTGTGGTGTCCTTGCCCAGTCCGGCCATGGTGGTAACTGCCTCCATCCGCCTGCCCAGCCGCTACTCACACCACACAGTCTATAGGGTTCAGGCTAGGAGGCTGAGACCATCCCCTGGAATCCGACTGTAGGGTTCAGGCTAGGAGGCTAAGACCACCCCCTGGAATCAGACAATAGGGTTCATGATAGGAGGCTGAGACCACCACCTGGAATCAGCTAGCAGCCAAGACATTAGTCTTCTCCTCCACTCTTCTGCTACCTATTTTTCTTCCTCCATCTTTTTTTATGTTTGTCATCCGCTCTGACACTCTTTCTCTTTCTCATTCTCTTCATAATCCTTTCTTCTCTCTCTGCCTTCCTCTCACTCTCTCCCCCCTCTCGCTCTTCCTCTCCCTCCCTGACTCCCCCACTCCCTCCCTCCCTCCCTCCCTCCCTCCCTCCCTCCCTCCCTCCCTCCCTCCCTCCCTCCCTCCCTCCCTCCCTCACCCCCGTTACTCTCTGCCTCTCTCCCCCTCTCTTCGCCATCAGAGCCTCTGTCTCTCAGCATCGACAGCAGAGTAATTTAAAGTGGTGTTCCCAGGGGCCCAGTCCTTTACATCCTCCTCTAGGAATATGCAGCCTATTGATTAGTTATCAGGTCCTAATTGGGGTGCGATCTCTCTCGCCCTCAGACGCTCCCATGTATGATGGAGATGGCAGGAAGATACTCCTCCGGTGCTTGTAAATAGACTATATTGAGCAGAATGCCTTTCCATCCTCTCACTCGGAAAACCTTACTGTCCCTCTTAATTTTTTATTTTTACACTATCCATTCTTTGATTTTGTCGTCATAGTGTCCCTCAAACAGGCTTTGACTATATATTCATTACAGAGCACATTATGTTAAAACATTATGTGGGATTTCCAGTGTCATGTCCAAAACAAACCCATCAAATGAGGAAAAGTGTACATTCACTACAAGTAAATTTACATCCAAAGCCAAAAACCCCCATCAGTAACTGTAGTTGGAAAGTTGCTCTGAATTCAAGCATCTGCAGAATAGATTCATGTAAGAACTGACCTAGTACAGGAAGGCTAGTGGCCCGACCTGGCCCAACTCACACACAAAGACCAACAAAGTTGCCCCCCGTCCTCCCACACACAATATCTCCCTTTCTATCTCTCCCTCTTTCCCTGTTTCCCTCTCCCCCTCTCTCCCTCTTTCCCTCTTTCCCTCTCTCCCTCTCTCTCTCCAACTCTCGGGTAAGGCTTAGACTCGGCCTCCCTGGAATACGGCGGGTGGCTCCGGCCACAACTCCCACTGAGCCGGAGCGTGGTGCAGAGATCGGCTGGAATGGGAATAGACAGTTAATGGGCACTTAGAGGATGTGAAAACATTTTCCTCTGGAGAGGCAGTGGTTTGGAGCCATCTCAGCGGGTACTCGTCTGGCCAACTCTCTGACTCTCTCCCTCTCCCTCTCTTTCTATTTGTCCTCCTCCTCATCGTATGTCTCAGCCTCCTCCCCCTCTTGCCTCCACATTATCCTCCTCCTCTTCCTCATCCTCGTCTTCATCCTGTCCATGCTTTTACATCACCATCCTCCTTTCTGTTCCATCTCTGCTCTTTATACCTACTAGCATTCTCTTTCCCTCACCTTGTTCACTTTCATCTTTGTCATCCTCTTACTTCCTCATCCTTTCCTTTCCTCCATTCTCTTCAAAACCTCCCTCGTGGACAGTGGAGGTGGGGTGCCTTTGCAGCGACCAGGCCAAGTCTGCTCATGGTTCTCTGTGAGGCGTAAAGTGGAGAAGGAGGCCGGAGCCTGTAGGGCCGATGCCCAGCAGCAGTCTGTTGATGGGTACTGGCTCTGCTTCAAGCCCCTCCACGGCCCGGCCAGTCCAGACATCTGAGAATGTAGTTAAAATAACTGGTGTCACCTCAGGATAATCTGAAGTCCTGCAGCCCATTTTCCAACCCATTCACTCACTCAGGCCTCACCGAACCTACGCCACTGCTGTCCTATTGCTATTCAACCAACACCTCATATAACTTTGGACCCAGATTCTATTTACAGCATGTTTTATTGTGCGTTTAGTTTATATGTTTTATTTTCTCCTCTTTTCCCGCATCTGATTTCTCCTCTTCCTCCTAAAAGTTTTGCTTAGACTCTAAGCTCCTTGGGAAACAGAGGACAGTCAAGACGAAGATGATAAAGTGGATCCTTTTCTGAGACAAGTGAGACACCAGAAGAAAATGAACTCTCTAATCTAATTTAGGTTATATTTCTTTTAGATTCTGTCCAGAGAGCCATCCTCTAAACCACGCCTAATGTTAGTTCAAATTTCCGCCAGCTCTATAGCATCATCATGACCGAGCTAAAGGCTAATAGCCAGTTTGTCATTACAGCAGTGATCACATCAAGAGCACGTTCTTCTGAAGATCCTGCTGGTCCCCCAGCAAACACACTACTGCAGGTTTCACACTTTAGAACCCACACCCCACATCACAACTCTATTGTTCTCAACATGTTGACGTCACTGGCCCAGCTGTCACGACTACGGTAGTGAAGACACCGGCAAGTCTTTCTAGGCCTGGCTTTTCTAACACAGGCCATATGGATAAAGGGCAATGGTGGATACGGGGCAGTGATTCAATTTGTGCATATTAGAGACATTTATTTGACAATGATGAAATGCATTTGGTAGTTCCCTGATGTAGATCACCATATATACAGTGGGGCAAAAAAGTATTTAGTCAGCCACCAATTGTGCAAGTTCTCCCACTTAAAAAGATGAGAGAGGCCTGTAATTTTCATCATAGGTACACTTCAACTATGATAGACAAAATGAGAAAAAAAATCCAGTAAATCACATTGTAGGATTTTTAATGAATTTATTTGCAAATTATAGTGGAACATAAGTATTTGGTCACCTACAAACAAGCAAGATTTCTGGCTCTCACAGACCTGTAAATTCTTTAAGAGGCTCCTCTGTCCTCCACTCGTTACCTGTATTAATGGCACCTGTTTGAACTTGTTATCAGTATAAAAGACACCTGTCCACAACCTCAAACAGTCACACTCCAAACTCCACTATGGCCAAGACCAAAGAGCTGTCAAAGGACACCAGAAACAAAATTGTAGACCTGCACCAGGCTGAGAAGACTGAATCTGCAATAGGTAAGCAGCTTGGTTTGAAGAAATCAACTGTGGGAGCAATTATTAGGAAATGGAAGACATACAAGACCACTGATAATCTCCCTCGATCTGGGGCTCCACGCAAGATCTCACCCCGTGGGGTCAAAATGATCACAAGAACGGTGAGCAAAAATCCCAGAACCACACGGGGGGACCTAGTGAATGACCTGCAGAGAGCTGGGACCAAAGTAACAAAGCCTACCATCAGTAACACACTACGCTGCCAGGGACTCAAATCCTGCAGTGCCAGACGTGTCCCCCTGCTTAAGCCAGTACATGTCCAGGCCCGGCTGAAGTTTGCTAGAGAGCATTTGGATGATCCAGAAGAAGATCGGGAGAATGTCATATGGTCAGATGAAACCAAAATATAACTTTTTGGTAAAAACTCTACTCGTCGTGTTTGGAGGACAAAGAATGCTGAGTTGCATCCAAAGAACACCATACCTAATGTGAAGCATGGGGGTGGAAACATCATGCTTTGGGGCTGTTTTTCTGCAATGGGACCAGGACGACTGATCCGTGTAAAGGAAAGAATGAATCGGGCCATGTATCGTAAGATTTTGAGTGAAAACCTCCTTCCATCAGCAAGGGCATTGAAGATGAAACGTGGCTGGGTCTTTCAGCATGACAATGATCCAAAACACACCGCCCGGGCAACGAAGGAGTGGCTTCGTAAAAAACATTTCAAGGTCCTGGAATGGCCTAGCCAGTCTCCAGATCTCAACCCCATAGAACATCTTTGGAGGGAGTTGAAAGTCTGCGTTGCCCAGCAACAGCCCCAAAACATCACTGCTCTAGAGGAGATCTGCATGGAGGAATGGGACAAAATACCAGCAACAGTGTGTGAAAACCTTGTGAAGACTTACAGAAAATGTTTGACCTCTGTCATTGCCAACAAAGGGTATATAACAAAGTATTGAGATAAACTTTTGTTATTGACTAAATACTTCTTTTGCACCATAATTTGCAAATAAATTCATTAAAAATCCTACAATGTGATTTTCTGGATTTTTTTTTCTCATTGTGTCTGTCATAATTGAAGTGTACC